>NC_138996.1:27627568-27997568 GCF_964341445.2 Mesoplodon mirus
TTGGAGCTGGTTATTGTCTCAGTTCTCAGACTGAATGTTTATCCAAGTAAGAAACTGAAAGGTGAACTGTCTTTGAATGACATCATTGCTGAGGTCATTTCAAGGACGTGGGAGATTGCTGTCAAGAGGTGCATATTCTCCCAATGGCAGCGGATCTCTGTCAAGTTACTTAGCTTTGATTCTGGCAGCTCTAGCATTCCATTAATTCAGAATATTACTCCTTAATATGAGCTCCTAACACTTAAAAATAATATTTAAAAATCTAGTTAACTGCAATGATTATTTGTTGAATTCTTAAGACGTAAGAATCATTTAGATGCTTTTGTCTGAGTAGAATAAACACAAGAGCTGGACTCTATTAACTGCTACATAATTTTTTTTACTAGTATTTTCCATTACTAATGATTTTCCAGGAAAATATAAAAAGGAATTAAAGTGGAATAGCAAACTTCCCATTGGTTTTGTCTTTTGATTCTGTTTGACCATCAACAATGATGTAAGACTTGGATAGAATGTTGCCTTTCTGCGCCATATTTAAATGTTTTGTTTACCTTTAGTGTATACACTTCACTGTGCTTTTTTTGGAATGACTACAGCAGCCCATAAACTAATGCTTTGCAAAAGCTAAATACAAATGTTTGAAGCCTGTATTAGAAACACTTCCTATTATGATCTGAGTGGAAAATAGAGTTTTACTGTTTTATTTTAACAAATTACACTTTTGTGACTTTTGCAATATGTAACTAAAACCGAAAATGGCAAAGAAAAAGCTTGGAGCTAATTAACCTAAGTGCTGCTTTTTGGAAGTACTACTAGAGACTATTATTGCACAAATATTTTCAGAGAAGATGCCTCATTTATAGGACAGTTGCCAACCGTGTTTATTTATAATTTTAAGACAGAAGAAATAAGGGCAGACATTTTTTCCCCCATAAAGCCATCCCATTATTTTTCCTAATTTTTGTAAATTCAATTCTATATACGAAGATCTTTAAGGCATATCACTCTCAGTTAAAAAAAAAACAAAAGCTAAATTCCACAAAGCTTGATTCCTTCAGTACTTCCTGATTCACTCTTTTAATTAACCTGGGAGATTTATAGTCCACCAAAACTAAATTAGGCAATTAGTCTTCCGTCTTCTTTCATATCCAAAAGAGGAGCAAAGGCTTGAATCATGGCCATTGTCATTACTTACGATTATTTGCCATTCACTTTTTTCATGCCATAATAACAGCTAATCATAATGGTTAATCAAAAAACACAGCCACCCCAAATTCATTATTAAATCAGCCAAAGCAATCAGATTGTACCAGTATATAGATGTTTGCACACATTTTCACATGTTCTGGGATTCAGCATTTTTCTAAAGCCGTATTCGGTTGTTTCAGTCATTCTGCTATCTAATATCAGCAACTACATTGTCACCCAACCAACTTCTAGGCAGTGAGTCATTATTCTGGAGATAAAACAACTGAATCAATAAGATATTAGTCAATTCAATCATACTATAGAATCACAGGCTTTGTATTCAACTCAGACCTTTTCAAGTTCAGGAGGCTGTTAAATTTTGCTGCCCAATGTTGATGAGAGAAAAGCTCCTCTTTACCACATCACAGATTTTTAGGTACCATGAGATTTGGGGCACCTGGAGTCAAAGACTCTGCAGGGCTAGTATTTGAAGCTGCACCCCATTTGCCTTGTCATAACGATTTTTTAAGTGGGCTTTGCCAACAGGCCTAGATGGGGGAATAGGGAGTGGGTGTGTGACAACTGCCTGCTCAGGAGAACCAAAAGGAAGCGGTGTGCTGCTTGGGTCTCTAAAGGAAGTCATTGGTGTTCTCTGGAATCACCACGCAAAACTGTGGTTCCACCCCTAAGAAAGGAATACAATCTCTTTTCTTAAAAGCACCATCCCACACCTTACTCACCTACAATGACAAGAAAAAAAAAGATACGAATATTACAAGACCTTTTTCTTCTTTTAATCAAAACAGTCTCCATTAACCATTTCAAATAATCATAAATGTTTGTGCTGTTTGAGATCCATGTGAAACACTGGCGGCACAGTCAAAAGTAAAGGAAGTTGATGTGAATGTGTGAGCAAAAATATTGTAAAGACTGATCTTACTAATTCTGCCAAATGAAAAGATTTGGAAAGAGAACCAGCTTGTGTGTATTTCAGCATTCCCTTTTGGTTTTCTTCTGTTGCTTAGAAGAAAAAAAAGTTTAATGAACTTTACGAAATTATAAATCTGTATAAAAACTGGAAAAAGTGATTCCTACATTAGAAGACAGTAATACAGAGTTTCAGATCATTCAGGCATGTTTCACACCCAGAGTTTAGGAGTGAAGTTTGGTCCTTCTCCCAAAGCAATGAAGTGAAAATACTTTTGTGAATCATATAAATTAGCTCTCTCTAAATTGCTGACTTAAGTCTTTCTGGGATTAGAGTAAACATGAACGTACAACATGAAATCATCACAATAGAAAGGGAGGGTTTTCTATAAATGTTATTCCTGCTTTCATAAGGAAAGTCTTTTAATTCCTATTATTTTTTTCTAAATTTAAGGTTATATCTTAATGCAAATTAAGAATTTTGTTTGTTGTAGGAATTAAGAAAAAGACTTGGATTAGTTATAATGACTCAGTACAGTTATTTATAAATGCTCACTCCCTTTCTGATTGTTTTATTCTCCCATTTTCTAAAATGGGGGAAATTTTAAGATATTACTAGAAGAGACAGCATATGTAAGTTCTACTTAAGACAATGTTAAGTAGAATAATTCTTCTAAGCCAAAAATCTCACTTCCAACACATAATTTCTGGATTCAAATGAGTCTTATGAGAATTTCTTAAAAGCTCTAGATGTAGAAGTCAGTAGGGAGCAGACAAGAGGTTTAATATTCGAATTATTTTATAATATTTCAAATAAGGTCAGTTCCTTTGCCCCTGAACATCTGGTGGGTGATTACAGCACATGTAAAGTTCACGGCGAATGCAGTCCTCCTTTAACCTGGCCATTAATCTCGTAGTGGTAAAGAAACCTTGATTAACAAGAGCGATGCTGTTGATTTGCGCATTAACGGCTTTGTTGTGCGTTCTGTGGCTCTGTGTATTTTGTCTGCCATTGTACAGGAGTTCAAACCCATTGGTGCCGGGTACAACAGAAGGGCCCAGCCTTTTGTTGCAGCAGCAAACATTGATGACAAAAGACAGGTAGTGAGCGCTTCCTATAACTCACCCATTGGGCTCTATTCAACCAGCAATATACAAGATGCGCTTCACGGGCAGCTGCGCGGGCTCATTCCTAGCTCACCTCAAAGGTAAGTACTCCACTTGGTTTCTGGCCACCATGTTCTTAATGGTGATAGTATGGCTTCTCTTCCTTTCAAAAGTCCAGCTCTTGCTGTTTTATTTTTACTTTCCTGAAGGCACGATCAGATTTTTATCTTAAAGACAAGCATCTAGAACATGGTTCTAATGTTCTGGAGTCCAATCTGCCAGTTCCAGAACATTTAGTGAATAGATGGTTAAAAGGAAGAAATCGCTCTGGTTCCATCATCACCCTTCTTAGTCATGTCAATATTTGGTGGTAAATAATCCTTTCTATACGATTATTGTTCATTTAATTTTATCTAAATATATATATATATATATATATATATTAGTCTTCCACTGAGGGACTTTTTTAACCCTTTGTTTTTACAGGCTGTGAACTACTTTGAACACAAGCACAATATTCGGCCCAAACCTTTCACAATCCCAGGCCGAAGCAGGTCATAAAGCTTTAAGATTGTGAAGTTTGGAGTGCATGCATCTTTAATAAATCCTACTAATCACCAAGACACATAACTCTTAGGTGTTTGGAGTGACTTTTCTCATTTTGAAGCTTATTTCAAAAGCAAAAGAAACAAATTCACTTAGCAGAGAAGAGAATAAATATTGACCAGATTATAGAGCTGTGAAATATTATGCAATCCCTGTGTGTATTTATAACTGCTGTTCTGAGGATCCCATCCAGAACACAGTGACCTTTTGAGGCAGGCAGACATACCCTATCCCAGGGCAGGAAGCCCCAGTCAGCAGGAACAAAAATGAAAACCAGCCCCCAGTCAGGAGTAAGGAAGCAGGTGAGGCAAACGTGGAAAGGCTGGTGTAGCTTTCCATGTTTGACAGTCTCTGATCATCTCATCTCAGCACCTAATTCACATTGCACCATCAGAGCCCAGTGGGTAACCCCACTCATTCTAGCTCTTACATAAAAATAAATTTGCGTTCTTATGGATACTTGCAAAGGAAGAGAAGCCACTTGAAAAGGAACTTTTCCACTTGGGGAAAGTAAGTATAAAGAAAGAAAGAGTTGGAGCCAGAGGATTTACTGGGTTACCCTCATGGATAACTGTGCACACATTGGAATAAAAATGAGCAAGATCTCTTCTTGTCTGTCAGTTAGAGAAACAGATCATCTTCAGATGATCCTTTTCAAATCTTCTCTAGAAACTGAATTCCAACCTACGAGGAAAGAAATCAATGCCCTGTCTTGCCACATCAGGAAATAGTGACTTCGGGAAACCTCAAACCCAAACACATTCCTCTGACCTCAGCTACATCCATCAGCCCAGAGGAAGGAAGTTGGGGGTTAGGCTGGATCAATCCTAACAGGTTAGGATCATTGAATAATGATCTACATCAGGTGTCACTAATAGGGGTCCATAGGTGGAGTCAATTGACAATGTTTTATTTAACCCTCCCGTTTTTAAAAATACTGAATTTAAGTTTAAGATGGAACATCTACTCTCTATCCTGCCAAAATGCCCATCATGCCTAAGCGTATGATACCTGGCCCATTTTCATATATGTGTGACCCTCCTGGCCCCTGGAGACATCTGAGTTTATGATGCCTGCTGTGGACGGTCAGTCATCATTTGATATATGATTTCCGTGTGCAGACCTTTCTATAAGCTACAGTCAGGGCCGGAGGATTACCTCAAAATAAGTCAGACGATTTTGTGATATCAGACTCAGAAAGAAGGAGTGGAGTAAAAGAGCAGGAGAAAGATGCTAAAAAGGCAATGACTACCAAATACATCTGCCCCCACTACATATTATATCCCCGGCACCTAGAAAAGGGGCTGGGACGGAGTACATGCTCAACAAATGTTCATTAGGTAAAGGAACAAAAGCCCAAGAGGACCTAATCAGACTTCCTGAGTAGCAAGAAGAATCAGGAGCTGTTACCCTTCCCTCATACTGGCAACTCTGAACAATCCTTTTTTTGCTTCTCTTAGTTTTTGCCTCCTTCATATTCCATTTTCCTCTGTATCTTTTCTCTATTTCTCCACATTCAACAGCTTCCCAACCCCACTCTAAATAACATTAAAAAAACTGGATTAAAAGTTAAAATGCTCTTTTACTATTGAATAAATATATACATAATATATACATCTTCCCAGAGAAGCAGAGTAAAATGGATGTACTTGCATTCTTTTGAGCTTAGCATAATGGTAAGCTCACTAACTTGAGCTATAGGACTCCACGAGGCTCAAATAAAATGATACATTAGAGTAACACAGATCTTGCTTTTGCTGAAGACCAATAACATTTAATTTTATAAAAATTCAGGGAAAGTCAAGGAGATTCAGGTATGTAATGCCCTTCTTTTACATTTTCATTTTAATTCAAACATGGTGATAATAATAAGCCACTCATAATTCTGTCATTGTAAGCTGGTGCCTTTCAATCTAGCTAAATTTGGAAGAGGGGAGTGGAAAAACAGAGATGAGAGGATCTACTTAAAAAACAGGTACCAGTACACAAATTTTAAAAAAATTATAAAAATGCTTCTATTATCCTTCCTTTCTTCCTGTGCCCCCTCACTATTTGCTCTAGTTTCTGAATTTCTTGTTCTTACCAAATGATTCTTCATCAAGGTGGAATTTTGAGTGGCTACTTACCAAGCAATAACTACACCATTAATAAACAACTTTTGAATCAGAAGTAAGTTGGAGATGCTAATATATTCATTTCCCTGGGTCTTACTATTAGTTAGGGTTCTTTCAATGGTTTCATCCTAATTGAAGCATATTAAAAGACCAGTATTTTCATATGAAAATATGTAAATGTTTAAAGCCACAGCTATCATTAAAAATACATATAAGGCTAGATCCAAATGATAAAATACAATCTGGTGAGTGATTTTTGGACAAGTCGCTTCTGGAACCATGTCCCCAAAAGTCTATATACACACCAAGGAAGTCAGTTCTCTGTCTAATGATCTATCCAGGTGTATGATAGTAATTGAGTATATCATCAACCTTACACGTTGCCAAGCCAGTAAGTCAATGTCAAGAAATCTCAATGGTATCTACCTTTCCAGGTCACAGGAATAGGTCATGGTGACCCATGATGATCTCCACAGTGACTAGAGTCCATGAAAACTATTTTATTTAAAGCGTCAGTTCAAGAGCTCTTTTAAAATTGTCCCAGAAATTTATAAAAAAATAATTGTTTTTTGCTTAGGGTTTATTTCCTATCTATTCAATAGACACGGGCCCCTACATAGAATGATAAAGAAACTAGGAAATAGAAGACACAGTCTCTGCTTAAATAAAGTTATATACACAAGCATGCATGTGTATAAGAACACTAATAACAGAAAAAAATGTAATACTAATTACAACTGTAAAATAAGGTATATCTGTAAGTTCTGAGTTGACCATAGTTTACTTCTCCACTATCTAGCACCATGCCTGGCACACAGTAAGGTCGTGTAGTTATAAATCCTTGTTCAAAAGGTCCGCTATTTTAAGCCCAAGCCTCCCAATATTGAAACTCAGTGTTTCAAATCCCTAAATTACAATTTAACAAGCTTCATTATACTGAGGTCAAATCAATACGATCCTGACTAAACTGCACTATAACTGAAATGTTATTTCTCTTCTTTTACCAACTGAAGTCAATTTCAGCAGAGTGTTGAGCCTATGAAAATGGTGAATAAACCATTTGACATTTTTGTATGTGATCAACCAATTTACTGATTAAGTTTCAAACAAGTTCTCAGTAGTCGGGAAGTGAAGGAGCAAGTTCATATGTACCTGCCCCATTCAGTCTCTGCAGGTGGTTGAACTGGGTAACACAACACAACAAAAAATTTTAATTCATCTAGTGACATGGGTTGCCCAGACTATCCAGGCTGCAGCATTGATGAAGTCAGTAAAATCAATGCCCAATATATGCTTTTGGGTTTTGCTCTCTGAACGGGGCTGAGGCTGGCATTAGTAGCCCTAGAGAGTAAATGCAGGTATGAGGCCATACTTGAGCCCTCAGAGGACACTGACTTTCAGGTAAACACACTATATAAATTGTTCTCTGCCTTCAGTTTACAGCGGCACTAACCTGCAGGCATGACTGAAGTTCACATTAATATTACTATTTCTTTTAGCTTTGTCTTAAATGACTGTGCTTAAAAAAAACACAATATATTCCTTTTCTCAAAAAATGCATTTCTCATGCTGCACTTAAAATACATGTAGAGAAATGATTTTTTAGTCATTGGCTTCAGTTATGACTAACCTCCTATCCACAGCAAATTCTATTCATAGAGAATAAGAAATTTCTGTAGTTGTCCTTAAAATTGCATGACTGGCCTTTCTGATGTTTTAATAATGAGTTGCCTTAAATTGTCTTTAAAAGGAAATGAGAACTATGCATGGAAATATATGCGTGCTTCCAAAATTTTACAAGAAATAGCTATGTATAAAAGAAATATATATATCTTAGCTCTAAGTAGCATTCACAGAGTTTGAGATCACCTTATTTCCCCTCTAATCATTCATTTCAAGGTGACAGGCATTTATTGGCTGTTTCTAGAGCCTATATCAAATCACCGAACAATTTTTTAAAGTGTAGTCTTCACAAAATGAAAGAATGAAAGTAGAAAAAGTTAAAATAGTAACAATAAAATATTTACAAAATAGTCTTAAAAAATAATCTCTATCACATAACCTACAAGTTGCCAATTACTATTCAATTAAGGCCCAACTGCATTTCTGAAAATACTTCTTATTTTGAAATGTTTAGCCTAAATATTTGATTGGATCTTCATGCTGCATATTCATATTACTATTTGTGAAGGATCATTCATTAATATTTTAGTTTTAAAAACTGCAGCTCAGAAATGTAAAAGGATGTCCCGCTAATGTAATTTCCCTGAGCCACTTCCTTTATGCACAGCTCTTTTTACATGAAGCCTTCGTCTTGTAGAACATACTGTCTAGTAGAACAGAGCCAAACAATGCAATATCACCTGTACCTTTTAATTTTGTTAAAACGTTTTTCAATCATGAATTTTTAAATGTCTTCCCTTTTGAAAATAACTTCTAGCCAGAAATAAATATTTTTTTCATTTGATTTAATTCACCTCTTACTTTTAACTTCTCTGTACTTGTTCTCTGTGTTCTCCTGTCTGGATTTTCTGGTTCCTGTGTCATCTCTGTGTAACGTGGTCATTAACACAGTGGATGCAGTACTCCGTCCGGTATTGACGGTGGCAGTGGACGTAGCACCCCTTCTTCTGTCAGTACTCTTAGTACTATTTACCCAGGTGACTTGAAAGTTGCTGCTAAGATGGCCCCTAACATTCCTTTGGAAATGGAACTTCCTGGTGTGAAGATTATACATGCTCAGTTTAATACACCTATGCAGTTGTACTCAGATGACAATATTATGGAAACACTTCAGGGTCAGGTTTCAACAGCTCTAGGGGAAACACCCTCAATGAGGTAATATGAGTCTTTTTGAACCATTGGCATATTAACTAAACACATGGGCAATGTCAACTTTACTGGTGTCTTGTAACACTGTCTTATCATTGAAAGAAAGCTTTGTGAAAAGCTTTCAGAAAAAATACTAAGGATTTATTGCAGATACCTAGGCCTAATGATAAGGGCGATTTGAAAAATTAACCAAGTAGAGTTTTATGTGACAGATCGCAATAAACTGAAATCATGGAAGGACCAAATGTATATGTCTTTTGAAAAACTACAGTGTAGTTTACGAATGTCTGGTACAATACTTCTTAAAAGTGATTTATAATCTGGGATAATCTATGTTTCTCCTTTGGGGGTCAAAAACTGGGAAAGGGATGGGAGGTTCAGAGAAGTTTTAAAAGAGATGATACCTCTTTTTTCTTCTAATGGCATCTTGTGGAGAGTTAATTATTTTTCATTTAAAATTTTTGCCATGAATAATGGTTTATAAGTGAATATCTCAAGCTACTGCTATAGATATTTAATTTCCATTGATCGCTATTTTGGCTCATTTCTCCTTTAGTATGCATATTTGTTCAAAGTACTTTTGCCATCAAGCACTTTCAATTAAAAATATTTATTATAAGGTAAAATCTTATTACTTCTTTCAATATTATAGGGCCATTATAAAGTATGATAATGCTTATGAATGCTATGTAACAATATCCCAAAGATAACTCTTGGGATGAATACAATGTGATAATAATACCATAATGTATTTCAAAGCCATTTGCAAGGAGTTTCAGATATATAAGATGATTATTTCCAAATATGACAATGGTAATAAAAATATGTGCAAATAGCAACTACCTTATCTAGATAATGCAATTAAATGACATAAAATAATAAAGCAACTCAGTGCCTGACATCTATTTTTATTGTGGCATTTTTTATTGTTCATCATGAATGTATCTGTAGAAAGTTTATTAAAATAAAGCTTCTATCATTTTTGTAAATGAATTATAATGTGGCTATTTAGTAGCCAACAAAGCTGACTTCTATGTGAAAGTTGCTACATTATGCACTTTCAAAGACTGACAAGTTGAATTTCTTCAATTTACAAGCAAAATGATACCTTTGTTGTCTACAGGAGTTAACAAAACTAAACCATACACTGTTGGTTTAATATCAGAAATGAATCTGAATTTTACTGACATCTTTATGACTGAGAATAATCAAACTGGGCTCACTCGTGCACTTTCTATCACGTGTATGTTGTCCTTTTTTTTCTGAGAAATGTTAATTTTGTTCACATTATAATTATATATCCATCAGATATAAGCACTATTTTTTAAATTACTATTTCCTAACAATCACATTTTAGTTGCCCTCCAAAGGATTCTGCCACATGGAGAAATGCTGATGTGACCCCCAGGTTAATTACTGATATTTTTAAGGCAACCCGTGTGAATTCACATTATATTTTTAGCTATTGATATAACAGAGATTAACTTGAAAATACTGAACTTCTGTCCAGGAGTTGCTGTAAATATAGTGATCACTGCTTGTTGATATCTTGTGGCTTCTTGCACATACACACACTCCTGATGCTGCTTCACCCACCATTGTGTTGTGTTCCAGTGAACCCACGGCCTCCCCAGTGCCCCCCCAGTCGGATGTGTACCGGATGCTCCACGACAATCGGAATGAACCGACTCAGCCTCGCCAGTCAGGCTCCTTCAGGGTGCTCCAGGAACTAGTGAACGATGGTGAGCAGTCGTGAACATCTGCTGAAACGTTATTGATAGAGGCTATTGGAAGGAGCAGGGTGGGGGAGGGCAGCAAGCATAATGGGAATGAGAGTCTAAAACCCGATTTTAATCAGTCATCAAATGATTTCTTTGCTGAAAAGGACTCAGGTGGTGCTTGGTTAAGGAAAGTAGCTTCCAGACATATCCAGGTAGCCACCAACTTGGTGATTAAAGGGTGCTGAAGATAAATCCCATCCACAGTAGTCAAGGGCTAGCTCAGCTTATAGATCATAAAATGTTGCAAAATTTCTCAGCCTCCCCCATATTCCAGGGTATCATGATCATCAAAATTTTTAAATAACACTGGAATGAACCCTTACTGTGTTCCAAATCCTGTGCTGAGTGCTTTGCACACATGGTCATTTAATCCTCACAATAACTCAGTGAGGTAGGAGCTATTATTTTCTCTATTTAACAAAAGAGAAAATGAGGCATAGAGAGGGTGGATTTGTACAAAGTCACACAGCAAGTAAGAAACAGAGTTGGGTCTCCAGCCCACTCCTGCTGTCTTCAGAGTTCATACTCTTACCAATGTTTTTCCACTTCCAAAAGATATACTGTCCTTCAGAAGTTGCACAAAAATGCAAAATGCCCCATTAATATAGCCACTATCAAAAAAAAAAAAGGAAAATGAGTGTTGGTGAGGGTATGAAGAAATGGGGACCCTTGTGCATTGCTGATGGGGAATGTAACATGGTGCAGCCACTGTGAGAAACAGTAAGGTGGTTCCTCAAAAAGTTAAACTTCAAATTGCCATAGGATCCACAATCCCACTGCTACGTGTATACTCAGGAGAACTGCAAGCAGGGACTCAAACCAATACTCGTACATCAGCACTCATAGAAGCATTATGCACAACAGCCAGAAGGTGGAAAGAACCTAAATGTCTATCCACACATGAATGGATACACCCAATGTGCTATATCCATAAAGTAGAGTATTATTCAGCCTTAAAAAGGAATGAAAATTCTGATACATGCTGCAACGTGGATGAACCTTGAAAACATTCTGCTAAGTGAAATAAGCCAGAGACATAAGGATAAATATTGTACGATTCCATTTATATGAGGGCCCTAGAATAGGCAAGTCATAGACACAGAAAGCAGAATAGAGGTCACCAGGGTCTGGAAGGAGGGGGGAATGTGGAATTAATGTTTCCTGGATACAGAGTCTCTGTTTTGGATGATGAAAAAGTTCTCGAAATAGATATTGGTGATGGTTGCACAACATTGGGAATATACTTAATGCTACTGAATTACACACTTAAGAATAGATAAGATGGTCGATTTTATGTATATTTTAACCACAGGTAAAAAAAGAAGAATGCAAAATGCTCTCTGCCCCTCTGGGCATTTTGTAACAGCTCCCTGTGACAACAACTATGACAATTTTTAACTAATTTTGTTTTGTAAGGTCCCGTTTCAGACAAATTATGCTTGAACCAGTCCTGCTTCTTCCTAAATGATATTGTGGGCGCAACTAAGAATTCCTCAGGTTAAAGTGCACACCTTAAAATAGAAGCAAAGTATAAACTGTTGCCAGCTGTTCCCTTGCCATAAATGGAAACACTCTGTTTTTCAGATGACCGTCCTGCTGGAACTCGGAGTGTGAGAGCTCCAGTTACAAAAGTCCCATGCGGTGCTGGCAGCACACAGAAGATGACACTCTGTGACAAATGTGGGAGTGGCATTGTGTAAGTTTCATTTTCAACCCCAAAATTCATCATAAATCTTGCTGTCAGTTCTCTATTTCTTGTACTTTAAGACTCCGTATATAGAAAAGGTTTTAAGTTTTATGAAAAACAAATTTCTATTCATTGACTTGAAATATAATGTCTGCACATTTTGACCAGAATTCCTTCGATGTACCCCCAAATTAGCATAGAATGTGAGTCGGATATCTTGACTTATAATTTCAGACATATTCTGGTGAAAAGAAACTGCCCCAGAAGTATATCTACAAAGCCATTTCCAAGAATAACTTCACTTCAAAAAGCCCTCCCTTTGTTAATGTATATAGTCTTTGAACACTTCCTTTTCTGTATAAACACAGGAAAACAAATATGGGGGTCACCCAGTTATTAATTAAAACACATTATCTTTACGTGGTTTCTTAAGTTGCAGAAATATTGAAATATGATTTTTAGACATAGTCAGCTTCCATTTCAAGGCACTTCATGTGTGAATAGCCACACTTGCCAGTTCAAACCTTCAAGTGAACCAGAGCATTTCAGTCTCTCCACCTCATGCCCCATGTGGTCGCCTCTTCCATCCCTTTTTTCTGTTCCTCTGTCATTAGCTCACACACTGAGGCACCATCTGTCTACTTACCCAGGACTCATCCCAGGAGGGCAGTGGGAGATAAGCCTGGTTACAGCACAGAAGGGGCTGTGAGACAGAGAAACAAGCAGGACAGGGAGATGGGAGCAGACAGGACCTCAAAACATACGACAGGTTGTGATGTTACCCGAAGCAATTATTGCCCCCAAGTTGGAATTAAACTGGTTTGACGGTAGAGGCCAAGTCCACCCACCAGGGGAAATTCTATCTCTGCCCTTTGATCTGTTCTCTCTGTGTTCCATAGAATAGAGGCTGGACCACCAAGCTAGACAGTAAGCAGAGGGACTTTTAGTTGTGTAGACAACGACCTTGGCCAAAGTCAGAATCCTTTGCAGAGGTGTCTGTTTTATCTGTATCATCTCTCCCTCTCTCAAAGAAACAACGGGGAATGATCATGAAGTAAGGATCCTATCATTTTTCTAAAAAAAAAAAAAAAAAAACCCGTTTGAAAAAGATCTGAAAAATATTCACATGTCAACGACAGAGAGACACATGTGAAGGTTTACTATGGTTGTCTTGGCTCTCCCTGACAACTACATCAGTTCCACAGCTGTGCCCAGCTTTGCAGCTATTGTTTCCTGAACGTGAAACAGATAACACCTGCCTTATCTGTAGTGCTGTCTGCCTTTGTATCATGTTTCTGGCTTTGTGGGGTTTTTTTTCATGAGGCCTCCTTTTCCCCCAACAGTGGTGCGGTTGTGAAGGCAAGGGACAAGCATCGGCATCCAGAGTGCTTCGTGTGTGCTGACTGTAACCTCAACCTCAAACAAAAGGGCTACTTCTTCGTGGAGGGGGAGCTGTACTGCGAAACCCACGCGCGGGCCCGCATGAGGCCCCCAGAGGGCTACGACACAGTCACTCTTTATCCCAAAGCTTAAGTCTCCGGCAGACGGAACACGCACTCACCCAGGCGCACCCTCACAGGCAGACGTTAACGGCTCGGGGCAGAAGTAGCGCAAAGGGCTGACTCCAAATCTAGAACCAAGCTTTTAGACACTTATCTCATTGTATCCTCAGGAGAAGGAATGGGAGGCAGATGCCTGCGCTAACAGAAACATACATTCAACTGTGTTTCTCTTTGGGGCTAGCAATAACTTAATGAAATTTAGAGCAATAATTTTTATGTCACACTCTATATTTTACATTTATAATATGACCATCAAACATGTAAACATCAAGATTTTAGGGGGAGTCTAATTGCCCTTCCTTAACCAGTTGATTTTGCAATTACAGTACTTACGACAAATGACAATCTTGTATTCTAAGACCGCCTGCAGGTGTCTGTTATCTGTTTTAACTATAATAGTGCATGTCAGGGAGAAATTCCCTAGATCTCTCTAGTTTCATATTCAAACAGTTATACTACTGGATGCAGCATACATAATAAATACATAAAACATTTAAAAAAATAATAATAAAATAAAATACCTAACGAAGTGGCACTCAGTGAATTCAGATAAAATCAACATTCCAATGAGAGGGCCCAGTCATATCTCGTCGTGTACACTAACAACTCAGGTATTTTAAGAAAAATGTGGCTTCTTTAGTTTTCATAACTCATTCACTCTTCTGAACCCACAATTTCTGCTGATAGGAGGGGAAATTTTAAATTTGCTAGTTAAACGTGATGCAGTCTCTTTCAGATTAAAACAGTTTCTGCTGCTTTGAAATAGTCTCTTTCATTTTAAATGTCTCTTTCAGATAAATATACAAAGTCAAGGTTCAGACTCTATCAAGGCTAGTTCTTTATTCTCAAGGCTGACCACCACCACCTTCTCCTTCCCAAGATGGCACCTCCAAGAGGAGACATTTAGGGGACCCCCTGAGGAAGGGAGGGGTCTGCTGGTCTCCTGGGGTCCTGCTTGTATTCTCTGCTGAAATCCATGATTCCACCTGTGCTCTGTTTTCTCAACATAGTTGGGACCAGGCAACAAGCCCACCTCTACCACCACGTCCAAGAGTCTCAGCTCAGCCTTCCCTGGATTCTTGGATCCTTTGCATCTCAGACATGAACGCTATCTGGCCCCTGGCTCTGCTTTGTCACCTTGCCTCTCACTATGGTGGCTCCACGGCAATGCCCCCTTACTTGCATGTCTTACCTACTTCCCATGATCCTCACTGGGGACCCAGGGGAGCTGATTAAACTGTCCTCTCCAAGTACAAACATGGGAACCAGCAGGCTGGGGAGGTGGGGACTGTCTCAAGCCCTCAGTCTCACCACTGTGTCACAAAGTCATCTCTACCCTACTGCAGCTGCTGCCTCTGGGCCTGGAGCAAGGATTCTCCTATTGTCCCAAATGGAAAATAGGGCCCAGGTTGTATTGCTCTGGGGTTCTCCCAAACTTAACTAATTATTTCTGACCCTGACCTGTCTGAGGTTTTGAACCAGTGAGAGGAGCCAGAACACCTGCCTGGCCCCTATGGGCATCTGAGATCAAAACTGGAACCCCTGGGCTTCCCTGGTGGCGCAGTGGTTGAGAGTCCGCCTGCCGATGCAGGGGACATGGGTTCGTGCCCCGGTCCGGGAAGATCCCACATGCCACGGAGCGGCTGGGCCCGTGAGCCAAAAAAAAAAAAAAAAAAAACAACTGGAACCCCTGAACCAAAACACAAATTCACTCACAAAGCTATTCCAATAAAATAGAAAATTCTGCAATCAAAGAAATCAATGTATTCAAATACATTACATTTTTTGTTCAGATATTATTTTAAAATATTTTTTCTGGTAAGGATATAATCTTAAAAGTTTGGAAGCTAGAGGGCAAATGCATGGTAACTGACTTAGGAAACCTGAGAAAGTTAAAATCCAAAGCAGCAACGGGAGAAAACTGAAAACCAACCCAATTTACTCTCCAGCATTTGAAACAGCATGGGAATTGACAGCACCAGGCATTTCTGGACTAGGGGATAAAGGCAGAGTTATGATAAGGAGGATCACATACAAGCTGTTTGAAAAGCGCTTAATCCCCACTGTGTCTCCTCTCTGCCCCTCCCCCTCACACACCCAAGGCACTTGTCAGTGTAAGTCTGCCTGGTGTTATCTGGAGAAGGTCAAACAGCATCTCTGGAGTCAGGAAGTGCCGTTGAAGGTATGTGTACCACACTAAAAAGAAGTTAGATAAGAATGAAAGACGCATGAGAAGGAAAGTGTAGATTAGACAGTATATTGTACATTAATGTACATTTGATGCTGGATATCAGACAGTATTTTCCTTAAAATTATATTTTACACATTTTATATGTAGTAGAGTACATAATGAACTTAAGTTCAGATGTTCAATAATGAGAAAAAAAAGTAGTACAGTTTGAAAAAAAGTAGTAGTATAGTTCTAATCTGAAATTCAGGAAAGATAGGGCTTAAAGCTGATAATTCAGTCTCTGTGACTAAGGCTTGTGAAGCATACTCTAAAATTGCATGTTCATTATTTTTATTCTTTTGACGATTAAATCTAGAAATTTAAACATATAGAGGAATTTATGACAGAATTAATCAATAGAAATGAATGCAATATAAAAATCGTTTTAAAATATGTAACATACAGGGTGAAAATAGCAATGTTAAAATGGAAAGGAATTAAAACTTTGTTTAAAAAGCAAACAAATAACAGGATTTCCCCCATACTAGCACTTTGTCCTTCAATAATGAATTCATACCAGGTCTTATATAGGAATTCATGCCATGAACAAAGGATGCCAACTAGTTTTTATTTAGCTCTCAGAATACCATGTCTTCTTAGAAAGCAGAGTAGTCACTGTTTTTATATTTATAAGCTTATTAAAGCTAGCAATGAGCAATGAAATGATCCGTGACAGAACTGGGCATCTGTAAACTTTGGACTCATGATTAACTAAATTGCTGTTTTTTCAGAGTAAATGCAGAATAGAGTTGCTACACTCTCTACCAATAGGACGACTGTTTGAGTGAAAAACAGTTCTAGTTATCACATACACTTGCACCTGTATAAGCAAAGGTAAAACTAATGGCTAATGTGACGTGCAAACAGTTTAGATTATCTCTACATAAGCTAATCTAAAGTTTGTCCATCACAGGAATATCCCAAGATAGGCAGAATGGAGCTTTGGGGTTCTTGTACTAACAACTTGAGTTGCAAAAGTTTGTCAAGTTGTCCTTTGAACAGATTTATTTCAGTCCTGGGAGACTACTACTTACAACCATTATTCTGTATTATCCTGTTATCATGGCCAATGTTTTTTTTTAAATGCTGTGCCATCTGAATCTTAAGCATAAAAAAAGGAAAATTGGAGACAGATTGAGGGTATTCAGATAATTGAAGTAAATAAATCATTTACCTGATCTACATGACTATTTCAAGATAATCGTCTTAAGCATCTATTCATGTTGTAGAGTACTCATAAATATTTAGTTGAGCACCTACCAGTAAGAGATGTTCAATACTAGGCACAACAAGAAAATGGATTTTTGAATGCGTTGGCTATGTTTACAAATTGACATTTTCAAGCTAATTAGAATGCTTCATGCAACTAAGTTTAAAACAAAGCACCTAGAAGAAGTGGTTGCTTTATCATAATTTCTTTCTTTCAAATTCTGTAGTACTATGATTCATCACTGCTCACATCAGAAGAACATAAAATGAGATATTAACATTATCTTCTGAATTACCTCAAAAGTTTGTCCAAGTATGCAGAGAATGTCTAACAACATGTTTTCCTTCCTCTAAGAATAAGGCATGTCAGCACACCTCAACTTATGAAAAACCCAAAGCACAATTCCATTATCCAAAGAATAATACAAGAGCTGCTCTTAAAACCTAATTGCTATCCCTATCAGAAATATTAAGCATATAGATTTAAAATTAAGATACAAAATGCCAAATATTTGTTTGGGTTAAAAATTACTCCATTCATTTATTTATTCAACTATTCATCTGGCGAAGGAGTACACACAAGTCATTATTTCTGTACCAAGAGCAAAACTATGTTGTGAGTTTCGGAACTACCTCTCATGAGACCAAATTCCCATTCCATCTCCTTTTCTGAAGTGGGGGGGGGGTTGAAAAACACAGGTGTGTGAATTACTCATCACGTGTATAAATGCCAAAGTGCACGTATATCTGTGGTTCACTAAAACACCAGGGTTATGCTACCAACGTCCCATGCAAGAGCCTGCATTGTGGACCATTATGCCACACACAGCTGCACACGCTGCCCTGCCTGCCCCTTCACACATCTGGGCTCCAGATGCTGCTGTCCAAGTTCCCAAAGCTCCCAACCATGACCCTTCCAGAACACTGCTTCACGCTGCAAACCTTCTCAGTCCTCCTCATGAACACCGTCCTTGATCCCAATCCTCAGATTAATGCTTGCTCTGCCAGCCAATGGAAAAGGCTAATTCCTGCTAACAAGTACTAATAATTGTCTACTGCCCCTTTTATGTCTAATACTTGTGTTTTGCTCTGGAGACAGCCCTTTAATCTAAAGGAATGCCTTCAAGGGTAGGAATTCTAGATATAGAAAAAAAAGTTAGAAAGAGAACTTGAGGAATAGAGTGATGGGCATGATCTGGACCAAGAAGAAGACAGAGGGACTAACAGTCTCTTGGACCTTGGGAAGGTTTGGCCGATCTGTACAGGTGATCTAGAGCTTTCCTCCCTCTGACCAAGGCCAAAGCAATGGGGAATGCAGTTTCTCTGAAACAAGGCACTTAGATTAGGTAAGTGCTGCGTTTGTGAATCTCACTGAGGGTGCATAGGTGTTTACTGGTTTGAGTAAATTTAGCACTGGGGGGTCTTGTAGCCTCTTCTAGACTGAAGAGTCTTCAACTCAGTTTGCACGATTCTGTGAATATGCTACATATCATAGAATCACACTTCAAATGAGTGAATTATGTGGTATGTGAATTATATCTCAACAATGCTGTTATTTTTAAAAAGAACACTATTAATATAAATATGTATTTGTCACTAATCCGTTAGATAGAGTCCTAAGACTAGAAATGCACAGGAGCAAAAGAAACAACATGGGTAGGAATGTTCGTTCTTGTTTAGATGCTTCATTTTCATCTTCTGGAAAATGCTTGATCACTGCTGATACAACAGCAATAGCCAGCACTTATATCGCTCTTACTATGTACCAAGCAGGGTCCTAAGTGCTTTAACGATATTAATTCATCCAATCTTAACAGCAGCCCTGTGAGGTGGGTCCTCTTTTTCTTCCCATTTTACAGTTGAGGAAACTGAAACACAAAGAGGTTATCCAAGGTTTCTCCTGTAGTAAATGACGGAGCCAGAATTTGACCGCAGGTGGCCTGGCTTCCAAATCCATGCTCTAGACCACCTCACATTATCTCTGCACAAGAGATTTAGTAGCTTTTAGTTTAAGATGACTATAAGGCTTTCATGGGACAACAAAGCCCTCAGTAAGCTTTGTAAAAATTATCACCTAGATTCCATTTCAGTATAACATACTCCAGGTATTAGAGCTTGGTGGTTACAAAAATGAGCTTTGGACACGGTCAGAGCTGAGTTGAAACCAAGCTCTACAATCTCCTAGCTGTAAGGTACAGGGAAATCATGAAATCTCTCCAGACCTCAGTTTCATCAACCATAAAATGAGGACAATAATCCCTACTTTACAGGTTTGTTATAAGGATTAAATCAAGATAATTCGTATCAAAAGATCTAACAAATTTCCTAGCAAGTAATATGTAAGTAAGCACCTAACTATTATGTATACTTTTCACTGTTTAATCCTAGATTCAAAATGGTGGCTTTATTCCTTCTAATTGTTCTTTGGTGTTGGAAATCCGGGTCCAATTACAATGAGCACAACTGTGTCAAATTGGAAGAGTCCCAGAACTAGATTCCTATCCTTGGTGACCCAGGAGAACTGACATTTCACACGAAGACAGATCAGGTTCAGGAAGTCCACTGGAACTTTTCTTCATTTGAGGAGGACAATTTTAAAAGCCTGAGCTCACAAGCAACCTGTCCCCACCAAAGACTCACTGGCAATATTCTACATTATAATCTTATAGCTAGAAAGAAAACTAAGGTCCCTCAATTGCCTACATCTATTTTATTTAGTATATATATTTTTAATTGAATGCTTACAAAATTCTTGACATAATATTGGTCACATTCAAATGTAATTTTTTCCTTACAACTTTGCCAACTAAATATTTTATAGATGAGAAGTTTCAGAGTTTAACTTTGGTACAGGACCAAACAAGTAGGGGAAAAAATAGCATTTAACCTCACTAATATTCCCCAGTAATAAGTCATACGGCTTGGAAATCTTTAAACCTATGAATCCTAGACATTGTTATAATTCTCTATTGTATTATTTTATTTACATCGATATTTACTTATAGTCTATGTTTGTTCTCTTTATAATAAAAATCATTTCTTCCATGAGTGCTAGAAAAAGGTAGTGTGGAATAATAAAAATATTAAGTAATGATATGATTAAGTAAGGCGTAAGTAAGAAGACTGTCATGAAAATAGCTCTGGATAAAGACTGGACTCACTGGGCTACAACTTCTTTTCTGCAGAATGAGGGAAACAGACTGGATGACCCCTGAGACTTCTACCAGCTCAAAAAGTCACTGATCTGTTCTTGACATTGTCTTTATTGGTGTTAACTGGCTAGACATTCAATTTAGTGAAGGCATGCTGTCAATGTGACCAGGCTCTTGGTTCAATTTAGAAGTTTCATTCTGTTCCATGGTCACGGATACCACCTCTGACTCATGTCATAGCTCACAGTTGAAATCAAGCAAGGAATATGAATTTATCATTGCAAATTCATTAGCTCCATTGGAAGCACATATTCTAGGTATCTTTATATAGCAAGGGAAACGAACTCCTATTATTAATGTGTGATCAAGTGACCTGAGTTAGTGCAGCTCCTTCGGTATCTAAAAAGCATAAAGCAGCTTAGCATTAGGAAGAAGAAGGTCACATACTGCGAGCTGAATTAAAGTCTACAAGAAGCTACAGAGACTCCGACCGCTATATTTATTCAAACCAATAAACACCCACGTAGCCTCGATAAGCTTCACAAACAGCACTTATCTGACCTACATGCCTCAGTCCAGAGAAAGTGCATTCCCCATCACTTCTGCCTTGGTCAGAGGGAGGAAAGCTCTATATTATCATCTCTATAGAACGACCAAACCCTCCCAAGTTTAAAGAGACTGTTCTTCCCTCTTTCTTCTTGGTCCAACTCATCTCCATCACTCTATTCCTCAAGTTCTCTTTCCAATTTATTTTTCCCACTCAGTCTTTCTGTGTCACTGACTCTTCTCAGCCTGCAAGCGTGCTCAAGTACTCTACACCAGCCCAGAAATCTCTCTTTCCCGAACATCTATTCCTTCTCAAGCTCCCTTGATGTTCCTCTGCCTACCCTTGAGCACACCAAACTTCATACAGGTAGATGGACTTCACTTTCTTAGTATCCCCACTATAGTATATATTAATAAGTCCCCTAAGACTGCAGCCAACTTCCTAAGAGCCAAAGCTTGTGGTTATTCTTAGTGAGTTGTGGAGTTCATTCTCTTATATAGATGAAATCAGGTTAAAATTAACTCTAAAAGAAGCTTAAAGCTGGCTGTGGCACCAAGCCTTTAAGCTGCTGAAGGCCCCACTACCCATCCAAGAGTCTCTGACCAAAGCACCAACCTTATGACAATTGCCCAAATTTGTTATGTTTTAGGAGTGGTTTGGTCACTTTTTCACACTACTATAGATCTCAGCTATGATTAATGATAGCCTTGTGATCTCAGGTTTTAAAAAAGATCCCCTGAAGCTGAAAAACCCAGAAGTATTTTAGTCTGATCATCAATTGCTAAGAATAGATTTGACTACCTTGTTTTTGTCCAAGCTCTTGAATTTGTTCCAGATTCTTGAATCTGCAGCTGTTAGTCAACAGATGAAAATGGATTCTCTAAGAAGAGCTACTCTTTGAAGACTCTGAAATATTGTGACTCACAGTTTTTTAAAAAAAGATTGGCAGTACAGATTTTAATTCCAAGCTTTCGCAATGAACTTCACAATAAAAAAATAAGTCAGATTTTTTCAGGGCAGTTGCTGGACTGACTGACATATGTGGCCAGAGAAAGCATACCCCATGACAGAAAATGCTCCACTGTCTATCTGATATGAGGTCGAATGAAATAGAAACAATCTCACTACACTGAGAAAGTAGTACAGGTGATGTGTGACACCGTATCAGGAAATAGGAACTCTTAGTTTCTAGCATTAATATTTATACTCCTTTATACTTTTGGAAAATTTAGATGAAATATTGTCCTATCTCATAAAATTATAACTTGTTATGGGGGACAAAACATCAAAATAAACTGATTTGGGCAAAACCAGGGTTTCAGAATCAGGAAGTCTAGCACTGACCAGTTAAGAGAGTTTTTGAAAAGTTCCTAAACCTCCCCATGTTTCAGTTTTCCCCACAGAAATCTTGAAAATAACTTTTTTCCATAAAATTCCACAATTCTCAACACCATTAAGTAAAAGCAAGAATATTTCACCAAAAACTTAATTTGGGGGTTGGTGGGGGGGGATAATTACATCAGGGAGGGAGAAAATTGAACATCCACCAGAGTAAGTGTTTTAATTCTCAACTTTGTTTACCGATTTCAAATGGGATAATGAACCCATTCCGTGTCACAGGAGCAGGAACAATGATAGGTAGGGCCGGGCAAGTGTAATGCAAATTTTTGCCAGATTCTTCTGAATATCACTGAGCCTTCATTTCTATGTACTGAAAACCTGAGTGCTATAGAAAACACTGGGTGCTCAACAGAGAATCTCAGATACCCAGGGTTCTCCTAGTCTCACTCAGGAGAATGGGGTTTTCCCCATTTCTGCAGTCTAAAGGAAATTTCACTATACTATTCCTTTTATCTAACTCTAATCTATATGCTGGGTAAGCAAATAATCACTTTACCTGACTTTAGCAACTTGGCAATGAGGAACTTTAGGTTCAAGATTAGTAGAATATAAGCACACAAAAGAAAAACACATTGTAAAATATATTAAAATATATAGCTGGTATGGAAAATCACATTCTTTATAATAAATGATGGGTCAATTGGATAGGCATATAAAAAATGGATACTGACACCTACCTACCTCACACTCTATATAAAAATCAATTCCAGATGAATAGTGAGTCTAAAAATGAAAGGTAAAACAATAAAGCTTTTAGAAAAAAAAAAAAAGCATGGAAGAATCATCTCATGACCTTGCAAAAGCAGGCTTTGGGTGTCCCATCCCAAGGTGGGAAAAGAAAGCATCCCCATGGGTGGGAACACTGGCATCAGTGGTCAGAGCTCAAGCAGGTGGAGAGGGTGGCCCTGCATGGGACTGGGCGGTGCATGGTGTCAGAGGCAGGGAGGACGTGAAGGTCTTCTCCACAGAGAGGAGGTCCAGCCTACAGTGACAGAGCCCAAAGGGATGAGGAGTGTGTCTAGGTGGAGGGGAGGCCCAGCATAGGGTTCAGGGTCTCAGCAGAGTTGGGAAGGGGCGATACAGAGTACTGGAACCTAAGTAGGATAACGAGGGCATCCACGTGGGGGTGATGGTGAAAGACTGGCATGAGAGAGCATATAAGTAAATATATAAGGGATAATGGAAGTCAACTTTCTCATCTGGAAAGGGAGAAAACTAGAAATGTGATGTTGCATTGGAACTGGAGGCATTGTGAACTCATGGTTCTCAATATAGATAAACAAACGTGGATGCGAATGTGCATGTGTGCTTGTGTATATGTATATACATACCCAGGCAGACATTCCCTTGCTCTATCTACTAAGATGGCCTGGGAGCAGCTACACCTAGATAGCAACTTAGCACTCACATCCTGGCTTCTAAATACCATTCTCCTCTAAAAGAAACCAAGACTCCTCGGAGAATTGGCTGATTTCAGGGCTAGGGCAGGGAAAATACAGGATAAGCCTGAAACATCTGACTGTGTCAAGCAAATTAAAAAGTGCTCTAGTAATGAAGGAGATGTGTCAAAAGTACGCAGAGGCCAGCTGGAGACACTCCCACTGACCCAATTAGGGAAATTTAAGCAACAATATAAATCATGTCAGCAACAGGAGATAATCCATTCTAACCCACTGAATAAAACAGGCAACTCTGGGTCCATGAGACTCTGAGTAAAGAGACCTGTCATGACAAGTACATGGAAAGCAAGATGTTGGACTGGATCCCTTTGCTGTAAAGGACATTATTGGAAGAACTGGTCAAACTTTAGTGGGGTCTGAGGATTAGATGGCAGTAATGTATCAATGCTAATTTCCAGACTTTAATGGCTGTATTGTACTTATGTTGGAGTGTCCTTACAAGATACACATCAAAGTATTCGGAAGTGACGGGACAACATGTCAACAACTCACTCTTAATGGCTCAGGAGAAAATGAAATATGTATCAGACTATACTTCCAACTTTATTATAAGTTGGTGATCTCATTTCAAAATTTAAAACATAATGGAGACCAAAAGGGCAAAAACACTGGAAGAACTGAAAGGTATCTCAAGTCCATTTTTACAATTGAATTAAAGATCTATTCTTTAAAAATGCATAGACCTAAAAAACATATTTGTTGAAGAAAAAGAGCAAGGTGCAGAATAAAACGTAAACTATGATACCATTTATGAAAAACTTTAAAACAAACAAGGCAATCATCTCTATTACTCATTATAATTAGTATAAAAATATAAGAATGGACTGTAAAATTATACCCTAAATTCATGACAATGGTTTCTTATGGGAGGAGTGTAGGGAAGAAGGAACAGAAAAGGAAGTGGTGGGGAGTTCCATCCTATGTGATTCTTTATTTTTTCTAAATAAAAATCAAATATGCCGATATAATTATAACTGTTAATTCTGGGAGATGGAAGCAAAGGGTTAATTATAGCCTTCTCTGCATATTCCATCACTTTTAAATTTCTCAAAAAATAATTTAATAAATAAAACGTAATGAGGACTTTACATTTTATAGGCCATATAAATGTGCATTGACTGAGAAACTTATAAATTTTTTTATTTTTTGAATTTTGGCAAGCTCATCACAAAGTGGGTGCACAATACAAATTAGACAACACAAACTATCTCTTTAAAATATATACGTGTTCTGGTATTTGAGCTAAAGTAGTTGAATCTTTTCCAATTAAAGTGTCAATTTTTTAAAAATAAGAATGAATCACAGGAAAAAATGTCAGCACTCTTAATGGAATCTCACCTGAGACTCTGGGGTCTAGAGCTGCCATCATTGGCAGCCTCCTATGTAACTACTGAACCTACTGTAGTAGGACCCTTTACAACAATCCTGGTCTGTTGTGGAGATAAGTAAACTCATGCTCAGAGACGGCAAGTCACCGAGTCACCATTACCTGCAAAGTTCAGAATGGAGGGAGTTTCACGCAGGGTGTGATTGGTGACAACAGTTTTAAGTGGCCATGAGTAATCAGAAAAGACTTCCCTCGACATACATTCACAAATGCAATGAACACCCCCAGAATGATGTGTCCACCATCCACCCCTATTCTGGGGGTTCATGTTCTCTTCTTACCCTTCCAGGTTCTCTCTCACCAAAGAACAGGGTCTCCATGTGCAACTGTTGATGTGAGGCCCTAACATGGGGCCTTTTCTGAGGGGATGCCATTCATATCATAGACACTGTAATTACTAAAGACATTTTTTAAATTTATTATCTTTGTTGGCTCCAAAGATGGGCTTTTTATATATTAATTACAATAATTTTCTGACAAATAAATTACTCCTATCCTGAGAATACACATATGTGATTTAGTTTACTAAAGAGAAATGAGTTTGATAATCAAATGATCTTGTTGACCTAACATCTAAAATCAACTGACCTTCTAAGTAAAGAACTGCTTCTCTAACTGATGAACTGATTGGGAAGTATCTTAAAATTAGAGTAGGTTCTCTACTGAAATTAGCACACTGGCTAAGTTTGAGTTTTTGATATTATAGCTCTTATCATCTGCTTTTTATATTCTGTGCTAAATGGCGTGGCTGAATCCTCTAATTTAAATCCACAAGTAACTTCTCTGTATACATTTGCCATAATAATCCACAAATATTACATGGCCAAATTAGTTATTATAGAATATTACATTATGTTAATTATCAGGTTATTACATATTAAAATATAATGTTACATAAAATAGAATATTTTATAGTAAGTTCTTATTTGTTATGGAAATTTCATTAGTATGGAAGTTAGCTTACTAAAATGTAATGCTTTTTTATCTACATTCTCCCTTCAAAATACTGTAATTTATTCAGAATAGTAATTTAACAGACACATTGATGAAAACTTTCGTAGTTCTTCGGAAAAAAATTAACTTTGTCAATATCAATCATCAATGGAGAACCTAAGTTCTCAAAATTACAATTTGTTGAAATTGTCTGCAACACCACAAGACTGTCGAATCTTCTAGAGACCATTTCTATAGGCTAAGAAACAAGAAATTACAGCAACATTGAACCTCTGATAATTTCATTTCCATGAAAGCAAGCCACATAATTATTATATAATGTTATGTCATCATGACTTTAAATTCCTTATTGTGACTTAAAATTTGAATTTTCAATTATTTTATATTCTATCTGTCACGGTTGTTATCACAAAATAATAATATACACTCATTTAAAATTTTTACTTAAAGAGCTCCATTTCCTGATGGGCACAGGGATTGACTGCGGCCACGCCAACCAGTCCTCAGTTGAACAAGCCCCAGCTTCCAACGCAACATTCATCTTTTGCAAGCGGTTTGCCCAGGTGCACAGGAAATGAGCATGCTCTACAGATGAAGACCGGTGCCTCTGCGACAGCTCTAATGTGTACATTTCCATACACGGTTATTGAAAGTTCATTATCGGAAACGGGTCTTCTTTTAACCACAGCAAACAGACGTCCTTTCACAATAATGGTCTAGGACCGTTCAAATCCCCAAACGCTGAAACTAATTCGACCGATGGGTTGAAACAAGAGGAACAGAACAGAATAAAACAATGAAATGGCGATCAGAAAGGGGGAGGGGGAAGTTCCTAGGTGTCTGCGTGTCTCCAAACATTCCCCTTTCTCCACACAGCTTGGGTCCAACAGGTGCTGTGTTAAATCAGAGTCAGATCGAGATCAAGTTCTGGGTCAGCAGGGGAGCGGCGGGGGTGGGGCGTGGGGGGTTGACACACCCTAGTGAGACTGTCGCTGGGCCTGGGAGGCACAACAAAGGTAGCACGCAGCTGTCGCGGGCACCGCTCCGGCGGGGCGGGCGTACTGCACCCCGCCCCCCGGCGCGCACCTTCCTCCTCCCCACCCCCACCCTCGCGCGCGCCCCGCTGCCGCTCGCTGTGTCCCGGCCACCCCGTTACCAAGCAACGAGCTGCCCAGGCTGGAAGCAACCGAGACGACTGCTCGGGGAAGGCGGTTGGAAAGGGAGCTTGAGCAGCAGAAATGAGCCCGGGTAAGAGCCGGGCCGAGGGCTGCCCTGGGAGGGGGCGCCCTGGGAAGTGGACGCGTGGTGGGGAGCGCCGCCTCCCCCCGCCCCGGCTCCTTCCCCCGCGGGGCGGGCCCCGTCTGGAGTGCGGATCTCCTAGACAAGCCGCACACCTCCGCCCGCCCCGGGAGGAAAGCACCGCCTTCGTCCCTGCGCCTGCCCTGCTTCCAGCCTTGGAGCAGCGCGGCCCTCCGCCGCGGCGTGGCCCCAGCGCGCCCTCCCGTGGCCGCTCTGCGCGCCCGCGTCCCGAATCCCCACGCCTTGCCTCCTTTCTCCCAGCAAAACCAAAAGCCGCGTACTGTTCAGTTACAGAAAAGCATCCTGACGAAGAGGAGGAGGTTGACTGCGTTCTCCTTTCAGCACCCAAGATCCTAAATTCCCCTGAGGGGGTAAAGGAAAATGGTGGCAGTGAAACAGGTAAAACCTCCCAGGCCAAAGCTCCGATGGCAGTGATGTTTCTGCCTTTTACTAGAGGCAACCGGTACATTACCTAAATCCACTGGCCCAACTGGTGTGCTTCCGGTGACTACTCGTAAGATACTAATAATAACTAACACGGGACATTTACTTTGTGCTAGATGTTGTTCTGAGCACTTAAATGTGTCAACTTATTTAATCCTCACAACAAGCCTATGAAGTAGGTACTACCATTCTCATATTACAAGTGAGGAAACTGAGGCACAGAGATGTTAACTAACTCCCCAAGGTCACACAGGCAGCAACTGACAGAGCCAGTATTCAGCAGGGTAGCTCCAGGGTCCAGGCCTTAACCTCCATGCTACACTGTACTGCTTCTCTGAATACCAAATAAGAATTGCTGATTTTTTTGGACAGTCACTAAAAAGATACCTATTTTTTTCCAAAAGAAATACTTTTATAGTAAACATTTGTGGACTACAGGATACTGTATAGGGAGGATGTTTGAAATCATTAAAAAGCTGCAGTTTTCAAGTTCCGTATAAACCATGAATAAGATGTGTGGAGGATCTGAGAACACTGAAGCTGGAGTCTCGCTTCCTTGAGAGAAGCTGAAGGAGGCTACACAGCTCTCAGAGGGGCCTGGTGTTCAAGTGAGACACCAGGGAAGAAGCAGAGCGCTGTGGGTGGAAGGCAGTATCTAAACTGAGGGGCCGCGTTGGGATCCTACAGTTGCCCGTAAGCCACGCGGGACACGTGGGCAATCCAGACGCAGAGGTGCTGCAACAAGTGGTGAGCCCGAGACCTGAGGTCAGGTTGGGGTTTGTCCACCTCCATGAACCGGGGACCTTCACAACGGCCTTGTCAAGGGCTCTAAAAAAAAGGGCTGGAGGGCCTCCCTGGTGGCGCAGTGGTTGAGAGTCCGCCTGCCGATGCAGGGGATACGGGTTCGTGCCCCGGTCTGGGAGGATCCCATATGCCGTGGAGCGGCTGGGCCCGTGAGCCATGGCCGCTGAGCCTGTGCGTCCGGAGCCTGTGCTCCGCAACGGGAGAGGCCACAACAGTGAGAGGCCCGCGTACAGCAAAAAAAAAAAAAAAAAAAAGGGCTGGAGCAGCCACACCCGGCAGACAAAAAACACAAGACAACTGGATGCCCAGTGACCACCAGGCTAAGCCACACCTCACTGACCTGCCCCCTCTCTGCTCTTCTGTGCCCCGCCCGCCTGCATGAGGCCAGGCAGGCATCCCTGTGCAACAGGAGGGGCGACGAGAAGCCCTGAGTGGGGCAGAAAGCCCTCACAGAGAGTCTAGACACGGAGACAGCTCCATACCAAGAGAGAGTGTTTAAGGTCAGAAGAGACTGAGAGAGCTTCATGTGGCAAGACCGTGTGTTCTCTAATGTGAGTGAGATGGAAGGCTCTGGAGGAAAATGCCAGCGTTCACAGAAAATGAAGTTACATACCAAATAGCACATATGCTTGTGTGAGAGTTACAGTCTTTCTTGCTAGAGCATGGCGGGTATAAGGGCAGGGACTCAATCGGTGAGAGATATTCTAAGTTAGGCGCCACCAAGGATGGCAGGGACTTCCTGCTTACAGCTCAAGGCAAAACTAGGCGGTGTGACCTTGTGCCCTCCCCACTTTCTGTTCTCTTAGCTACACGTCATGGTCACCAAGTGATCCATTCGCTGGGTACTGACCAACAGAACACTGACATGATTTGCATAAATAGTGCCGAATTGCAAGGTCGTATATATTTCTCAGGTCTCTGATTTTAAAAGAACAAGGAGTTAGTATATGGCGTGAAGTATACATATGGAGTGTCAGAGGTGGGTGGGGAGTGTGCAATTTTATTTCAAATAGGATGGTAGGAGACCTCACTTAGCAGATGACATCTGAGCAAAGACCTGAAGGAGGTAAAGGAGTAGTCTCAGTGCAGATTTCCGGGGAAAGAACATTCCAGGCGGAGAGAACAGCAGCTGCAAAGGTCCCTAGGTGGGAGGATGCCTGGCATGTTGGAGGATCAGCTGGTGACGGGAGCAGAACGAGCAAGGAGGAGGACAGGAGAAGGGTTCAGAGAGGACACTGGGCTTTGTAATTCCATGTAAGGATGTGCGGTTTTATTCTGAGCAAAATGGGAAGCACTGGAGAATCTGAGCAGTCATCCCTCCCTTCCATCTCTATTAGAAATTTTACATTTACCAAATCATCATCATATTGATAATACCCTTGCTGCTACAGTAAGAAAGTAAATTTTTCTTGAGCATTTACTGTGTGCCATGCACTGTGGAAGGCTTTACCTACAAATGAGACACTGATCCCTCACAGTGAGCGCATGTGGCAAAGCCAGGATTCAAGCTCAGGCAGCCTGGCTCCATAGCTCCCATAACAAAGCCTCGTGCAGATATGCACACTCCCTTGCTCTGTGCCTTACTCTTCTCCATAGGATTCACTCCCATCTTACACACAATATCCTTTGTTCCCCTCACATGGGCAGGGATTTTGCAAATTTTGTTCACTGTAGGATCCCCAGCACCTTGGACAGTACTTGATACATAGCAGGTGCCTAAAAATAGTTGTTAGATGAATGAATGAAGGCTTGGGTAGAACAGCTCACAAGGCTTCAATAAAACAGTTACTTCTAGGAGTGAGTGTGAATTGTCACAGCAAAACTCAGTATTTGAACCTGAGAATTAAAAGGCGTTGACTACAGAGTGTCTAACATCCTATACAGAATCGTTATGACGCTGCATTTTTAAAACTCATTTGTTCTCCCTGCTCTGTTAGCTACAGGTATGCCCTTAAAACTTTCTCTATACATTGAATATGACATAATCTTCTGCAGACTTCAGAATTCCCTATATCTTTACCTTAATTACCTCAAAAGTCATCCTGCTGATAACTATCTTGTTTTTAAATTTTGACACTTAAATATGAAACAGCTAGAGAACTTAAGTTGAATATAATCTGAATAATATTTCTTGCAATCTGAATAGAGTATAAGCTTCTTCAGGGCTGGCACCATATCCACTACCTAGTCTAAATACTTCCCAACATTGTACATTTAGCAAGGACTTAATAAACGGTGACCTGTGACTGTGTTCCCTCTCCTGTGCTTCACTGATAATTTCCCTTCCAGTTCTAGAATCACATAATCCTATGTGTTTCTTTAAGTACTGATGCATTTTAAAATTATCTTCCCTTTGGGAATAAGCAGTAGCCAATGTCTCTGAAACTCATAAGAAAAACAAAAAGTTATTTTCGTAGCTTTTAAAAATAGATGAATCCAACTCTCTGCCTACTCTGTATCTTCACTGAATCATATGAACTTTGCTGGAGAAAAACACTCACTTCTGAGTCATACCACGGATCTCAATGCTATTTGGAAAAGTTACTTTATTTCCCCAGTAAATGCTTCTGCAAGCCCTGTCCAAGGTAACTAGTCCACTCTTCTGGTTTCCTCAAATCTCCAACACCTCTCACCGCTGCCTCCCAATATGTAACATGACCTCAAACTATATGAAAAAACTAGAAGCAATCAGACCCAAACTCCCTGACCTTCAACCTTAAACTTTGCTAACCTACCGCCTGTGTTCCATATTCTCTGCTGTCCCCCACTTCAGTGGAAGGCCTGTCCCTGCTCAATCACAGGTCATTTCCTCCAGATCGTACCTCTCCTGGAATTCTCAAGTACTCAGCTTTGGCCATCAGCCTTCCTCATTCTCCAGAATTCTTCTTGTCCTCCGTTTCCACTATATGGTTCCCGCAGTAAGCAGGCACATTAGACTCTCTCATGGTTAAAAAAAAGTTCTTCTTAACCTTCACGTCTCTTCCAAAAACCCCTATCCCCACCAGGCACCTTATCCCCTGCCACAGTAAAACCACAAAGCGTTGCCCACGAACCTTCACGTTCCATCTCCCCTCGAGCCACTTCATCTGGGGTTCTGAGCTGCTCACCGCACAGAAAGTGCCCCTGTCTAGGCCAGCAGCAGGGTCCATATTTCCCAATACAGTGCTCATAAGCACTCCCCTGACCCAGAGCCTGGACTATCCAACAGCCTGTTGACATCTCCACTTTGATGTCCAACAGAAAATTTAACTTTAACAGACCTAAACGAGTTTTCCCTAAAATATGTTCTTCCCCCACTCTTTTCCATTTCAGTAAATGGCATCCTCATTTGTCCACCTGCTCTCACTAAAAACCTAGGAGTCACCTTTCCTCCCTCGACACTGGCCACATCTAATCCTCCAGCGATGCTTCATCTCAAAAACGTATTTTGAATCCACCTATTATTCTCCCTTTCCCCCACTGCCATTCTAGTCCAAGGTACCTGTCTCTCCCTTGGATTATTCCAATAGTCCTGCAACTGCTACCTTCTCATCCATTACCATGCTGGAGAGTGTCCTATAAAGTTTTTAGTCAAATCAAATCATTCTCGTGATTGAAACCCCCCAAAGCTTCTCATTTCTCTTAAAATAAAAGCCAAACCCCTCAGGATGGCTTGCCAGATTCTCTCTAACCTCACCCCCGTCTCCCCCTGAACGCTCAGCACACCGTGCTCCCATCTGCTCAGGAAGCTGCATCCACATGGGCTTTCTTTCTGTTCCAAACACAGGTAACACGTGCTCCGCTTCAGGACCTTGCGGTTTCCTCTGCTCTGAATCTCTTCCTACAGATGTCCACACGGCTGGCCCCTGCTTATCACGTAGGAGTCTCGGCTGAAGCCACAAAATACCAGATAGGCCTTTTCTAACCGCCCTCCCCAGTGCTGTCCTCATCCCCCCCTCACTGTCACAGTAGCCTATTTTCTTTGTGTTATTTATCACTATTTGGAAGTATCTTGTTTATATCTTTGTTTGCTTTTTTTCTGTTTACTCTTTTTAGAAGGTAGGCATAGTGAGAACAGGAGCTCCGGCTGATTTATTCATTGCTGTGTCTATAGTAACTACAGTGGGGCACACCACATAGTAGACACTCAAAATCTGAATGTGTGATATTATTGAAGGAATGAACCACTTGAACATGAAACAATATTTAAGGCCAAATCATGAACTTATCAAAATTATTCTAGACTTTCAGGTAGAGATTTTAGAGCCAAAGAAGATCCCAGACCTTCCTCCCCCACTACAAAAGGACAGGAACAAAAAAAACCTGCCAGAACACCAGCAAAAATGTCACCAGCAGTACCTGGAGAAGGAAGGGGGCACCCCCTCAGGACATAAAATTGGAGAGTGGAGGCCAAAGATAAAAACAGATGATGCTGGCAAGGCTATCTATAGCATGGCTCATAGCTCCCTCTGACTTTCAGAGGCGATAAAGAAAGCCAGAATCCTGAAGATACTCATTAATGCACCCCCTGCCCAGCCCCCACACACAGTCCATCCCTGCCCTGTGATGAAGGTGGGATTCTTCAACTGGCCAAATGGCTCCAGGCTCTGAAGCACAGCAGCTCTCTCAGTGATGAGGGCCACATTGGGACTGGGTGGAAGGAAGTATACTTTGCAACCAGATTCTATAACATCTGGCAGACTGCCATTCCAAAAGAGATGCACTGACTTCTTTAAAAACCTTCTCTTACAGCAGAAATTGTCAGCCTGGGGCAAATTCTAACATAACTCTCATTTCACTCAGGACATGTTTTTTAATTTTTTTAAATAAAAATTTACAAAGCAAGTAGCCTAACATTTGGGAAAAAAGAGGAACGTATGTCAGGAAATTTGCAAACGTTATATAGTCTCTCCCCTATTGCAGATCTAAAATCTATTTTCTAGGAAGGAACACACAGATCCTTATAGCACTTTGCTTAAGAGCATAACAAAAATTATGTTCTATTAATCCAAATTGTTTTCCATGTTAAGGAAGAAAAACATCACATGGCCATTGTGTAGGTACTGAGGCCTATATAGGACTTTGCCAAGGGTCTCCCTTAACATAAGAATTGTTAATTTTTTTACCAAAAAATATAGTTTATATCCCAGAAACAAACAAAGTGAGCTCCTGAGAGTTCTCAGTTTGGTGTTACAAGTTAAGGGTTTATTATAAAAGTAAAACCACTATTACAACCTTAGGTAGGTGCAGTATTGTAAGTCAGATGAGAATTATCTCTTAAACTCACTATGCAGCTAGCATCGGGTTTTTCTTAATGTGAACATCAACCGTCTCATTATCTCTTTGCCTCACCATCCAGGAAAGCTATAGGAGACTGCTTTCCATCAACATTGTTTAAAAATAACACTTCAGAATTAAATCACATCGTTTTCAATTTTACTTTTTAGAATACGACTGCATAACAGAATCAGAAAATCAAATCCAACCACAATCAGCACTGAAAGTGAGTATATTTCATTTTATTTTCTCAGAAAATCTGTGTAAAGTCTGATCTTTCTCAGAATACTTCCTAAATATATACGGGTTTTCCACAAAAGTCTTCATCAAAGTGCACTGGAGAGTGAGCAAGAATGATGAAGAATGTGAGTCACCTGACCCTCACATGATCCTTGTAACAGGCAACTTCGGGGGATTTTTTTTTTAATTGTAACAAAATGTATGTTCACCTAAAAATGTTCAATTTCATACCTTGTGTAATTTTGTTGTAGGCCCTTCAGCATCAGCTGGAATCATTTCAGGCTCTCCGAATACAGACTTTGCAGAATGTTAGCATGGTATGTTTCTTCTAACTTACATAGAAAATATCCAAACTTAGAATACCATCACACACTTCTAAGCTGATGATCACTAGCCAACTGATTAGTTGGTATTGAATGTAATAAAGCCACAACCTATTCTAGACACAAAATTGGCAGGAAACTATATTCTGTTATACTTGCATTTGGATATGAGCCAAAAGAAATAACACTCACTGATTTTTTTTAAAACATATGTTTAAAGTGCTACCTGTATATAGTCTACAAATAGGGACTCTCATTATAAGTGATATAAAATCTAAGTCAAACTGACCAAGGGAAAAGTGTACTTTATTAGCTCTAGTAATGCAAACCCTAGGTACAGTTCACTTGGGGATGGCTTCATCCACGTGATCAGGACTCACGTCATCAGGGAACCAGCCTCACTCCTCATCTTGGTTCTGCTTTTGACAGTAACGTATTCTCAGACTCCATGTGGTAGCAAAAGGGTTGCTAGAAGTTCCTCCCCCACTACAAAAGGACATGAACAAAAAAAACCTGCCGGAACACCAGCAAAAACTTCACCAGCAGTACCTGGAGGTGTACTGCTGGTACACCTTATCCTTCCAGATTCCAGTTAGACAGAGATGAGACCATGCTTTTCTCTCTTAACAGTGTGTACTGAGTTCTTGGCCTGATTCTGACAGCCCCACATGCAGTGCTTGAAGCAATCACTGTTGAGAGGGAGGCAGCGCTCTGACTGGTTAGCTCTGGGTCACATGCCCACCCCTTGGAGCTGGAGGAGGGATCTGTATCACCAAAGGCACATGGACTTTATCCAGAAGTAAGGGGTAGTGTTAACAGAAGGATAGGGCATGGATTCTGGGGGCACATAACACAACGCATAGTCACTAAAGACCCAATATAAACTTCATCCTGATATTCTTGAAGCAACTGCAGGGAAATGGGAAGAGAAGATAAAATCCTCCTGAGGCTGACAGAATAGATTGCATTCTGATGACAGAGATCAAAGACCGCTGATTTATTCAACAGTGTAAAAATCAAACATCTAAAATTATTTTAATTCATAAGATTTTATTGTTTTCCTAAATTAAGTCTTTCTGATTTTATAATCTCATAGTAAAGACATACTTTTCTTAAAGATTCCTTCAGTGATAGAGATTACAATAAATTAAATTTAATTTTTATTTTATATGATGGAAAAGAATATGCATAGGAAATTTAACGGTATCTTTCAAGTATAATATCTATTATCCTTGTGCATTCATAACTTTATAAATGTGAAATCAAAGTCTGACATTCTTAATTTCTCTTTTAAAGATGCAGTCTAAAATCAGTGAAATATTGAACAAAAGTATTGTTGAAGCAGAAAACCCACAACTTAGCTCAGAAAAAAATCTAGTATTTGGCACACGCAATGAAAAAGCTTTGGTATGTGTTTCCGTACAAAATCATTCCTACATTTAGGTACTTCAGAAATGTAACTGCAACCAGTTTACCTTCACCTTTACCTTCTCCCCTTCTTCACAGGGCGACTGGATTGTCAAAGATGAAAATAAGGAAACTCCTGTCCTGAAAACTCTAAAAGATGTGCGTTTACCTCTGTACTTCTGCAATTTTCTTGTTTCTCTTAGGAGAGCGTGTGAGGGGCATTTGACTTAGTCCATACACCTAAAGATTCCCACGTAAACTGAAATACACGGCAGTTTTTCTGTCCACTTTGAGTTTTTCTACTTTTAGGACTGACTTACACCTAGACTGAGTTCTCTAAAACAGGTCCAAACTAGAGTCACTGTGTCTATACTTATTAGAACTTCACGCTTTCTCTGAAGAGTCACAACCCTAGATCCATTTGAAATGAGGAAGACAAGCTAAGGTTGACAAATAGCCCAGAAGTAGAAATTTTCATTTTCCTTAAACTTCCCTTTGAACTATTGCTTCTCTCTTCCCCACCTATCTATGATGGTCTCTTGAGAAATGCTGAATTTGTATTTCTGGAATTGAGGGGTTGGCCCTTCTATCTCACCCCCTAAGGAAATAAGTGCAATTTCTAAGCAAATTGTGAAGACCAGAGTTACAGATCTCAAAATAAGGGTAGATTTTCTGGAGAAAATGAATCATACTTGTCAGCCTCTTTGCTGCAGAAATGGATAGAACGTTCATGCTGGTTGTAGTAAAAACAATTCCTCCACAAAATATTATCTTAATTTGTTGGTCATGTAGCAAATGATAGTACATTTATAGTGTGATTTTTATTGTTACTAGCCTACAGAGAATCAAGAAGAAACCCTTTCTATGGAGAAAATTCAGCATTTTGAGGATCCTAGGACTCTTCATTCAGTAGAAGAAATATTCAGTAGTGACAGTGTTAACAGTCTCTCTCAAGGTATAAATATCCCATGCCAGACACATTTCAAGGACATATTAACTTCGACAGATAATCCAGCTTCAGAAAATTCTGACTTGAAGAATTATAATAACCTTTATAATTTCCTACCTAATGTACCTCAAAACGGGATGTCTCAAGCTGATATGGTAATTCTGGATAAGTCCAGAATTACTGTGCCTTTTCTCAAGCATGGATTTTGTGAAAATTTAGATGATATTTGCCATTCTATCAAACAAATGAAGGAAGAGCTTCAAAAGTCACGTGACAGGGAACTGGCACTTACAAATGAACTGCAAACTTTAAAAGCTGTTCCAAGGAATGGTAACTATGACCTGCCCCCCACTCACAAGGAAAAAATTAACTTTATTAAGGAAGAAAATATTGAAAGTAACTTAAATGAAGATATAAAATCAAAGAGAATTTTGGAATTAGAGGCACTAGTAAACAAATTACCCCCACTTAGGGAAACAGTGTCAAAATTCCATGTGAATTTTTGTAGGAAATATACAAAACTATCTAAGAGTGAAATACACAGCGGGGAAAAGAATGAGAAAAATAATAAAGAAATTCCTATCACTGACAAGAATATTGCAGATTTAAAACTCCATTCCAGAGTTCCAAGACATACACTGGCATTCTCTGACCCAACAAAATATGCAATGAAAGACAAAGAAAGACAACCATTAGCAGTGAAAGAAGGATCAATAATATTTGAAAATGAGAAGACATCCAAAGTCAATTCTGTTACTGAACAGCGTGTAGCAAAAATTCAGTACTTACAGAATTACCTGAAAGAATTTATGCAGATACAGAAAAAAGTACTGAAACTACAGAATGAAAACCTAACCCTTAAAATGAAAATTAAACCTCTTGTCTTTACCACACAATCTCTGATACAGAAAATTGAAATGTATGAAAAACAATTTAAGACATTGGTTGAAGAACAGAACACTATTCAGTCCAAGTTAATTAAAACAGAAGAAGATGGCAAAGAATGTCTTAAAGAATTGAAAGAAATAATTAGTAACTATAATGTTCTCCAAGGACAAAATAAAACCCTAGAGGAAAAAAATAGTCAACTTTCTTTGGAGAAGCAACAAATGATAGAAACATTAGAACAACTAAGAAGTAAGGAACACAAAGCTCAAAATGACATGGCCATTGTCAGTAATGAAAATAAACTATTGATCACAGAAATGGAATCAATGAAAACAAATATTCTATTGATACAAGAGGAAAAAGAAATGTTAGAGGAAAAAACATACCAGCTTCTAAAGGAAAAAGTCTCACTTGAAAATGAACGAAAAGAAAACCAGCTAGAGATAATGCAGCTAAAAGAGAAAGAAAGATTGGCCAAATCTGAACAACAGACACTTCTTCAAATAATAGAAACAGTTAAAAACGAAAAGCTTAATCTTGAAACAACCTTACAAGAATCTACTGCTGCGAGAGAAATGATGCAAAGAGAAATTGAGGATATTCAAACATACCAATCTACAGCCGAAGAGTATTTTCTGCAAGAAATAAAAAATGCAAAATCAGAAGCAAGTATTTATAAGAATAGTTTGTCAGAAATGGGCAAAAAATGTGAAATGTTATCAAAAATGTTAATGGAAATTAAAACTGATAATCAGATTCTAAAAGAAGAACTAAAAGAACATAGTCAAGAAAGTATAAAATTTGAAAACAGCATCAGTAGACCTGAGGAAGACAAAATACGTTTAGAAAACTATGTAAGTACAGAGAATGAAAGGGATACCTTGGAATTTGAGATGAGGAATCTTCAAAGAGAATATTTAAATCTAAGTGAAAAAATCTATAATCATCATATTGACCTATCAAAAATGTGTCACCTTTCAAGAAGACAGGAACTCCGTATTGCCATCCATGGTATTCAATAAGACACCTCTAGTCCTAGGAGTAGGCCTTTAGCCCCTGATTTGAAAGGTATGTATATTGTGGTGGGTTAGCAGAAATATGTTTAAGATTCTTTTAGCCTATTGGGCATTAGCCAGAGGACAGTAATAAGAAGGTGAGTACAATTCAGTTTTGTGAGATTTGTACCCAATTTATTATATAGTGATTATTTAGATTTTGCTCTTTTGATAAAATTCATATTATTTTATTATACTACTTCTATACATTGTATATGACCAAAGCAACTTTGGCAGCAAACAGGGATTTTTTTAATTATTATTTTTCTGTAATACACTTAGAAGTCCAACCTTTTAAAAAATTCTTCTTTTTTTCCAGGAATTCCAAGTAAACCATATCAATTGCTTCCATCCAAACCATGTAAATAAATTTCTAAAATCAATGTTTCAAAATCCTTTGTCCAAGTACTTTTTTCAACAAAAAATTTTAAATTCACTTTTACATGTGATTACAATTACCTTATAATTGATTAGACTAGTTTTTTTAAATTCGATATTGGAATTAGGTATATATTTTTATGTTGTCAAGAACTGTAAACATTCTGAGACTTTATCCAACTTGTAAGCTAGTATGTTAGCCTGACAGTTTCATGGGTTCTAGTGGAAGACATGAGATTCCTGGGTCAGAGATAAAGGACAGTTTGTTGCTCACAGCAATAGCAGGAGCCAGAGTAACAGCACTTTTGCATGGGTTCTCCAAGCCCCAGTTCCTATAGGCAACATGAAAAGAGTCATACAGTGATTGCATTACAAGAGAAAACTCTGAGCTTAGGGAACCATTACTTTTCTGAGTGCAGTAAGCATGCCTGCCCTTTGCTCTAGATGGAAACATTACTTTTATTATACAGGACAGTTAGAATATCTGCCCTTGCTCCAGCAGAGACACTATCTCTAGCTTCCAAGACTGCTTGTTATACAAATAAACTTATTGAATTTTGTCAAATGCTTTTTCAGCATTTTATTGAGGTGATCCTGTGTTTTCCCCCTTTAATCTGTAAATATGGTGACTACATTGATTAATTTTGAAACATTACACCAACCTTGAGTTGCTGAGATAAACTTCATCAGATATCATCCTTTTAACATACTTCTGGATTCAATTTGACAATATTTTGTTAAAGATTTCTGCTTCTATGTTCAGGATATTGGTATCTATATTATTTTCTTTTTATGTCTTAGTATCTGATTTTGGTGTCAGGAAAATCCTGGCCTCATAAAATATAAGGTCAGGTTTTCCAATAGGAAAGTGTTCCCTCCTCCTCTATTTTCTGAAAGGATTAGTGTAGAATTGGTATTATTGATATTATTCCTTTCTAAATACATAATATAATTCACCAGAGAGCCTGGAGTTTTCTAAACGGAAAGGTTTTACACTGCAAAATCAACCCCATTAATAAATATAGAACTATTCAGATTTTCTATTTCTTCTTGAATCAGGTTTGATCATTTGTTGTACTGAAGAATTTGTACATTTTACATAAGTTCTCAAGTGTATTGGCATAAAGTTGTTTATAATATTCCTTATTATCTTTTTAATGTCTAGAGGACCTGTGATGTCCCATCTTTCACTTCTGACATTGATAATTTGGGGTTCTTGTGATTCTTTGGGCATCCTGGATGTGGATTTATAATTTTCATCACACTTGGAAAATTTCAGCCATTATTTCTTTAAATCTTTTTCTCTCTGCTCCTTTCTGAGATGCAATAACACACGTTAGACTGTCTGATATTGTCCTAGAGCTCACTGGTATTATTTTCATTTGCTTTTCAGTCTTTTCTCCGTGTCTCACTTTGGATACTTTCTATATCTTCAAGTTCACTAGTGTTTTCTTTTGCCATGACTCATTTTTTACTATTCCCACTTACTGAAGTTTTTCATTTCAGTTATTTTTCATCTCTTTTCCATTGGTTCTTGTTTATAACTTTCATTTTTCTTTCCAATATGTTCATATTTTCCTTTAAATACATTAACATGGTTCAAGTAGCTATTTTAATGTCTTTATTTGCTGATTCCATCTTCTCTACTGTTTGGGGGTTTATTTCTATGGACTGATTTTTCTCCCTGTTATGGGTCATATTTTCTGGCTTCCTGGCATACCTAGTATGCCAAAAATCCATCTGGAAGATGGGTTTTTGTGAATTTTACATTGTTGATTGTCCGAATGTTGTTGATTCCTTTACAGATTGTTGGAATTGGTTGTGTTAGGCATTACATTACTTCTGCTTCAATTTGATGCTTTTGAGGCTTGTTTTTTAAACTTTTATTAGGGTGGGTGTAGAGTAGCCTCTAGTCTACTCTAGATCCTCTGGAACCACCACTGAATGCAGAGAGGTGAGAATGTCCCAGCCTTGAATGGTTCCTGGCCTTCTGTGAGCTGTGGGAACCATGACAGGTCCATGTTGTTCTTTGTTCTGCCTCATGGAATTTAACCTTATGCATGCCTGTCTTAGATGTCAGCATGGTTAAGGGGATACCTATGCGGATTTCTGAACTCTTCCTGTGTAGATCCTTCCTCTCTAGAACTCAACCCCACAAATTTGAGCCACTTTAGATTCCTTGGGTTCCAATTTCTGTCTCAACTCAGCAAGGCTACTATACTTTGAGATTCCAAGTCCTCCATCCTCTCTGGTCCAAAAGTGCCTCCAGACAAAAAGCAATTGCAGGGCTCACCTCAATTGTTTCCTTTTCCTCACGGATCACAATCCTGCGCTGTCTGTGTCCAGTATCTAAAAAGAGTTGTTATGTATGTTTTGTACAGTTTTTAATTGCCTAAAGAAGAAGCATAAATCTGGTTCCTGATACTCTATCTTGGCTAGAAGCCATTTCTGGGTAGTCAAGTTTGGGAAATTTGGAAAATCAAGTCCTATGACCAGACAGAACACAGTGTTAACTTTTCTAGGTAGCTGGTATATGTAGGTATGTTTTTCCACCAGATCTCACCCAACTATAAAGAAGATGCCTGTAACTATGGAGTATGTGTGTACAGGGCTATTGACCAGAAGAGAACCAGAATTATTCTTATTGGAGTAATAATGCCAGAACAAGAACCTTACTCTTGTAGTCCCAATTCTCCTTAGGTAGCTCTTCAGAATGTTCAGAGGCAAGATGCTTAGTTTTTCATCTGGGGGTAAAATTCTGGGTTGCCTGAACTGGGAAAGCACTGAGGATGGGAAGGAGGTAGGAGGAAAAAAAGAAACTGACTGAAAAAGTCTTTCCTAAACACACTTTTAATTAAACGTTTTTGGCTCTATTCTTACTTTTTTTGTCTACAGAATTTTTTTGAAACTCCTTATTCTCTGATGATCCCCTTATGAGTCATTTTTCTGGACTCATTATTTTACTATTGTGTTATTAGGGTCAGAGGAGAGCCAGCAAATAAGTGTGTTCTGCCTGCCAGTTTTAATTGGAAGCCCCTAATACATTAGTGTTTTTGATTATAGTATAAGTAGCTTTTTAGTATATTTTGGCTTAGAACAAACATCCTCTTTCAAATTTTCATGACATATTTTCATGTTTTGTCTTCAAAATAAAATTTAAAATTAGCTAGTCAAGTTTTATTGTTTTTATTCTGTAGGGATTTTTAGTAAATTGCATTAAATTTATTGATATATTAAAGATAAACAGCAAGTTTACAATATTTAGTCTCCCTGGAACATGGTCTATTGCTCCAGCCTCCTTTTATATCTTCATTTTAATCCTAAGTTTCCACAGTGTTTTTCCTATTGTAAATAGAATAGTTTTCACATTTCCTAATGGACATATGGAAAAGACTATCTTTTTTTGCAGATCATTATATACATCTGTTTATTGTACAATTTTATTAGTTCAAATATCTTTCAATAGATTCTTTTTACATTGTAGGTAAATAACTATATATCACCTGCAAGCAATAATATTGTCTTTTTCTAATATTTATTTCCTCTTGGGATTTTTTTCTTGTCTTCCTGCATTAATATATTTATATTAATATATTTTCCAGGGCAGTGTTTGTCTTGTTTATGGCTCAAGCTTAATGTCTGTTATGATTGTGATAGATATCCTTTAGAAAGTAAGGAAAGTTCTTCCTAATTGTCACATCCTAAGAGGTTTTAAGTGGAAAGAGTATTTAATTTTTCAAATGGCTTTTTAGCATCTATTAGGGGAACATGTATTTTTTTCATTTTAATATATTAAAGAACTTTATAATAAGAGATTCACTCATGTCAAGCTATTTTAGGAGTCATAGAATAATAAATCATTTTATGTTCATTTAAAATGTGGATTCCATTGGCTTGTTTTTGATTTAGGATTTTTTTTAATGAGTTAGAATATTATTTTCCTATTTATGTTATCCTTGTCCACTGATGCTATCCTCATAAAATAAATCAAAACTCTTTCATATTTTTCTATGATCAAAACAATTTAAATAACAAAAGATTTCTCTGTTTTGAAGATTTGATAGGATTTAGCTCCTTAATAATCTAGACACAGTACCTTTTGGCTACTAAGTTTAACTATTATTTCCATTTTTTTCTACCTTTATTGGTCCATTCATGTTTTCAGTTCTTGTTGAATTACTTCTGGTAACATTGCATTTTCAAATGTATTTGACATGGAATTGTACATGTTTTAACTGTTGCTACATCTGTGGTTAATTCTATTCCTTACTCAGAGTATAGTTTGTATTCTCTCTCACCTCTCTTTTTTTTCTAGGTGGCTTTTCAAAAAACCAATTTTAAGTTTTTCAGATCTACTTTTCAATTGGTTGTTTTTCTCTCTCTTTGAATTATTCGATTTGATTTTCAATCTTTTCAAATATTAACATCAGCGTGTAAGCCTGTAAATTTTCCGTCTGATTAATTCTTTAGCTTTGGTGTTTTTTTTTTTAAACATCTTTATTGGAGTATAATTGCTTTACAATGGTGTGTTAGTTTTCTGCTTTATAACAAAGTGAATCAGTTATACATATACATATATCCCCATATCTCTTCCCTCCTGCGTCTCCCTCCCTCCCACCCTCCCTATCCCACCCCTCTAGGTGGTCACAAAGCACCGAGCTGATCTCCCTGTGCTATGCGGCTGCTTCCCACTAGCTGTCTATTTTACATTTGGTAGTGTATATATGTCCATGCCACTCTCTCACTTTGTCCCAGCTTACCCTTCCCCCTCCCTGTATCCTCAAGTCCATTCTCTAGTAGGTCTGTGTCTTTATTCCTGTCTTGCCCTTAGGTTCTTCATGACTTTTTTTTTTTTTTTTTTAGATTGCATATATATGTGTTAGCATACGGTATTTGGTTTTCTCTTTCTGACTTACTTCACTCTGTATGACAGACTCTAGGTCCATCCACCTCACTGCAAATAACTCAGTTTCTTTTTATGGCTGAGTAATATTCCATTGTATATATGTGCCACATCTTCTTTATCCATTCATCTGTTGATGGACACTTAGGTTGCTTCCATGTCCTGGCTATTGTAAATAGAGCTGCAATGAACATTTTGGTACATGACACTTTTTGAATTAAGGTTTTCTCAGGGTATATGACCAGTAGTGGGATTGCTGGGTCGTATGGTAGTTCTATTTTTAGTTTTTTAAGGAACTTCCATACTGTTCTCCATAGTAGCTGTATCAGTTTACATTCTCACCAACAGTGCAAGAGGGTTCCCTTTTCTCCACACCCTCTCCAGCATTTATTGTTTGTAGATGTTTTGGTGATGGCCATTCTGACCAGTGTGAGATGATATCTCATTGTAGTTTTGATTTGCATTTCTCTAATGATTAATGGTGTTGAGCATCCTTTCATGTGTTTGTTGGCAATCTGTATATCTTCTTTGGAGAAATGTCTATTTAGGTCTTCTGCCCATTTTTGGATTGGGTTGTTTGTTTCTTTGATATTGAGCTGCATGAGCTGCTTGTAAATTTTGGAGATGAATCCTTTGTCAGTTGTTTCATTTGCAAATATTTTCTTCCATTCCGAGGGTTGTCTTCTCATCTTGTTTATGCAGCTTTGGTTTTTTATTATGTATTGATCTCAGTTTTGAGTAATAATTGGGAAGTTAGCAAGACAATGAAAGGCATAGGGTATTCCAGGAAAGGAAAAGCATGTGAGCCATCATAATAGCTCAGAACAACAGGTCACTTTCAAGGAATTACAAATAATTCAAGGTGAAGGGGAAAGATGATTAAATATGGCCACTATAGTATATTCGTTCATTCAATCGACACATATTTACTGAGTGCCTACAAAAAGTGTCAAGTGCCATGCTAGGTGCTAATAACCATAAACAAAATAGACATGGTTTTATAGTACTTATAATATCACAGAAGATACAGGCTAATAAATATTATAAATGTGAAGTTAGAAGGTGTTATCTGAATACTTAACAAGGGGATCCAACCTCCTCTCAAAGATCAGGAAGGCCTTACTTAAGGAAGAAACAGTTTTAGAAGAGATCTGAAAGTCTACAAATTGGAGTTAGTAAGGTAAGAAGATGATGGATGGTGGGAAAGGTTCCAAGCTATAGAAAGTGGATAAATCCCTCCCAGGCAAGGGACAGCATGTCTGTCATTATAAAAAGTGAAATAAGTCTACCCTAGGTAGAATGAAAAGAGCAAAGAAGTGTAACAAGAAATAAAGGAAAAGAAATGAGTCAAGTCTTGAAGAGCCTTTTAACTCATATAGATTTTGCCTTTAGCTTAAGGATAATGGGAATCCACTAAAGGGTTTTTAACTTAGTGAAGTAGTGGATTGGATGGTAAAGGGAGATGATTTCTGAATAATTTCAAGATTTGTTTTAAGTTACATGATATCTGGAAGCACAATTTACCGAGAGAGGGAATAATTAATGAGGAGCTAATTTAAGAGGTAAAAATGATAGATTTCATTTTGGAAGCATTATATTTGAGCTCTCTAGGAGATCATTTTAAAAAGAGAAAAGACGTCTTGTAGGCAGTTATAAATAGAACTCTGATTCAGGATAATGTTGTAAGCTGGAGATACGGTTTAAAGCTTAATTAAATTGCTCCAATTTACCCAGCTAGTCAGAGGTTGAGCCTGGCTTATTATTAATACACAGTCCACAATATTAGCATACAAAAGGAGCAAGCAATCTCTGAAGAAGCAAGGTAAGGTTTCCAAAAATACACTATGCTACTGCTTAACATTCCCTCCAGTTCCTGTTGGAGCTTCTTATTGATCTAAGTCTCTCTCAAAGTTAAGCATTTCTTCCATGATCAGGTTAACATCCTTAATCTTTGTTTCAACTTTGAGCCTTAAATAGGTGTGGTTGGATGGTTCATAACAGAGATTAACAACTACTAAGCAAGCATATTATTTCTTCCCTTATTCTCTGATGGTGGATGCAGAAAACCACTCAAGTCATACAGGCATCCTAATGGGCAGTAGATAACTAGACGCCTGAGTTGTCAAGAGACAGGACACCAGTGTCCATTAATGTTAACTCTTCACATCTGACTCTGGGGAAAAAAGTTGTTTCACAGGAAACCACCTAATGTTGTATTGTATTGTTATATTTTCAAAACTAAAAGGAGAGACACTAATTGTAAGAAAACAATGGGCATCGTAAATAGTTTGTGCCCCTCAAATCAAATTTGTATGTGTTCCTCTATTTCTTTTTTTTTTTATGCGGTACATGGGCCTCTCACTGTTGTGGCCTCTCCCATTGCGGAGCACAGGCTCCGGACGCACAGGCTCAGAAGCCATGGCTCACGGGCCTAGCCGCTCCGTGGCATGTGGGATCCTCCTGGACCGGGGCACGAACCCGTGTCCCCTGCAGCGGCAGGTGGACTCTCAACCACTGCGCCACCAGGGAAGCCCCTAATTTTTTTTTTTTAATTAACGTTCCTCTATTTCTGATCATTTCAAAGATCTTAACTTTTCTATAGGCTTCACTATTCCTATTACTGGTTTCTCTATTTGACACAATATATTTATGTAAACTCTAGATAAGCTCTGTCAACTGTCACACTGCTTCTTACACCCTTCAGCAGGCATTAGATTAGTATTTGCATCTATGAATTAATTATATGAAGTGTGCATTGTTATGAGAGGCACATTAATGAAATAAATAGCTAACAAAAGGCAGAGGTGAAAATGAGCAATTATTTAGATTTTAATAAAATCTGAATATATAAACCTCTTCCTCAAAATAATGCATATACTTATAAAGCTTGTTTGGTAACATTTATCAATATGCAACTAAATGAGTTTTTATTCAGTTTTGTCCACCTGGCAAAACCTTTGCTATTCTGAAGACAAATGTATTCCCCTTTGAGTCTCATTATACCCCTGACAATGTCTTCAAGGTCTTCATTCCACACTGTCCTTTGGATAGGAAACAAAATTTTTAAATATTTTAGAAAAGTTTAAGTCTTTTAAAAAAATCTTTTAAAAAATATTTTCTTTTAGAAAAAAGTAAACGGTTATGAGGCATGGAAATAAAAACAGATTTTTGACAACATTAAAAATTCTCTGTACCATCTGCAACCCCTTTAAAAGCCAGGTGTCGATCTGGATTGACATGGTTTCCCCCCACTGAAAAAAAAGTGGGTCCAGAAGGAGACTACTGCCACCCCTATATATTCTGGTTTTCAGCTCTGACAGGTCTAGAATGGCAGAGAGACAAGGACTAAGAAAAAACCACGGATCAAAAATAATTCCCGCAATACATTATATTAATAGATATTGTAAATTTCTCTTTTTAAATACCACCGCCACCCTGCCCCAACTGAATGAGGACTATTGAGAGAGACCTCACTATGAATTACAGTAATGTATTTAAATCATATCTTTTAAGAACAGATATTTTTAAGTGGTAGGACGAGTGAAGAGAGAACTTGGGAAGGAGAGGGTAAGACCTAGAGAGGCAGGTACGAGAGAGGCAGCTCTGAGCAGCTACCGAGGAACGTGAGAGGACACCAAAGACCAACTGCACCTATCTTGGAACCTGGCCATTTTTTGTAAGATACTGAACTTAAAGTACATCCCCACTCTCCCTTCCCCCTGCTCATCCTGAGGCTGCCAGTGGCTGATCTGATGCTCTACATAGGCCACAAATAGAAGGCACGATACCACATAAATTGAGCTATCTGCCTCACTATATAATGTGTGTATACATGAATCTATGCAATATGACTGGATCAATACTTCTCTTTGATGTTAAGAATGCTTTAACGGGCTATGACACTAGGATAACTATCAACGCAACCTTCAAATACCTCCAAGAAGGAACAGCAAATTAAGAATTCACTGTGCATGTTCTACCCCTCCAGCCCCCATTTCCACCCCTACCCTCCAACCCTGCAATTTTTTAACGTTAGGAGCAAAATATTTCAAATGACAGACTACACTTCAAGATTTTATAACATTTCTAAACATTCCTAAACATCTCCTCAGAAACACAGATCTAAACACAGATCAGCAAGCATATGTTAAATTATTAACAAATACTATTTATTTATTATGTAATAGTACTAAAAGATGGAAGAGTATTAGAGTCACAGCCCTAAATTTCTTTTAATGCTGGAGCTATTTGTTCCACAATATCTTATATCTTTTCAAATAATGAGCACTTGATAATGAATCTTTGGTTGTCAGGACCTATAAGGCTATTTGTCTTCCAGATGCTAATAGGACTGTACTGAAGCAGTCTTGTAGTTCTTCATATTTAGTGCCCTAAAATTGGAAAATAAACGCACATTTAATTTTATAGGTGCAGGTAATACATCTGTTTATTATTGTAAAAACATTTTGCAATAAAAAATTACCAATCTGAAACCAAATTTTCTCACCAAATAAAAAGCTTCACTTTGTATGTCAGATATACTTTTAAAATGTAACTTAAGAGGGAATAACTGGTTTATGATACCAATTTTAAATGCTATTGCCCAAAGGTTTATTAGTTTTAAAATTAGGATAAAAGAAGCTAAAACTTGATTTAGGATAATATTTGTGATCATGTAAAAAAAGAGGGATTGAATAAACTCAAAATTACTCAACAAAAGATAAACTTCTGATTTTCCCAAAGAACAATCAGTTACTTTTTTCTTTACTCTGCTCTAAACATATATGCTAGGGCATCATAAAGCTTTCTTGGATATGTCCTCTGGATAGCCAGAAAACCTGAAACCACCCTGCACCAAAAGAATTCCATCTATTTGAGGGTGAGTGTTGTGAGGAAAATTCCAATTTTACTGTCAGTTCTATTGTATAACTAAAGTTGGCCAGAGTACTGATAGGTAACTTGCCAAAGGATAAAGGTCCAAACACATGGAAAAAAGGCTCCATATCTTTGTTTCCCAGACCAATCATCTACCAACTAGCCCACAAAGAATATTATTCCTATAGACAACAGTCAAATTACATAAATAATGAAGGGCAGGTCTTACTTTTGTGACATAATAATGATGTTGGTATTACAATCACTGTCCACAAGTGATGAAGATGTACTACTGCTTTTACAAAAGGAAAGAATGTGAATTTGATGTCCTTTACCTAATCCATTCTATGATTACACTGAAGTTAGAAATATGTAAGTTAGTTTTAAATTGGCATTAAAAGTTTTCCAATGAATAGGTGGAAAGGTAATCAAATGAATTCTTCAGTTATTTATGATCTTGCACACACACCAAAAGAATGATGGATTGTCCTATTCTAAATTACACTCTGAACTTCTAAGAACTTCTTTTCAGTTTTGAGAGTGCTCAAAATCTAGGTAAAATTGAAGTTCCATGATACATTAATAATATACATATACTTTTCCTCGAAGCATTTTTAATTAATCACAATATTTCCTGCTTTCATAGGTTATTTGAAAGTTAAGAACAGAATAAGTGTCATTAGGATTCCACACAATTACTGAGATCCTGGGGCCCACATAGAGATAATAATTTAACAAGGGTCAAAAGACTGAGAAACAGACAATGTTAACATGTACTGCTAACTGAACTGTATATATCTAAAGTCTCAAATGACTCAAAATAAGGTGCTATATAGATTTGCTTTAAAAATTATGAACAGAATAGTTTGGTACAGATAAATTAAGCTTTTTGAATTGGGAATTTCAGAAGATGGGAAAGAACTTCTGCAGGTATACGAAAGAAGCTGAGATTTCTAAAGTCACCCAAATTTGTCATGTTTTAAAGTATGTATAAATAAAAGACATTATTTTGAAGAAATCTAAAAGCTGAAAATAATTTGTCTTGGTTTATGGGCTAAATGTAACATTACTACCTTTTGACATTCAAAGTCATTATACTTTCAGTTGGTCTGCTTTTTGGTCCACCTGGTGGATGGAAAACCTTAGCACCTTTGCTGGAAATATGGCTTGTCAATTTAACCCCATAAGGGTCAGCAGAATGTGAAGGGTAAGAATCAAATGTTCCTGCCTTCATTCCACCAGCCTACAAATAAAAATGAGACATTTTAATGTGGTTTTGTAAAAATGCTTCTAACAAAATTAGATTTGAAGAAGTTCATACATATTTGTGTATTGTACATGGAGTTGGTTTTACATTTAAAGAAAATTGTCTATACTGTTTAATTCAAATATCACCAAAGTGTCTCCCTACCACCAATTCTATGGGGTTAAGACACTGTAATTCCAAAAGTTCTCTATTAAAATGCAAATATTTATAAGAAGGTAATATTCTAAACTGTTGCCAACAGTTAATATTTTAGTGAGAATTTATCAGATCAGGCTATCATCTACATAGGAGGTGAGCCCATTACTGAGGGAATGAGACCTAGGTCACATGTATTCTGACAGAGAAAGGAGTTAGGCCTCAGAACCAGAAGATGAGAGAAGAGGCCAAGGGTAAGGTCTGTCCAACAGGGAGCCTGGCACAACATGAGTTCACTAAATGTCAGTAAATGATGGGGAAGATAACAGAAATAAAAACTTTTTTTTTTGATAAAAATAAAGGAAGAGCACATAGAAAAAGAGAGAGGAAAACATAATCCACAGTCAGTCCTCCGTATCCACAAGTTCTGCATCCTCAGATTCAACCAACCTCAGATCGAAAATATTTAAAAAGAACTCCAGAAAGTTCCAAAGAGAAAAACTTGAACTTGACATGTGCTTTACATAGCATTTACATTGTATTAGATATAAGTAATCTAAAGATGATTTAAAGTATACAGGAGGATGTGCAAAGGTTACATGTAAATACTACGCCATTTTATATAAGGGACCTGAGCTTCCTCAAATTTTGGTATCCTGAGAGTGGGGGGGCGGGGGGAGTCCTGAAACCAATCCCCCATGGATACTGTACCATATACTGTACTTTTCTTGTAATCTATTAAGAGAAGTCAATCAAAATATTTTTTAAGCTATACACAAAACATTTGCTTTGACCTTTTAAACTTACTTACTAACAGGATTTTTATTATATTATATATGGTCACCAAGAAAACTCTATACAATCACAATAACCCATTTAATTAGGCATCCTTTCTCTTACAGTGTCTAAGTCAGATATACATGAAAACTTGATTCGTTTGAAAGATATGGTTATAATTTTTCAAGTTTTCCAGATAGAGACACATGGATTATTTTTAAGAGCAACAAATAATAAGGAATCTTAAGAAAATAAAATTAATTAATTAATTAATGTAAAAGCAAAACAGATGAATTGAAAATGTAAAAATATATATGGTAAATAAACCAACCCACCAGATGATACTTAAAAAATAAATAGGTAAGTCTATATTATAATTAAGATTGAGAAATGGGTGGAAGAAACCTGTACATATATGGAATATCAAAAACTGTAAGATAGTATTTTTGTACATCTCTATGTTAATAAATTTGAAAATCTGAATGAAATGAATGATTTTTGAAGAAAATATTGTCAAAAGTGACTCAAAAAGAGAGAGACCACCTACGGAAAACAGATGGGCATCATGCAAGACGTTAAGCCCAGAACATCTCCTATGAGAATTCTTTCAAGCTTTCAAGGAACAGATATTTCTGGTGCTATTAAACTCTTACAGAACATAGAAAAAGAAGGAAATCTCCTGATTATTTTAAGATTCTAGCATCCACTTATACCAAAATAGAACAAGGCATATAAAAATAAAATTACAGACCAGTCACAACCCTTAAAATTACTGATGTGAAAATACTTAATATTAACAAATAAAACACAATGTTACACTTAAAGATTAATACAACACAGTCAAGTGGGAATCATTCCAAGAAATCTATTACTGTTACTCATAACAAGTCAATGGAGAAAAAAAAGATGGTCTAAACAGATTACACCAAAACATTCAGTATAATTCTACATACATTCTTGATTTATTCTTATTTTTGGCATCTATAAAAATGAACACTAGAGGAATTCCCATGATCCCCATTACATATCCAAATATTGGAATGAGCATGACATAAGAGATATAAATATTAGAAAGGAAGGACCAAAATTATTTGCAGATATATAATCATATATCTAAAGATCCAAAGAGAATCAACAGAATACCCATTAGGACATAAGAAACTTTAATGAAGTGGCCAGTTATTTTAAAAAACCAGATGTTTTAATAAGAACAAATAATGTAAGTGGATTGATGGGAGAAAAAAGCATTGACCAGGACCTTAAAATAAGTAGGAATAAATATAAGTAGATAAATCTACATGAAGTAAAATATTAAAATCTACAAGACAAATAAAGGTTTTTGTAAGTAGCTGAATTCTAGATCAGAAGATTCAAAATATAAATATGCTAATACAAGCAAAAATCTAAAGATCTAATTTTAGAGCAAAATACCAAAGGTCTTTTTTTCCCCAGCACTTTACAAAATAATTCCAAAGTTCTAAATAATAAATATTGGAAAACAGCCATATAACTTTTTTAAAGAGTAAGAAGAGACTAGACCCACCCAATATTAAAATGCAAAAATAATTAAAAGTAGTTTGGTACTGGCAGAAATAAACATCAATCAAATTACATGAAAATTCAGGAAAAAAAACCCGTAAAAAGTGGGAATTTTGATTTGATAAGGGTGGCATTTCAAAGCAGGGGTGCTAATTATCCTATCGGTGAGATCAGGAACAACTGAATTTTTTCAAAATCAGTTTTACGTAAATCTAATTTAAGTATAATAAACTGCACCCATTTTAAGTTTACAATTCTATGAGCTTTGACAGATGTATACACGCTTGAAACCACGAGAGTCAAGGCACAGAACGTGTCCTCCCACAAAGCTTCCTTCTGCCCTTAAAACTGAATTTTGAAAAAGATAAAAGCTGGATCCTTACCTTGCTCTTTACACCAAAATACATTTCAGTAAAAGAAATCAGGAATGCATATTTTTCTAATACTGCTGGGAAGAAAAGTCATTCTGAGAATGACATAAACTCAGCACAAAGGACTGATAAATTTGACTACATCAAATTATTAAATTTCTGAATAGCACAAAACACTATAACCAAAGTCAAAGATTTACCAGACTAGAAAAATTATTTTAAAAACAAATGATAAAACAATATCCTTGGGCTTCCCTGGTGGCGCAGTGGTTGAGAGTCTGCCTGCCGATGCAAGGGACACGGGTTTGTGCCCCGGTCCAGGAAGATCCCACATGCCGCGGAGCGGCTGGGCCCGTGGGCCATGGCCGCTGATCCTGCTCATCCGGAGCCTGTGCTCCGCAACAGGACAGGCCACAACAGTCAGAGGCCCGTGTACCGCAAAAAACAACAACAACAACAAAAAAACAATATCCTTAATATATGAAAAGATCTTACAAATCAGTATCAAAAAAACAAATATCCTAATGGAACATTCGCAAGGAAAATTAACAGGCAATTCACAGAAGAAAAACAAAAGCATAAACTAAGGTTTACTGTTAGAAGCATTTTCATTTTTATTCACACTTCTCCCTCAGCAGAAGGGAGACAGTTCAGTTTAATCGCCACTTCAAAAACTAAAGATGATCTGACTTTTTATGGTTTTGAGAAAAACTATGCCTAAATCTAGAGAGGCACTTAGAAACTTCATTGTAAAGTAAAATACTTTTGAAATGGTTATGAAATGGTTAATAATTATATCATTATAAGAGCTTCATTATTCCCTATGCTATCTAGTTTTATGACTTTTCATAATTTCATAAAAACGAGTTTCATGATTCATGGCATGAATATAAACAAAAGTTTATTATTTACATGGGTAATAAAATAATATGACAGCAAGAGGCAACGTTTCTTTATAATGCTTAATGTTTTTTCATTCTAAAATTTTTAACTTACCTTTTTACCAGGAGAAGAGGGCTTAAATGGGTTTGCAAGTGCTTCTTTCTTCTCTGCTTTTTTAATTGGTGGTAAAGGTTTCTCAAACAAATAAGGATTGGTATCAAAATATTCCCTTGGGTAAAGATTTAATTTGAAAGGTGTCCCTTTAAGTAAACGATGGTGTTCTTCATTCTCTTTCTGTAAATTAAAGAGTTTGAAATTATATAGCAAAAATTACTCAAACTGGAAGTAATGTAGAGTTAATATACCTTTAAATTTTCATATAAGCATGTAGATTTTTTAATATATACTGCTGGGTTCACTTTTTTGAAACATTCCTTTGTTATGTTCTATTTTTATGATACAGAAGATATGCTTACTTATGAATAAGCACAGCTATGATTGTTCATTTTAGATATAAATTTATTTGATGTATAGAGATTTATTTATCACTTGAACAAATCTGTATCAACTATCTGGGTGATATAAGGCAGTAAAAAAAAGTCAGTCTCTGGTTCAAACCCTAACTCCTTCCTGCTTTTTAGCATTTCTCAGGGACACTGGGAAAATTACTTACTTTTTTATTTATTTATTTATTTATTTATTTATTTATTTTATTATTTTTTTTTTTTTTGCTGTATGCGGGCCTCTCACTGTTGTGGCCTCTCCCGTTGCGGAGCACAGGCTCCAGATGCGCAGGCTCCGGATGCGCAGGCTCAGCAGCCATGGCTCACGGGCCCAGCCGCTCTGCGGCATGTGGGATCTTCCGGGACCGGGGCACGAACCCGTATCCCCTGCATCGGCAGGCGGACTCTCAACCACTGCGCCACCAGGGAGGCCCTACTTACTTTTTTAGCATCACATTTTCTTTAAGTGTAAATAATGATGATAATATTCCCCCCACCCTTAATGCTGTTGTAAAGATTAAATGAGATTATGTGTTCAAAGTACCTGGCATATGATAGGGCTTCAAAAGAATGTCAGCTTTTACTTCTAAGAATAAGGAATACTTACTTTTTACATTACAACATTTTTATATTACAATAGTATTTTAGGAAATCCAGGGACATAAAATTTCTGACTTATAAATAAGTTCTAAAAGTAAGAATTCTAAAGAGAGAAAAGTATCTTATACCCATACACTTTGGATGAAAGACTAATTACTGAGCCATTGATAAAATTGCCTTGTATGTATTTATAAATTATGTATTATTTTTCCTACAGAATATTATGCATTATTATTCCTATTCTATATAAAAAGTAGGTGACATAGAATTTTATATAAAGTGAATAATCCATGCATAGAAACAAAAGATGCCTATTTTCAAATGACCAAGGTTTCTGCCCAATTTAATAGAAAACTTTTCCTGGGTTTGAACATGCCCATTTGCAAAACTGGCTACTACCCTTCTATTTCACTGCCACTTAAAATCACCACAGCCAAAATTATTGAAGACTGCATGCCTAAAAAAACAAAAATTTAAAAACTTATAAAATAGTTGCCATTTAATTTCTGTTTCTTAACATCCAAATGAACTTGACTTTTCATTACTACCAGCATTCTTTAAGTTATATCAATATTGTTAAATTATGTTGATATGGTTCCAAAATTTCTACAGGTTCCTCTATTCCTTCACATGTAGGCACTCTCCAGAAATGTGAATATGCTTCACTGTAAGTCAAATATTGTATAAAGTGAGTGTAAGAGGCTTATGCCAGTACATCTCAGTTTTTATTTCTGCCATGTAATAAAGTGAGTCGTTTTCTCCCGTCCTTTCACTTTCTCTCCTGTAGGTTTTCATTCTCTACTCTCCACTCCCTCCCTTCTCCCCATCACTCCTCCATCCCATTCATTCACCATAATGGCCTGATCAGCCCAAAAGCACTACCACTACTTTCTTTTTTTTTTAATAATATCTCGATTGTAAGGATATTTTTTCAAATTAATTATTTATTTATTTTTTGGCTGTGCTGGGTCTTCGTTTCTGTGCGAGGGCTTTCTCTAGTTGTGGCAAGCGAGGGCCACTCTTCATCGCAGTGAGCAGGCCTCTCATCGCCGCGGCCTCTCTTGTTGCAGAGCACAGGCTCCAGATGCACAGGCTCAGTAGCTGTGGCTCACGGGCCTAGTTGCTCCGCGGCATGTGGGATCCTCCCAGACCAGGGCTCGAACCCGTGTCCCCTGCATTAGCAGGCGGATTCTCAACCACTGCGCCACCAGGGAAGCCCACTACCACTACTTTTTTAGGCACAATATATTAGGGTGTGGTGGGAACACGGCTAAGGACCAGGATACTTTTAGGACTCTTCTAATCAAAATAGAGCATAGTTGATCAGGCCAAGTTAACAGAAGTCTCACAGCTGGTTTGGAGAGATAAAGGATAGACGTGGTAAACTATAGCAGGGGTTAAAGTTCATTCTGGGAATCTAATATCAGAAAGGTAAAATTATCACAATTCATAAACATCAATCTGCCATTGCCCAAGTAATACAAATAGATAGAACAAAACAAACCCTAATTAGATCACAAGTGAATTCTCTAAGTCAACTAAATAAGAGAAAGGTTGGAAAAAGTTAAAATAGATTCTTTTACCTTGTCATTTAGTTTTGCTGCATCATAGAAATCAGCAGAGTGTGAAAACTGTTTACCTATGGTAACATCTGCATAGCTAAAGAAGGAAAACAATAATGATGATGACTTCAGGGTTCAGAAATAAAATTTTTTTTTAATTCAAAACAAATGATACAAAAGTATTAAAAATATCTTACCCATATCCAGTTCCTTTCTTTCCTGGGTTTGTGTACAAATTCTTTCCAGGTGGCTCATATTTTTCTTTGGGTTTTGATTGTGCGCTGAAAAATGGGACTGGTCTACCTATTGTTCCATAGTAACTTCCTAATCCACATCTTAAATACAGTTTAACCACAAAAACAAAAAGGAGCAAGTTAAAATAGCAAATTTTGTGTTATACATATTTTACCATAATTTATAAAATATTATTAAAAGGGGAGCAAAATATATGCAATGGAACTGACTTGCCTAACTTCGGTAAGAAAAAAATTTTTCTTCTTATTTTGTAATCTAATTTACCCTATTTTTCAAAGTCACAGATTTTGAGATAATATTTTTAATTTTTATGCCTATTTTAAATGTTCTACATAAACAAAACTTAATAATCTCTAGGAAGTTAGAAGAGTTTACATTAATTCAGTTAACTATAACAACAAATAGAATCTTTGTTTTCTTAAAATTATTTATTTTTTATTTAAGTATAGTTGATTTACAATATTATATTAGTTCCAGAGGGTGGGGGAGGCTGAAAAATACAAAACAGTTATTTAAAGGATAAAATACATCTATTACATGAAAAAGAAATGAAGTAGTGACCCAATAAATGCACGTCTGAATTTATATCTAAGAAGAAAACAAAGAAACCCAAGAAAAAGTAGTAATAATAAAAATAAGTAGGGGCTTCCCTCCAGGCACAGTGGTTAAGAATCCTCCTGCCAATGCAGGGGACACAGGTTCAAGCCCTGGTCCGGGAAGATCCCACATGACGCGGAGCAACTAAGCCCGTGCACCACAACTACTGAGCCTGCGCTCTAGAGCCCATGAGCCACAACTACTTAAGCCCACGTGCCACAACTACTGAAGCTCATGTGCCACAACTACTGAGCCCACGTGCCACAACTACTGAAGCCCGCGCACCTCGAGCACGCGCTCCACAACGAAAAGCCACCGCAATGAGAAGCCCGCGCACCACAGCGAAGAGGAGCCCCCCCTCGCCACAACTAGAGAAAGCCTGTGTGCAGCAACAAAGCCCCAACACAGCCAAAAATAAATAAATAAAATAAATTAAAAAATAAATAATTCAAACCTCTCAAAAGTGTGAAAAGGTGGAAAAAGATAAACTATAATAACAGAAGACATTCTCTACTCTTACTAAAAACTTAATAATTTAACTTTGAAGACCGCAGCTTTACTCATCTCAAAACCATAAATAAGCCCCAAATTATTTTTCAACCAATCCTCGTCTGTCATAAACTCTAGATTGAGAGTCAACATTATTGAGTGTGAATTACCATCATATTATAAAGCTCAGCTATATTATATGATATCACATAGACTACACAATCTTAAGTATTTAAAGGTTAAAGAAAAAAAGAACCTCACATTGACAATTTTCACAACTTAAATATTGTTAAACCCCATACATGTATCTTCATGCATGACTTTTAAATAACGTATCTTTGATAAATTATCCTCTTTATCCAAAAAAGATTTCTCCTAATTTCACATTTTGTATTTACACTTTTCTTAAAGTTTTAAAAAGCAGATAAAATAGTCAAGGGCACAGATATGATGGCCCAAGGCAATTTTCTTCCTAATCTGACTATTGCAAGGTTTTCAACTGAACTTATTTTCATTATTTAGTTGACTTCATTAGTATAAACTGATAGAGAATAGTGACAGAGATAACCAAAAATTTAATGTGATGAGAATCTACTTAATCAAAATTACCTGTCAACCTAAATCATCCAATATAATTGTCTTCATCTAAGACAAACTTAACCTAAGAATCATATTTTTGAAAATGAATCATACATAAATAAGTCCTACGAAAAAACCAAAACTTAATTTAGGATGGAGGAGAGAGAGATATGCAGGAGATATATCAATATTTAAGACTTTTTCCAAAATACTTACGGCTTCTTATCTCCATTACTAGGAAGGAACGCTTTGCCTAGATTTTTTTTGGCTTCTTCCATCATATGCTGTCTCCTCACTTGATTCAGGTTTACGTAGCCTTCACCTTCAAAAATCCTTACAAAATGGGGATCAAAATAACCTGCCTGGAGATTTGACATTTCTTTGGATCCCCCAGGTAGCATCTGTCTGTTTTTGCTTGCAGCTTCATTAAACGGCCCTTTAAAAATAAATTAGGAATATCACAATTTTGAGCTCACTAGTAATTAAAGGACTTGAAAAACGACTTTGAAAAGTTTCAAAATGTGATTTGGACCAGTGAGTTTTGAGCTCTTAAACACTATTTCAAAACATTTACTGAAAGGTCTGTGTCAAAGGCTACACTGACAATAAGAACTAAGAGGGCTTCCCTGGTGGCGCAGTGGTTGGGAGTACGCCTGCCTATGCAGGGTACTCGGGTTCGTGCCCCGGTCCGGGAAGATCCCACATGGCGCGGAGCGGCTGGGCCCGTGAGCCATGGCCGCTGAGCCTGCGCGTCCGGAGCCTGTGCTCCGCAAGGGGAGAGGCCACGGCAGTGAGAGGCCCGCGTACCGCAAAAAAAAAAAAAAAAAGAAAAAAAAAAAAGAAAAAAAAAGGCTGGTTTTATGAATATTTAGAACTTCTTTTGTAATTTGCATCTAGGAGAACTCAATTTGTAAAGTCCTTCCATAACGTGAAAGAATTTTTTAAAGTGCAAATAACCCTTAATTCAATTGGTTATCTAAATGTGAATTTGTATCACTGATTTTTATTTAACTTAGGTTTTTGAAATAATATATTCACATGGTTCCAAATTCAATAGTATAAATATTTTTACAATAAATTTTCCTTCCACATTCCGTCACCCAGTTCCTTTCCCACAGGCACCCATGATAGTAATTTTGCTTTCCAGAGAATGTTTAGGCATGTTCCAGTGAATATTTTCATATTTATCCTTTTCCATTTTCAATGTTTAGCATACCACATACATTATTAAATAAAAAGGCAAGGTGCAGAATAGTGTATCTTGGAGATGTTTCATATCAGTGTATTCTTTCTTATTGTTTTATTTATGACTCTTCTAAAAATCCCTCAGCTTTTCATTTAGCATTTCATTTTTCGAGAAAGTGATCATGGATGGCCTTTTCAGATGCAAATGTTAATGCTGTCTGCATAGCAGAGTGTCCCAGCTAAGGGAACAAAAAAAGCTAAAAACAAAATATTCTGGGAGAAAACTGCCATGCACCTTGGAAAGAAATAAAATTACCTGTGAGGAGAATATATGAAGGTAGGGTAGCCCAATAAAATGAGCTTCCTGCTCTTATAAAATTAAGACCATAAAATACAGACCATTAAAAAATATCATTTAACAAACGTTAAAGCCAAAATTTTATACAGAAAACATCACTCTTAGGCTGTAAAGGAAACCAAATATACTTACGATTAAATTGTGACACATATTTATCACCAACGGTAACATATTCCATCTCACTGAAGAGCCCAATCCTCTCCATATCTGTTTTCCCTCCTTCCACAGGCATGGTTGCTTCTTGTGGTGCTGTGCTCTATATAGGTAACTTCAATGGGTCCCTGAGGGCTACTTCTTCTATAGCAAAATCCTACTCTACACTGAAAAATACAGGGGAAAAGTTTAGGGAAAAGGTGATTACTAAATTTCAGTCCAAATTACTTGCAGTCTGAGAGTTAACATGCATATTGTTACATCATAAAACAACAGTCTCAAACCATGTGGGGAAAGAATCTACTTTGTGGGGCTGAGGGGGAATAATGGGGATTCAAAATTATCACCACAAACCCTCCCCTTGACTGTCCAGGTGAAGTATCAACAAATTACAAGGAAATGCGTATCTGTTGCACTGCCATTCATCTGTCTTAGATAATAAAATTATTACTGTACAGTGTGGTATAAATACTGTGTAAACAACATCCTTCTTCTGAGAAGTTCAAAGATCTTAATTACGTAAGGCAGTCATTTTCAGTTTAAATCATTTTATGTAAACATACTGCATTGTCCCTTGTATTAAAATTTATAACTTACTTTTTCAGAATGCACCACACACATAGGTATTACCCTATAGTTCTTGAATTCTTTCAAGTTTAAATGTATGTAAGAAATGTGCCACCCGGTGAAATTTGTTCACAAAGGGGATGGGAAGAGAGGACAACTGTCTAGGCAAGATAAAAACAAAGATCAGCAAAACAAAAATCCACAATGGGGCTTCCCTGGTGGCGCAGTGGTCGAGAGTCCGCCTGCCGATGCGGGGGACACGGGTTCGTGCCCCGGTCCGGGAAGATCCCACATGCCGCGGAGCGGCTGGGCCCGTGAGCCATGGCCGCTGAGCCTGCGCGTCCAGAGCCTGTGCTCCGCAACGGGAGAGGCCACAACAGTGAGAGGCCCGCGTACCGCAAAAAAAAAAAAAGAAAAAAGAAAAGGAGGGGGAGACAAGGAAAGGAGTTATTGCCTTGAATTTGTCCACTACTTAACTCTTCTTGAGCAACATTTACAAAACCACTCACTCATTTATTTAACGTTTTGCAACCCCCTCCTCTGAGTAGGACTCGCTGGTAGAAGTTAGGAAAACTGAGATTTTAAAAGGCATAGGTCCTGCCCGTAGGGAGCTTACACTCTAGTAAACAAAACATAATTAAATATAACACAGTGGAACAGTTCAAGTTCCCTTCGAAAGGTACGGATAAAGAGCCGGGGGGGGGGGAGGGGGGCGGCGTGTGAAGGAAGGACAGAAAACTGGCTGAGGTGATGAGGAAAATGATGTCCCATTAGGGAAACGGAGGTTCAGAGTATGTAGGTATCTAAAGGAAAACACCTGACGTCTGCGAGGACCAAGTCACCTCTGAGAAGGGCACCCAATCCGACTAGCGAGATCAAAGCGTCGCAGCTCCAGCCCGGGCTAAGTCTGCCGCAGGAGCAACCGAGAACACGAGCCATAGCCTCAAGAGTGCTTCCCGCTCTGGACCTCGCTACGAGGCTGCTCCGCACGCTCCGCTCGCCGCAGGGTTTATTGCGGCGCGTTACCCCGGCTATGGAAGAATCCATTCCAAGAACGAACCCTACGGGAGGATACGTGGAGGGTTCGAATCCGCATCAAGAAAGACGTAAGAGTGTCTGCAGGAAACGAATGACGCACTCAACAGAATTTACCGAACTGGAGACTTCTGCTTCCCGCCCTTTATCCATCCGCGAGATGTGGCGTGGTGGTACGCCCCGTGACGTATGTTTGCACGGCATGTTGGGAATTGTAGTCGGTCTTCCCAAGCCCCGCCCCCGATGACGCCAGTTCCGGGCCAGCATCCTGTGCTTGGCCGGCTGTTGGCGCCCCTCTCAGCTCCACGTACCCGCCATGGTGAGTACCCGTGCTCGTCCCCCACCCCAGCGTTTCCCCTCAGACTTCACTAGCTGCTACGAGCCTTTATGGCCCTTGAAATAACTGGTTCTGCCGGGGCCCACGGTGGTAGTTGCGAACTCCGTGGTCTGGGCCGTCCTGTCCTCGGCCTCTCCCGGTAGGACCGGAGGGAAACTGCCCCTCACAACCTTGAACCCCCGGCCCCAGCGCAGCCGCCTTTGGATACGCGCTCCCTGCACCTTCTACTTGTGCATGCATTTTGAGAACGAGAGAATTATGAGGCGTTTTTGAAGGTTTCGAGGAAGGATTGGACCTGGGAAAGATACGAGTGACTTTGCAAATACTGTATTCTCTTAGCTGCTGTGATGTCACACTCCCCTGGTTTCCCTCTTAATTGCTCAAGCACGTCCTCCAATCCGTATCCTAGACGTGGCGTTAAGTACTTTTTTTTACACCCTATGCTTTGTCCAAAATTTGTATCTCCAGCTTAGAGATGTATTCTGAACTCCAGATCCTCATATCTACTAAACTGTACCTCCACTTGGATGGCTCATATGTATTTCAGACTCAGCAAGTTCAAAACTGACTCACCATTCCCACCTCCCCTCGTCCCACCCCTGCTCTTCCTCCAGTGATCCCCATCTCAGTTCATTGCGCTACCATCCACCCCACCGTTGTTATGCCAAAACCCTGGAAATCATCCTTGACATCGCCCTTTTCTCAACTCCTGACCATCTGTTCACTCATCAAATGCTATGGAATCTACTTCTAAATGGCTGTCAGTCGTCACTGTCTCTAACTATCCTTGTCCTTGGCACCGGGAGATCTAACCATCTGCTGTGGTCTCTTAAGTGGTCTTTTAAGCAGGCCTTCACCAATCTGAGCCCCTGCCTGGAATGGGCTTGTCCACCTGCACCCCCATCTTTCCTTTGGAATTGCTCATCCTCTTACGTACTTACCCCTCAGATCTCAGTTTAAATATTATTTCTTCAGAAAGGATCTCAATTCAGAAGTGTAAGGAGCTTCTAGTGCATTCTCATAAGATCTCTTATGGAACTTTCACAACAACCCTGTGAAGTTGTATATTTTTCCAATTTTACAGAAGAGAAGACAGACTTGAGTGATTAGTTACAAGGTCATACAGAAAGTAACAGTTAAATGTTGCTGTTGCCTGTCTTTATAACTCTTATCTTTAGTATTTTTCGGTGCCAGTAAATATTTTTATTCAAATAGGTGCATAGTATTTAACTGACTTATTTGCTTAACAGACTTGTTATTGATAGTGTTTAGGTGGGGTTTTTTGTTTGCTTGCTTTTTGCTATGATGAATAACACTATGATAAGTGGGTAACATTCAAACTAAATTTGTCTGAACTTTCTTGATTATTTCTTTAGGATAAACTCCACGAAGTATAATTGGGGAAAAGGGCATGGCCTTTCAACAGGTTACAATTTATGGAAAATAAAATCAGTCACCCTTAAAGAAATGTGACAAGGGGACTTCCCTGGCGGTCCAGTGGTTAAGACTCCTCGCCCAATGCAGGGGGCACGGGTTCGATCCCTGGTTGGGGAAGAACCCGCATGCCACGTGGCGCGGCTAAAAAAAAAAAACAATGTGTCAAGGACTTGTAAATGAGAAAAATAGTAATGGTACCTACTTTGTAATGTTCTGAGGATCAAAGTTAATATATGTCCAAGCGTTTAGCATAGTGCCTTTTTCTTTTTAAGGGCTCAGTAAATGTTAGTACTTACTCATTTATTTCAAAATAGGATTCTTACTGTGTAGTATGGTTCTTCAGCCTGTTTGGGACATATTTTGAGTATCTGATGAAATCTTTGAAGCCCCTTCCTCCTTCCCACTCCTCTCCCCCAGCAAAATGATATATGTCTTTGTCATACGTCAACTACCTGCAATGTATGGACCCAAATTAAGAACTGCTAATAGATTCCACTTTACAAGTGCTTTTTTCCCCATTTATAAGTTGCAAGCATTTTCCTATGACATTAAATATTCTTATAAAGCATTATTTTTCATTACTGTATAATCATAATCATTTAATCAGTCTCCTCTTGTTGACAGGTTAACATCTGTAAACCCTAATCTTTGTGTGTTTTGCAAATTTCCTTAGAAAATAAATTTCTAAATGCAGAATTACTAGGCCAAGAATGTGAATATACGGCTTTTTTTTTAAATTTTGTTTTATTTATTTTTTTATACAGCAGGTTCTTCTTAGTCATCAGTTTTATACACATCAGTGTATACATGTCAATCCCAATCGCCCAATTCATCCCAACACCATCCCCACCTCCCCGCCCCTTTCCCCCGTCGGTGTCCATTCGTTTGTTCTCTACATCTGTGTCTCTATTTCTGCCCTGCAAACCGGTTCATCTGTACCATTTTTCTAGGTTCCACGTACATGTGTTAATATACGATATTTGTTTTTCTCTTTCTGACTTACTTCACTCTGTATGACAGTCTCTAGATCCATCCACGTCTCAACAAATGACCCAGTTTCTTTCCTTTTTATGGCTGAGTAATATTCCATTGTATATATGTACCACATGTTCTTTATCCATTCGTCTGTCGATGGGCATTTAGGTTGCTTCCATCACCTGGCTATTGTAAATAGTGCTGCAATGAACATTGGGGTGCATGTGTCTTTTTGAATTATGGTTTTCTCTGGGTATATGCCCAGTAGTGGGATTGCTGGATCATATGGTAATTTTTTTTTTTTTTTTTTCTGTACGTGGGCCTCTCACTGTTGTGGCCCCTCCCGTCGCGGAGCACAGGCTCCGGACGCGCAGGCTCAGGGGCCATGGCTCATGGGCCCAGCTGCTCCATGCCATGTGGGATCTTCCCAGACCAGGGCATGAACCCGTGTCCCCTGCATCGGCAGGCGGACTCTCAACCACTGTGCCACCAGGGAAGCCCATGGTAATTTTATTTTTAGTTTTTTAAGGAACCTCCATACTGTTCTCCATAATGGCAGTATCAATTTACATTCCCACCAACAGTGCAAAGGGGTTCCCTTTTCTCCACACCCTCTCCAGCATTTGTTGTTTGTAGATTTTCTGATGACGCCCATTCTAACTGGTGTGAGGTGATACCTCATTGTAGTTTTGATTTGCATTTCTCTAATAATTAGTGATGTTGAGCAGCATTTCATGTGCTTCTTGGCCATCTGTATGTCTTCCTTGGAGAAATGTCTGTTTAGCTCTTCGGCCCATTTTTGGATTGGGTTGTTTGTTTTTTTAATATTGAGTTGCATGAGCTGCTTATATATTTTGGAGATTAATCCTTTGTCCGTTGATTCGTTTGCAAATATTTTCTCCCATTCTGAGGGTTGTCTTTTTGTCTTGTTTATGGTTTCCTTTGCTGTGCAAAAGCTTTTAAGTTTCATTAGGTCCCATTTGTTTATTTTTGTTTTTATTTCCATTACTCTAGGAGGTGGGTCAAAAAAGATTTTGCTGTGATTTATGTCAAAGAGTGTTCTTCCTATATTTTCCTCTAAGAGTTTTATAGTGTCCAGTCTTACATTTAGGTCTCTAATCCATTTTGAGTTTATTTTTGTGTATGGTGTTAAGGAGTGTTCTAATTTCATTCTTTTACATGTAGCTGTCCAGTTTTCCCAGCACCACTTATTGAAGAGACTGTCTTTTCTCCATTGTATATCCTTGCCTCTTTTGTCATAGATTAGTTGACCATATGTGCATGGGTTTATCTCTGGGCTTTCTATCTTGTTCCATTGATCTATGTTTCTGTTTTTGTGCCAGTACCATACTCTCTTGATTACTGTAGCTTCGTAGTATAGTCTGAAGTCAGGGAGTCTGGTTCCTCCAGCTCCGTTTTTTTCCCACAAGACTGCTTTGGCTATTCTGGATCTTTTGTGTCTCCATACAAATTTTAAGATTTTTTGTTCTAGTTCTTTAAAAAGTGCCATTGGTAATTTGATAGGGATTGCATTCAATCTGTAGATTGCTTTGGGTAGTATAGTCATTTTCACAATATTGATTCTTCCAATCCAGGAACATGGTCTATCTCTCCATCTGTTTGTATCATCTTTAATTTCTTTCATCAGTGTCTTATAGTTTTCTGCATACAGGTCTTTTGTCTCCCTAGGTAAGTTTATTCCTAGGTATTTTATTCTTTTTGTTGCAGTGGTAAATGGGAGTGTTTCCTTAATTTCTCTTTCAGATATTTCATCATTAGTGTATAGGAATGCAAGAGATTTCTGTGCATTAATTTTGTATCCTGCAACTTTACCAAATTCATTGATTAGCTCTGGTAGTTTTGTGGTGGCATCTTTAGGATTCTCTATGTGTAGTTTCATGTCATCTGCAAACAGTGACAGTTTTACTTCTTCTTTTCCAATTTGTATTCCTTTTATTTCTTTTTCTTCTCTGATTGCCATGGCTGCGACTTCCAAAACTATGTTGAATAACAGTGGTGAGAGTGGACATCCTTGTCTTGTTCCTGATCTTAGAAGAAATGCTTTCAGTTTTTCACCATTGAGAATGATGGTTGCTGTGGGTTTGTTGTATATTGCCTTTATTATGTTGAGGTAGGCTCCCTCTATGCCCACTTTCTGGAGAGTTTTTATCATAAATGGGTGTTGAATTTTGTCAAAAGCTTTTTCTGCATCTGTTGAGATGATCATATGGTTTTTATTCTTCAATTTGTTAATATGGTATATCACATTGATTGATTTGCGTATATTGAAGAATCCTTGCATCCCTGGGATAAATCCCACATGATCATGGTGTATGATCCTTTGAATGTGTTGTTGGTTTCCGTTTGCTAGTATTTTGTTGAGGATTTTTGCATCTATGTTCATCAGTGATATTGGTCTGTAATTTTCTTTTTTTGTAGTATCTTTGTCTGGTTTTGGTATCAGGGTGGTGGTGGCCTCATAGAATGAGTTTGGGAGTGTTCCTTCCTCCACATTATTTGGAAGAGTTTGAGAAGGATGGGTGTTAGCTCTTCTCTAAATGTTTGATAGAATTCACCTGTGAAGCCATCTGCCCTGGACTTTTGTTTGTTGGAAGATTTTTAATCACAGTTTCAACTTCATTACTTGTAATTGGTCTGCTCATATTTTCTATTTCTTCCTGGTTTAGTCTTGGAAGGTTATACCTCTCTAAGAATTTGTGCATTTCTTCCAGATTGTCCATTTTATTGGCATAGAGTTGCTTGTAGTAGTCTCTTAGGATGCTTTGTATTTCTGTGGTGTCTGTTACAACTTCTCCTTTTTCATTTCTAATTTTATTGACTTGAGTCCTCTCCCTCTTTTTCCTGATGAGTCTGGCTAATGGTTTATCAATTTTGTTTATCTTCTTAAAGAACCAGCTTTTAGTTTTATTGATCTTTGCTATTGTTTTCTTTGTTTCTATTTCATTTATCTCTGCTCTGATCTTTATGATTTCTTTCCTTCTGCTAACTTCGGGTTTTGTTTGTTCTTCTTTCTCTAGTTCCTTTAGGTGTAAAGTTAGATTGTTTATTTGAGATTTTTCTTGTTTCTTGAGGTAGGCTTGAATAGCTATAAACTGCTCTCTTGTAACTGCTTTTGCTGCATCCCATAGGTTTTGGATGGTCGTGTTTTCATTGTCATTTGTCTCTAGGTATTTTTTTATTTCCTCGTTGATTTCTTCAGTGACCTCTTGGTTATTTAGTAACATATTGTTTAGCCTCCATGTGTTTGTGTTTTTTATGTTTTTTTCCCTGTAATTCATTTCTAATCTCACAGCGTTGTGGTCAGAAAAGATGCTTGTTATGATTTCAATTTTCTTAAATTTACTGAGGCTTGATTTGTGACCCAAGATGTGATCTATCCTGGAGAATGTTCTGTGCGCACTTGAGAAGAAAGTGTAACCTGCTGTTTTGGGATGGAATGTCCTATAAATATCAATTAAATCTATCTGGTCTATTGTGTCATTTAAAGCTTCTGTTTCCTTATTTATTTTCATTTTGGATGATCTGTCTATGGTATAAGGGAGGTTTAAAGTCCCCCACTATTATTGTGTTACTGTTGATTTCCTCTTTTATAGCTGTTAGCAATTGCCTTATGTATTGAGGTGCTCCTATGTTGGGTGCATATATATTTATAATTGTTATATCTTCTTCTTGGATTGATCCCTTGATCATTATGTAGTGTCCTTCCTTGTCTCTTGTAACATTCTTTATTTTAAAGTCTATTTTATCTGATATGAGTATTGCTGCTCCAGCTTTCTTTTGATTTCCATTTGCATGGAATATCTTTTTCCATCCCCTCACTTTCAGTCTGTATGTGTCCCTAGATCTGAAATGGGTCTCTTGTAGACAACATATATACTGGTCTTGTTTTTGTATCCATTCAGCGAGCTTGTGTCTTTTGGTTGGAGCATTAATCCATTCACGTTTAAGGTAATTATCAATATGTATGTTCCTATGACCATTTTCTTAATTGTTTTGGGTTTGTTTTTGCCTCTTGTGTTTCCCACTTAGAGAAGTTCCTTTAGCATTTGCTGTAGAGCTGGTTTGGTGATGCTGAATTCTCTTAGCTTTTGCTTGTCTGTAAAGGTTTTGATTTCTCCATCGAATCTGAATGAGATCCTTGCCGGCTAGAGTAATCTTGGTTGTAGGTTCTTCCCTTTCATCACTTTAAGTATATCATGCCACTCCCTTCTGGCTTGTAGAGTTTCTGCTGAGAAATCAGCTGTTAACCTTATGGGAGTTCCCTTGTATGTTATTTGTCGTTTTTCCCTTGATGCTTTCAGTAATTTTTCTTTGTCTTTAATTTTTGCCAATTTGATTCCTGTGTGTCTCAGTATGGTTCTCCTTGGGTTTATCCTGTATGGGACTCTCTGCGCTTCCTGGACTTGGGTGGCTATTTCCTTTCCCATGTTAGGGAAGTTTTCGACTGTAATCTCTTCAAATATTTTCTCTGGTCCTCTTTCTCTCTCTTCTCCTCTGGGACCCCTATAATGTGAATGTTGTTGTGTTTAATGTTGTCCCAGAGGTCCCTTAGGCTGTCTTCATTTATTTTCATTCTTTTTTCTTTATTCTGTTCCGCAGCAGTGAGTTCCACCATTCTGTCTTCCAGGTCACTTATCCGTTCTTCTGCCTCAGTTATTCTGCTATTGATTTCTTCTAGTGTAGTTTTCATTTGTTATTGTATTGTTCATCTCTCTTTGTTTGTTCTTTAATTCTTCTAGGTCTTTGTTAAACATTTCTTGCATCTTCTCGATCTTTGCCTCCATTCTTTTTCCGAGGTCCTGGATCATCTTCACTATCATTATTCTGAATTCTTTTTCTGGAAGGTTCCCTATCTCCACTTCATTTTCTGGGGTTTTATCTTGTTCCTTCATCTGGTACATAGCCGTCTGCCTTTTCATCTTCTCTATCTTTCTGTGAATGTGGTTTTTGTTCCACAGGCTGCAGGATTGTAGTTCTTCTTGCTTCTGCTCGTGAATATAAGGCTTTTGATTCTTATTGCCATATCACCCTATGAAGAATTCTAAGAGTTTATACTCCCACTGTCAGTGATATATTAGTTTCCTCTCATTGTCCTGACCATCAGTTCTTATCATAATAGGGTCAGTGTTTTTGTCCCATTCTTAAACTAGTTATTTTCCATTGATCTTTTCATGTCATTGTTAAACCCTATAATTATTAAAACTGTAATTTAGAAATACTTTCTTAGAGCTGTGGTCCTCAACCTTTTCCCATTAGACTCATTCACATGGAGGACGTTTTAAATATCCTTGTGCCAAACCCTCCCCAGACCAATTAATCAGAATCTCGGGGAGTGTAGCCCAGGAATCAGTATTTTAAACTTCTCAGGTGATTTCAATGTGGAACAAAGGTTGAGAACCTCTAATTTAGAATTTAGAGTGTTTTGTTTTTCTCCATAAAACAAGGAATTAACTCGTGAAATAAGTTGAAAAATCAAGGTTAATTAATGCCTAAACCTAAATTCAGTTCAATTGTAATTTATATGAGGATGAGTTTTTGTTTTACGATGAAATTCTGGTTTTATTTGTCTTAGGTTATTTCAGAGACTATGGATATACTCTTCAGAATGAGAGGTGGCCTTGATCTAGCTTTTCAGCTAGCTACTCCTAATGGTAGGTCTGCTAAAATACTCTGCTTTTTTATTATAAAGTTGATTATGAAATATAGTGAGATTCTTACCATTTTGCACATGAAACTGAGAGATAGGATGAATAAACTGTCTAAGGTCATATAGTTAGTAAGTGATATAAATAGGATTTAAACTTAGACACTGTTCCCCACCACCTCTAGCCCATGGGGCTCTCTGTGCACATTAGGAAGAAGTATCCCCTTACTTAAGAAATTTTACTGCCCTCTCAAAGAAAATTGTCATGATAAATATAAATATCCACCATGAGCACAATATAAAGAGGTGCCCAGACTTGTACATTGTAGACTTACAACTGTACATAACCCTGAGTCTCCAGAGCCCACTCTCTTGAATGTCATGTTGTTTAGGAATGGTAGGCAAGCTCTACGGGAGAAAAATCAGCAGTGTTTGTATAAACCAAATTCTAGGATGTCTTCCTGTTTCTGACTACTGCTACAAACTGAGGCAAAGAATAACAGAGGAAGAAGATGAGGAGCTGTGTCTGAGATGTGTTTCATCTGAGATGCCACAGTAAGCCAAGTGCCAACTCCCAACAGGCATTTGGTAATTTGAGTCTGAAACTTAGGGGAGAGTGGTCAGAACTGGAGATAAGAGAACTTAATGTCTCTCAAGGATGATAGTTAATACCTTGATACTAAATGAAATCACTCAAGAAAAGCATGATCAATGGTGTCAGGAGCCACAAAGAAGTTGAGAAAGATAAGGAATAAGCAGTGTCAGAGCTCCTTGAAGGAGATCACCAGCTGGCGATTATTTACTGGCTCTTTGGAAAGAGGGAGTGAATGCTGAATGTTCTTTCTGACCCATCCCTTCATATTAGACAATTGTTCTCAATCTTGGTCCACATTCTAATTCCCACTTCCAGACCAATTAAAGTCTCTAAGGACAGAGACTCGGGCATCAGTAAGCTTTTTAGGTGATTCTCTAATGTGCCATCCGGATGAGAATCATTTTGCAAGGACTAAAACTCACTTTTAGGCCTGTCTTATCAATAAAGTATTGTTGTTCCTTAATATGTTACTTGTATGGATAAAGCCTTACATTTTACAACTTAATAAAATTGAAGGTATATTTTGCTATGAACTTATCACAAAGTATAACTAATATATTAGTCACCAAATATAATGATGTAATTTCAAATGTAAAGACTACAGATACTTTTTACCTAGTAATTAATGTATTTGAGCTTGTCTTCTGACTTGATAGTATTCCTCCTCCTGTATCAAACTCTTTGAAACACTCAATGAAGGGAATCATTAATGAGGAAATTGAGGGGAAGAAGGTGCTTAACTTAAAGACATCACAATTATTTAGGTACTTTACCTCATGGTCCTTCAGGGATAAACAGAAGGTAATCCAGGAATTATGTTTGTCTTTTGTAGTGCAGCTAAAAATCTTTAAATCTGGCTTTCTGAAACATATCAAGATATCTTTTAATCTGACTTGTTATAAGTAATCTTTTCTCTACCACAGTCTCAAGGTATTTATTTATCAAGATATCAGTGTGATAGTTAAATAAATATTTTAATCACAAGGTTAAGTAGGTTTAGGATTTAGGAGTATAAAGCTAGGACAAGTATTTAAATATTGTCTTCTTCAGATATATCTTCTTTATAGTTTTGACTTTGGAACCATGAAAATGTTTTTCATATTTAAAAAATTCTATAAAGTAAAAAGGAAATCCCTGAAAATGAAGTCAGACAAATATCAGGTTGATGACATACCACACAGAGAAAAAAACTGTAACTTCAGAGCACAGTACTTTGTACAGTCTTAGTAGGATATAGTCCAAGGAAGAATAGAACTATAAAGAAATTTAAATTTCATTCAACAGTTTTATTGCTATAAATAATAAAGTATTTTGAGAGTAATTGGAATCCTTATGCATTGCTGATGGGAATATAAAATGGTGCAGTTTCTTTGGAAAACAGTTTGGCAGTTCCTCAAAAAGACAGTTACCATATGACCCAGCAATTCTTCCTAGGTGATCAACTAAGAGAATTAAAAACGTATGTCCACACAATAACTTGTGCACAAATGCTCATAACAGCAGTATTCATGATAACCAAAAAGTAGAAACAACCCAAATGTGTATCAGCTTATGAATGGATAAACAAAACATGTTTTGCTCATACAATGGAGTGTTATTCAGCCATAAAAAAGAGTGAAGTGCGGGCTTCCCTGGTGGCGCAGTGGTTGAGAGTCCGCCTGCCGATGCAGGGGACACGTGTTCGTGCCCTGGTCCGGGAAGATCCCACATGCCGCGGAGCGGCTGGGCCCGTGAGCCATGGCCACTGAGCCTGCGCGTCCGGAGCTTGTGCTCCGCAGCGGGAGAGGCCACAACAGTGAGAGGCCCGAAAAGGCAAAAAAAATGTTTTTATAGTATTGAATATAGGGAATGGATATTTGGGGTCAGTTTTACTGTGCTGTACTTTTGTGTGCTTGGAAGCATTCATGTTGAAAACTTTACAATTTTTCTTATTCTATTTATATTCTTTTAATTTAGAAATTTTTATCAAGAAAGCACTAAAACATATGTTGAGTGACCTGTCAACCAAGCTTTCTTCAAATGCACTTGTGTTCAGAATCTGCCACAGTTCAGTGTACATATGGCCTAACAGTGACATGAACACCATTCCAGGAGAACTGACTGATAGTTCCACCTGTAAGAACATAATGCGCTTTATTCAGTGAGTATGCTTGAAGATGGCTAGAAGTGTTTTCACAACATCATTTCGTATGGTAAACATCTTTGTGTATTAAAAATTTAGATTTGAACAGGAAGAAGATACAAAACGAAAATTCATGAGGAAGAAAGACAAAAAGTTGTCAGACATGGTAAGCAAATCACCTGTCTTCTTAGTGATAAAAATTTTCAATCCTTGAATTTGGAGTTGAGTGAGATCTTAGAAATTACTTAACCCAATTTTATTTTATTTATTTATTTATTTATTTATTTATTTTTAAATACTTAAGAACTATCAAGAAGGTTTATTATTATTATTATTATTTTATTTTTTGGCTGTGTTGGGTCTTCGTTTCTGTGCGAGGGCTTCCTCTAGTTGTGGCGAGTGGGGGCCACTATTCGCGGTGCGCGGGCCTCTCACTATCGCGGCCTCTCTTGTTGTGGAGCACTGGCTCCAGGCGCGCAGGTTCAGTAGTTGTGGCTCACGGGCCCAGTTGCCCCGCGGCATGTGGGATCTTCCCAGACCAGGGCTCGAACCCGTGTCCCCTGCATTGGCAGGCAGATTCTCAACCACTGCGCCACCAGGGAAGCCCTATTTTTTTTTTTACAGATCAGATTATTCAGGTCCAGAAAAATTAAGCGACTTGCCAGAGGTTATATCTCTGGTGTACATATCTAAACTTTTGTCCCATTATAATATATATCTTAAATGGGTTTTTTGGATGCTTTGTTCGCTCCCACAGAAATAAAACAGCTTGAGTCCGTTTACAAATTATTTAAAAACAAATAAAAAGGGATCATTCCGAAACATGACAGTGACACATTATGCCATATGAGGTAGTAAATAATAAATGATTTACTTTTCTTCACACTGTTTTGCTTCTGTTGATTTTTGAACCAGTACTATTGAGTACCTGCCACATGCCACAAACTTTGCCAGATATTGGAGATGAAAAATGGAGCTGCTGCTTCAAGGCAGGAAGTTGTACAAAGTTAGTATACCTTTAGTGTTTTTCCAGACCAGTAAGGAAAATAGAGTGGACGTGAGGTTGGAGATGTGGGCAGGGACCACTCAGGAGAAGCCAAACCAAAACAGTAGCTACGGTAATAAAGAGGAGGGAATGGATACAAGAACTATTTAGGGGATCGAATAGATTATACTTGGAAACTAATTGGATGTGGGATGACCAGCTTCTTGCTTGGGTAAAGATGGAAGATGGGGAAGACATGAGGTCAGTTTCGGTCACATTATGTTTTAGACAGCAGTGAGGGGGTCCACATGAGCTGTTAGATTTATAAATGTGGAGTGTACAAAAAAACTGTGGGCTATGGGTAAGGATTTGAGAATTACCAGTCGTTGGAGCTTGACATTTGGAGGGATACGGGTCAGTTCTTTTGCAGGATGTTCCTCAGTTTGGGTCTGGGTTTGTTTTAGGCTTCCTCATGATAGATTCATGTGGTCATTGTCGGTAGGAATACCACAGAAGTAATGTGTGTCCTTCTCAGCACGTCGTATGAAAGAAGCATATGCTCAGTTGGCTCTTGTATTAGTGCTGGTAACTTTGATCATTTAATGTGGTATCTGCCAGTGTTCTCCACGGTGAGGGTACTATTTTTTGCCCTTATAATTAGTAAGTATTTTGTGGGAAGATACCTTGAGTTTATATATATATCCTGTTCCTCATCACGTTTTTACCCATCACTTCTAACATCAATTGATAATTTTTGCCAGAATCTTAGCATTAATCTGATGGTTGCAAAATAGTGATTTTTCTAAGTCTATCGTTTCCTTTTACATTTATTAGATGACATTATACTGTGAGGGGGAGATTTTCCATTTCCCTGTTTGTTTATTAACTGCATGGAAGCGTGGATTCCTATTTTATACCAAGAGTTATCTGTGACTGTTACTGTCCTTAGTTATTTTGATGCTCACATTTTCTAAGATTTGGCCAATAGAAATTTCATGCTGGCTCCGGTGTCCTCTTGAAACCATATTTTTGAGTACTTGCTACTTTTTCCATAGGATGTTCCAGACACATCTTGTACTTGCCCTGTTCTAGCTCAGGAATCAGCCATTTCCCCAAGGAACACACACATGTATATATACATACTATACATAAATAACACATACATCCATATTTATCTGTGTAAATCATATTATACCTCCAGTTCTACTTCAGCCTCACACAATTCCTGACCTCTTTCCAGTGAGAAACCTGGCTTCCAGTACTCTTAATATTTTGCTAAATTTGTTTAGTATACAGAAATCATTTTCAGAATTGTTTTCCCATACCACTATCAAAATCAAACCTACTAATAGAGTTCAGTATTTGTTTATAGTTTTTTATGTCTTTAGACCACAGGTATATAGTCATAATATATGTTTAAAAGTTGCTTCAGTGTGTGGTTACTGTATCTTGTTCATTTGATTTTTTTTGTTTTGTTTTGAAATTTTTAAATGTATACAAAAGTAGGGAAAATAGTTAAATGAAGCCTGGTGAACCTAACTTTAATGTTTATCAGTACGTGATCAATCTGATTTCACCTTCACTTCCCACTCACTTTCCCCTTCTCCTCAGGTTGTTTTGAAGCAGGGAAGATTTTTTCTTTAAGCTAAGATTTGTGCTTTTCGGTAATTTACTGTAATATAGCTTATATGGTCCTTAAAAAGTCCTTTTACTTACCTTTTATATTATTGTTCAGTGTACTATAAGTTAACTTTTACTGTTTATCTTTATAGCATCAAATAGTAAATATAGATCTTATGCTGGAAATGTCAACCCCTCTGGCAGCTGTAACACCCATCATTGAAAGAGAAAGTGGAGGACACCACTATGTTAATATGACTTTACCAGTTGATGCAGTTGTATCTGTTGCTCCAGAAGAAACGTGGGGAAAGTAGGTATTTTCTAATACTACTGCCATGTTTAAATGAGGACCCTCTCCCAAAGTAATCAGAGCTCATTTTAAATTATCATATAGGCATATTCAGGGTTGTTGTTGTCTTTACTGTGATTTACTCCTTGTTTATTGTTAAACTAAGAGTCATCTAGTAATTAGACGTTTATTGGAGGAAGTAGAGTAATATGCAAAACCTGTAGGGTTTTCCCTTTATCTACACAGAGGAAATTTAGTTTATTTAACATTTAACTTTGCATTTTTTAGACTTCCTTTAATAAACCTGGTCCAATCGAGGATATATTAGGAATATAGTCACTCAACACTTTCATGTATCATAAACTACTATAACTTTGTTAATGCACTTGTATATTTTCCCCCCCTCAGAGTTCGTAAATGTCTAGTTGATGCAATTCATAATCAACTAACTGATATGGAAAAATGCATTTTGAAATACATGAAAGGAACATCTATCGTGGTCCCTGAACCACTGCACTTTTTATTACCAGGGGAAAAAAATCTTGTAACAATTTCATATCCATCAGGAATTCCAGATGATCAGCTGCAGGCCTATAGAAAGGTGAAACCAATTCGTTTTTTCTTAAAAAAAAAATACAGCTATGATTCATTTTGTGTTTAATTATGTGTTTCTAATAAATGGACATTGTTTTGTGTTTTAATTTTAAAGTGTGGACGCAGACTATTAGCTTTACACCTTATTTAATTTCTGTTCTATAACTTTTTTTAAGTATTATTAATGAAAAAATACTTTGCTAAACCATATGTAACATTTTAATTTCATATGTTCAGTGTAGTTCATATGTTATTTTTCTGTAATGAAATTTAGAACTGAAAAGATGCTTACATGCCTAGAGCAGCTGATGAGTGTTATTTAATATATTCCTTTTCTCTTCCGTTACTTCCAGATTTGTGAAAGAGACAAGATTAGAGTCAGAGAAAGGAAATTAGGATTTATGCTATTTCTAATGAGGATTTATAGTATTACTCCATCCCCCACATCCCAGGGTTATTTGGGTTTTATTAGAGGCATTTTGAAGAAAACATGATCAGCATTCAAAGAAATGAGATTTCTTGGCAAAATAACTGGTTTGGGAGTACATATTTTTGATGTGTGGCCTTGCCTGGCATCCATCAAATTATACCATGGGACTATCTTCCCAGTCTCTGTCCCTGAAAAGAGATATAACAATGTAACCCTCTGTACCTCTCTGTAAGTGCCAGATGAATTGATTTGCAGAGGCAACAGTTACATAAGCTAATGATCCCATTCAAACTGCTAGAATACATAGGAAATAGCAAAAGAAGATGTCAGACTTTTCAAAGTAACTATTACATGTTTTTACACATTCAGGAATATATTGCCTTTTAAACATGTATGTGTATTTTTATTCTGATGCCATATTGGTTGGTTTCATGCCACCAATCTCTATAATCACTACCCCTTTTATTTGTTAAGTACTCTAAGCATGATTTTTTTTAATATTTTGATATAATTATATCATTGTTAATTATAATTTATGAGGCTGTTTCAAAACCAGTCTTTAGCCTGGATGTATTTTAACAGAGTGTGTTATAGTGAGTAATTTTAAATAATCTCAATTCTCTTACTCTAACGAATTATTATCATTTTTCTACATTCCCTTCCAGTTTCTATCCATATACATAGATAAACAAAAATAAATCTTTTTTGGTTTTAGTTTAAATCTCACTTTCTTTGACCTTAGTGAATTAAATCATAAGTGCGTTTGATAACGTTTATAACCAATATATAGTAAATATTCTGTTTTGTATCTAGTTTGAGTTTATTTATTGACTAGGAATCTAATCATTTAACTTTTTTTCTCTTCTTTCCTCTTGATTCTGATTTCATTTAGGAGTTACACGATCTCTTCAATCTGCCTCATGACAGACCTTATTTCAAAAGGTCTAATGCTTATCACTTTCCAGATGAACCATACAAAGATGGTTACATTAGAAATCCACATACTTATCTCAATCCACCTAACATAGAGACTGGTATGGTGAGTTTAATAATTCTTTATGTGAGTCAATTGATCATAAGTGTCATTAGTTGTTTTTTGTCTGTACCCAGTGGAAGTTGTAAGGATCAATTCATAATGGGTATCATCGTCCCTAAAACATACTTTGCCACCTTTTTCTTTTAATGATCATTGCTTAAGATAGCAGTAATTCACAGTGGTCTAAAAAGGTTAGGAATAGATAGTGTGTAGCACATTTCTCTTACTAAAATTCCATTCCTTAATTTCTTTAAAGGCTTGTCCCGCTTTATTTCCATTCTGAACCTGAGAAATCATGCTAATTAAGGGCATATTTCTACACAACTCACACTGTAGGAAAAGGCTAATAAAGCACTACATGTTTCCTGTACAGCACATACCTAGTTGTAAGGGGTAGATCTTTTCACTAAAGGTAGCTCAGAAAAGGAGTGTGGGGGAAGGGTTCCTTTAAGGATGCATGCAGGCTAGTAAGAGAGGATCTCATGGGCAACCAAGAATAGGAATTGTACAGCTGGGCCTCTTAGAACAAAGCAGCGCTGTGACTGGCCTCGGTCTCAAGGCCTACTCTCACTCCTGGATGGCATTTCTCAGCTTTCTTTGGGGGTGCTTTTGATCCTAACTGGCCTGTTCCTTCCCTTTACTCTACCTTTTCTCAGCCCTGTCTTCTGTTTCCTCATTTTTTCAGCCTGACATAACTTTTCCTACTCTCCCTCAGAGCTGCTCATTGCATGCATTGTTTCAGCTTCATTCCTTGCACTTACTGCCTGATTCACTCTGCACCTCTCAATTCAAATTCCCAAAAGAGAAAACTTGATTGGCCCATCTTGTCATGGCATTTATTCAATACCTGCTGAGTCTCCAGGTGCTTTGTAAGGAAATCTTAAGAATTAAAGATGAGTACGTGATACAACGTTGACCCTAGGGCAGTTAGGGGCCTGCTTCCGGTTCTGGCCATCAGCAAGCACTTGGGACAGCAGCTTCACCTGCGAGAGCTATGGGCAGACCAGCTTCGCATAGAACAGCCCTGGCTGGGCACTCACCGTTACATGCATACAAATGAGACTTTAGTCAACATTTCAGTGACATTGAATGATTTCACTTATTCTGCTTATATGGGAGGAAATCTTGAGAGACCTGTTCCTGATTGAAAATCTTGTTCTGTCACAGTCATAGAATCATAGAATAGGAAATACAAAACGTAGAGTCTCTAACAAGCAACATAACTCTTGATGGTTTTCCCGTAGATTATTACATAAATGTTTTCTCTCTCAGATTATATTTGGAACTCTTCTAGGGTAAGTGTTATATCATATATTCATTTTTCATTCCTAATAGTTCTTTACTAAGCGCCGGGACACTCAGAAGGTACTGAATAAATACTGATTGTTTTTTGGCAATGAAATGGGTTGGTTATCTGTATTGCAAAAATGCAAGAAGCATTTATATATTTCTTAATATTTATTATATGATACTTAATGTGTGCATGTAACATACATGTAAGTTATAAAGCACAGTAAAGAAATCAATATTGGAGAGCTCCCTGCCCCATTTAAGAACTAGGACGTGGCCAGTCTGACTGTGTTCTCCTTCTTATCCACTCCTCTGCCTCCCCGACAACCAGGAGGAACTATTATACTGAGTTTGGGGTTCATCATTCACTTTGCTTTCTTTTAATAGTTTCACCATATATGTCTCTCAACAATGTTGCTTTTAGTCTTGCTTGATTTTGAGTTTTACCAAAATGGTGTCATTCTGTGTGTAGTCTTCTACAACTTGCTTTTTCACTCAATATCATGTAGCTAAGATTTATCCATGGTATTGTGTATAACTGTAGTTCAGTTATCTTTATTGCTGGATAATATACCTTGGTATGTTTTTTTTCCCAGGTTGTTTTGCTATTTAGACAACCCTGCTATGAACGTTACTGTACATGTCTCTTGTTACATATATGCAACAATGTCAACAATTTGCTATATTTGCTTCATTTCTCCTTTTTTCCCCTTGAGCCATTTCAAAGAAAATTACAGGCATCATGCTATTTACTCCTAAATACTTCCAATGGAAATCTCCAAACAATATTAGATTTGCATTTATGATAGTTTGGTTATGATTAATTATTATTTTTTATTCTCTGCTGGATTTAATTTGCTAATATTTTGTTAAGATTGTTGCATCTGTGTTCATGAATGATATTGTCTTATAATTTTCTTTTCTCATACTGTTCTTACTTTACTTTTGTATCAGTAGTATACTGGCTCATTGAAAGAGTTGGGGAGTGTTTCCTCTTCTTTAAAAAAATTTTTATGGGCTTCCCTGGTGGCACAGTGGTTGAGAGTCCGCCTGCCGATGCAGGGGACACGGGTTCGTGCCCCGGTCCAGGAAGATCCCACATGCCGCGGAGCGGCTGGGCCCGTGAGCCATGGCCGCTGAGCCTGCGCGTCCGGAGCCTGTGCTCCGCAACGGGAGAGGCCACAGCAGTGAGAGGCCCGCGTACCACAAAAAAAAAAAAAAAAAAAAAAAAAAAAAATGTTTATAAGGAACTAAAGTAAGTCTAGCTCCGAGAATAGTAAAATGACTTGGTATGTGTATGTGTAATATAATATATACATCTATCTTAAGTTAATATTTTACTATGTTTCTTCTTTTTATATAGATTTCTGTGGTCCAGGGCATATATGGTTACCATCATTATATGCAGGATCGGATAGATGACAATGGCTGGGGCTGTGCTTATCGGTCTCTGCAGACTATCTGCTCTTGGTTCAAACACCAGGGATACACAGAGAGATCCATTCCAACACACAGAGAAATTCAGCAGGTACAGAACATGCCATTTTGAATTGTAATCAGTTGGATGTTTCATTAACCCTTAATATACCATTAATAATTATTCCTACCTCATGGTGCAGACTTATTTGTGTTTTGAAGGAAAAAAATATAAATACTGGTAATCAGGGAAAATGCCCTAAACGTAATTTTTAATAGCTATCTTGTGTATGGATCTTTTTGTATTTTTAAATACACAAAGGCTCTAGTTGATGCTGGGGACAAACCAGCAACATTTGTCGGATCACGGCAGTGGATTGGATCTATCGAGGTGCAGCTGGTACTGAACCATTTGATTGGTATAACTTCAAAAATACTGTTTGTCAGGTAAGGACACTTTAAGAAATCTGAGAAATCATTTCAAAGAGAATTTGTCATTTTTATTAAAAGAAAAAGCGCATTTTCCCCCACATTTGTTGTCACTCTTTTCTCTTCCTCCACATTGCCTCCTTGCTTTATAAATCTCATTTTTTTAGCCCTAAATTTTTTTGTTATTTTTTAGAAGATGTTTGAGTTTATGAGTAAACTTTGTGGTATCTGCGTATATGCTCTAGGCCTAATCTTAGTCTGGAAGAGGAAAAGTTGCAAATATGTCAGTTTTGAGTAGAGTTACAGAAAGTCTAGTTTTTTTGTTTTGTTTTTCTTTTTATTTAGTTTTTTATTTATTTTATTTTTTGGCTGCGTTGGGTCTTCATTGCTGTGCATGGGCTTTCTCTAGTTGTGGTGAGCGGGGGCTACTCTTCATTGTAGTGCGCGGGCTTCTCATTGCGGTGGCTTCTCTTGTTGTGGAGCATGGGCTCTAGGCGCACGGGCTTCAGTAATTGCAGCACGTGGGCTCAGTAGTTGTGGTGCGCGGGCTCTAGGGAGCACAGGCTCAGTAGTTGTGGCGCACAGGCCTAGTTGCTCTGCGGCATGTGGGATCTTCCCAGACTAGGGATCGAACCCATGTCCCGTGCATTGACAGGCGGATTCTTAACCACTGCACCACCAGGGAAGTCCCCAGAAAGTCTAATTTTTTAATGCTTAAGGCAGAGACATCTTGAAAGGAAAAAATCAAATGTTGATCTATGACTGACCTTTTTGTTTATCTCCTACTCTTTTTCTTCCTAAGATTTTAATAAATTAATAATGTGTCCAAATAATACATTCATTTTATCTTTTCCAATATATTTTAATCACAATTCTAATATTAAAATATGAGCAAATATTAATATAAGATAGATATCTATGACCATCACTAGCTTACTCCTTTTTATGAGCTTATGTTTTCAATACATTTTCTATTACAACAACCTTGCTAACTATAGTGTTATTATTATTTTTTATTGTCCAAGTACTTTAATACCTCTGATTTCACAATTGCAGTTTGTATTGGCTGTGGAAATCAGTGCTAACAAATAAGTGATAGATTAAGTAGTGAAGCACATGGTGATTAAAAAATGAGTTTTGGCACAGCAAAACATTATTCATACATTCCCAACTATCTTAGAAATAGTTCATCTGATAGAAGATGGTTTCTTTCTAGCCAAGGTTCTGAAATGGCCTCTCAGGGACGGGAACTGGTTAATCATTTCCAGAGTGAAGGAACGCCAGTAATGATCGGTAAGGTGTTTGGATATCTCGGGTTCTTTTGGTAGAGTGGAGAGTATGTGAAACTTACAGTTAATAAAAATATGTAATGGCATATAAAATCAGTCATTTTTAAACATATTAAAATTAGCTTTTACATCATGCATACTGTCCTCTGGATGTTATTTTAAAATTTCCAAGGCAGGAGGAAAGTTACAAAAAGGATAATAACCAGAAGTAGTAAAGGCTCAGAAGAGAAATGAAAACTGTGTTCACATACTTGAAGAGTTGAGAGCAGAATGGAAAAGAGGCAGTGGCCCCTGAGCTGAGCATTGTAAGTCATGGCTAGCACTAACTTGGCTGGCTGTGTGACATTATGCAAATTGCTTAACCTCTCGGGCTTTATTTGTAAAATAAGAAGATTGGATTAGCTGATCTAAAGATTCACGATTCTGTGAGAAATAAGACTTGTCCTGTGATGACAGAAGGCAAGGTAAGACTGGTGTGTAAGAAACGTGGGTAGGCAGATTTCAGCAAAATACAGAAAGTATTGAAAGAGTAGATGGGCAGCACCATTGGAGGTACTCAGTGCAGAGGCAGCATTGCCCAGCTGCTGAGAGAGGTACCAACAGCAGCGACTGTTACTCCGTTGGGTGGAGTTTAGACCCTCTGTGGCCCTTTTGAAATTCAGTCTAGGTAATTCCATGGATATTGCAGTGAAATATAAACCTAATATGATGACAGATACGATTGTTTCTTTTCTGTCTTAAAGATGTAATTTTATCTTTTCAGAGTATATTTGACATTGTGTCGTTTACAGTGTACGCCAGTTGATTTTAATGCTGTTAGATCAATCAATAGGCAAAATAATCTATTGAAATTGAATGGGAAGTTGAGATTAATATATGCCCTCTCATTTCATATTTCCTCTTCAATAGGGGGAGGAGTTTTGGCCCACACAATACTAGGAGTTGCATGGAATGAGATTACAGGACAGATAAAATTTCTGATTTTAGATCCGCATTATACAGGCGCTGAAGATCTGCAAGTTATTTTAGAAAAGGTAAGTGTCTGTTTAACACAAATTTACATACAAGGCAAAGAACCCAGAACCAAAGGATAGAAAACTGGCAGCTAACAGAAAGATGGATTATGAAGTGAGGGCAGGGGTCCTCCCTGTAAGGAGGTATTCTAAGGCTGTGATGAGATGAGTAACTGTCTCTCTAGATACAGAGGACAAGGAGGCACTAAAGTAAATTGTGAAAGACAAAATTTAGCTTAGATTTATCAAGACTTTCTCAGTTATTAAACTTAATAGAATGCGAAAGTCATAAATATATTCGTCTGGAGACTTACAGCTTTGCATAAATATAAATATAGTGAGATATATCAATGCCTTGAAATAGAGTGGAGTATATAATCTTTATAATTTTAGAATTAACCAGAAATTAGCTGAGCAGTATGCTGGACATTATGGAGGCTTGACTGCCTTTAATTTATTTACATATAACTTCATCTCATTCTATGAAGGAGTTATATTTGAAACAGATTTAAGAGTATTTGTTGATGCTTAAACTACCAGCTAAAGGAGGTATAAATTTAAGTTAATTTATAGGCAACTAATTCAGACTTAGTACTGAGTTTTCATGAGAAATTAGTACTAAATTTTCATGAAACTCAGTACTAAGTCTTTACGAGGCAAGTGTTATAAGACATAACACTTGTTTTAAATAAGTTTTATATTCTTTGCCAAATATATTAAAATTACAAAGAATGCATACAGCCTTTCCAGCTATAAGCCAGTGAATATATGCTATCCACTACCCTTCATTTTTGTCATGTTGTCACTTAAGTCAATATCATTAGTACCCATAAAAAGGTTTCTCTGCTCTTTTTTTTTTTTTTTTTTTTTGGCTGCATTGGGTCTTGGAGCTCACAAGGCTGCTCCTGCAGAGGCATCACTTAGAGACAGTGAAAGGAAAGCAGGGCATGTTCCAGGAGCTGTGGCTGTTTTAACATGATTAGAGCTGGTGAAGCGGTGTGGCTGATAGCTGGAGGGACAGGCAGGAGGTAAATGGAGGATGAGCGCCGGGAGCCAGGCAGAGGAGCCAGGCATTCAGATTTTATCTTAAAGGCAGTGAGACGCCTTAGGATTTTAATTAGAGGCATAATACAGATAAGAAAATTACTTCTTTTTGGCTGGCTTGACAGACTTTGGACTAAATGGAATTATCTAGGTAGAGTTTTCTGATGCGATCAGATAGAGTAAGGCATTGTCCCTGCTTGCTTTCTCTGAGAACTGCACTCTGCTTTGCTAGTTTTTTCTTTTTTTTTTTAAGCATTAACTTGAGATGTCTGTTTTTTGTGATTAGCAATAATCTTCTTTTTTTAAATTGTTTTATTTTGGGCTGCATTGGGTCTTCGTTGTTGCACGCAGGCTTTCTGTAGTTGCAGCAAGCGGGGGCTACTCTTCATTGCAGTGGGCGGGCTTCTCATTGCGGTGGCCTCTCTTGTAGGAACTATGACCTTTGACTTCAGGTCGCTGCCAGAATGCCCAGCAGCTTCCCAGTTAGGTAGGGTAAGGGGTAAAACTACCACCTGTCACTCACATGGTGGCATTTTGAATCCTCACTAGTCTCCTCACAAGTATTTGCAAACAAAGCATTTCATTTCAGAATGATGTAACACAGACAAGTTGTGAGCTGGGTCTTTAAGAAAATATTGATAAATCAATGGCCTTAGAAGAAATTTGATAAACTTCTATATTCACAATGAGATTTTGTTTGAAAGCAATTTTCTCTGCTGGGGAAAAGGATTAATACTGACATAAAATTGGAAAGTGGCATGATTACAGCCTGAGGAAAATGAAGGGCATAGAATGCAACTCCAAGGGCAATCTCAGATTTCTCACTGCCACGTATCACTGCTCAGATGCCACTGCTGGGAAATCGGGATCAAGGCAGTGGCCGATTTGGTGGCTGGGGAGGCCCACTTTCTAGTTCAGTCTTTTTCACTGTCTATACAGTCTTTTTATGGACAGATGCCAGTTAAACTATCACACGCCATCGACTGACAGAATTATAAAACTATGCATCTGAAGATCAATAAAATGTGGTATTGAGTAACAGTACCATAATGAAGCTTTTCATTTTTAATGATTCCTATGATTAAATATCATAGAATTAAAAAATTTTAAATTCTGTCTGAAATGGAACCAAATAAGCTACTTTTCTATGTTTTACAGGAACTCAAATATTTGAATTATATAGGTATTTAGAGCCTTATTCCAAGACCCTGCTGACAGAGCAGGATTGTAAAATGTTACAGTTTCAATTATGTAGTCCTATAGCTTTGTAAAAGGTTTTCCTTTCCCTTCTCCCAAATCTAGGGCTGGTGTGGATGGAAGGGTCCAGACTTCTGGAACAACGATGCTTACTATAACTTATGTCTTCCTCAGCGACCAAATACTATTTAAAATATTTTGGACTCAAAGACTGTAGTAAAGTTGTACTTTATAAATTTGTTGATAAAGAATAAATTTAATTTCAAATTAAATCCTGGGTGTAGTGTGATGGTTTCTATGATTTTTTGGTAAAGGTTGTAAATATTACACAAAGAAAAGAATTTATTCTTTAGACATTCCTTTAATAAATTAAAAGACAAAGCATGCACAACCAGAATGTTACAGGCATGTAAATACATGTATTCTTGAATGTTATCTTCCCTTAGAAGAAAGTTTTCCTCCTTCTTAGAAGGTGTTTAGACACACTTGATGAGCCAAAAGCCATAGCTTGTAGCTGAGCAGTAAATCTGCATGAAGTGAAGACCTTCTCCACACCTCTTCATAACCAATACATCTGTTGTTAAAAAACATATTAACATTAAAAACTTTTTTAAAAAAGGTTTCCTTCCCAATCTTCCACGATGCAGGACAATTTTAGGTCTCTAGAATCTAGTAGTAGTTACTACAACCAGTATTAAAATGTGTTAATGAGAATGAAAAGTTATACTAGAAATAAGACTGCCAATATTTAAACGAAACAATAAATTCTGTACTAAATAAGAGATCCTTGAGGGAGGAAGAAAGAAGAAACTATGAATTCCGTACCAACACTTCCTTTTCCCATTTGTATCTTCTTTACTTGCAAAACTTCGTTTCTGTCTGAGCACTGGAACACAATGATCTTTATTGGATTGTTCACTTGGTTTTATTGTCTGCATACATTTAATTGTTGTAAGAAACTTGCCACATTCTGGAAATCCACATGACCAAGCAAGATCTTCAGCTGTTTGCCCATTCTTATTACATAAACTGAATTTGAGACAAAAAATTTAGTTAAGTAAAAGTTGACAATTGTTTAGCCTTTTTTTATATCTTCCTAACAAAGGCGCTTTGGGCTCATACAAATGTTGGTTGCAGAATAGAAGAGGTAAAGGAAGCATAGAGGAATTCCATTTTTGCTCACTATTTATCCTCAATGGCTAGCACAGAGTACAGCACAGAGTGGGCATTTTACTTTTGCACGAATGAAAGAGTATTCTTTGTTCACTACAATGAGTTAAGTACGCAAAGGAAGTCAGCGAGAACTCCTATAGAATGGCTTTTCTAAACCAAAACTAAGATATAACACTGCCATGACAGATGAGTAGAACTGTATCTCTGATTGCTTAGGATCCATTTTTTATTTATTAAAATTGACGAATACATAGTATTAGATGTCATTAACAGCCTAAGTTAACATTTAAATGTTAACATTAAATTATCAATGGCAAGCATCATGTAAGTAAGCTGTAGGAGTCTGATTAGTTTAATCCAAGAAAATATAAAATTTGAAGCCACTGATTTCATACTTACTCAATTTGGGCATCACTGGCTACAAGCAGGCTGAGGCATTCCATGCTTCCAACTTTTGCTGCCTTGTGTAGTGGAGCTTCTCCAAAAACATCCTTACAGACAAAACAGCACATTTTAGTCTCTCCCCGAAACACTCTAGTGGAAGTTGGTGGGTCAAGTCTATTGTTTGAGGAAGCGGGGTTAGAAATACAGTGTACTGGACCGAATTTTTAAATTCTTTTTTAAAAATAAAATTCACTTAGTGCCCTAATAAATACAAAGTTGTCATTAATAAAAATATGTGCAGCCACAGCTACAAACATACATTAAATTTTAAGTGAATAAAAGCAAAATAGAATCCTACAGAAGTAAAAAAATTACAATTTAAAATTCACCATACTTTAATATTCAATGAAGATGCAAACTACCCTAAGAAAGTTCTGTACAGAATTGTACTGGTTGTGAGCATGCCTCACAAGTATTGCGATCCTGAGACTTTTAATTTGGTAATGGAGCAATTGTTCCTTTGGAAATGAACTGTGGACCTTGTAAATGCTGTCCGATGTAGTAGCCAGCAACCATATATCCAGCTAATGAGCACCTGAAATGTGGCTAGTCTGAATTGAAATGTGCTGTAAATGTAAAATACACAGCAGATGGAGAAGACACATGAAAAGAAAATGTAAAATATCTATCAGTAATGTTTTATACTGATTACATATGAAATGATAATATTTTGGATTAATTGGGTTAGGTTACTAAAATTTTCATGTTTCGTTTTACTTCATTACTGTGGCTACTAGAAAATCTTAACATACGTGTCTCACATTATATTTCTATTGGACATCGCTGCGACAGTCATGTTTCTAATAACCGAAACGACTGAATATCTCGGCGTCTAAGAAGTGTTTGTGTGGATTTGGGGTGGAGGGGGAGGGTTGCACATGGCAACCATCAGTTACCTAGTTACCTGTTGGTTGAGGTCAGCGCCGGTCTGCAGCTGCCAGAGAAGAAAGCAAGCAAGGCCTCCACCTGCGGCCAAGTGGACAGGCGACTGCTCACAGGGATCCGGGGGTGCGTTGACGGAGGCCCCGGTCTCCAGCAGATAACTCAGACTATCCACCTGCGAGAAAAGAACAGCTCCAGCACCGCCCTCGCCTTTGTCAAGGCTCACGCCCTCCCGGGATTGAACATCTTCCTCCACTCCAAAAACCTTCCAACTCTGAAGAGGCTTGACTTGGCAACGCCAAGTGGTCAGTAAGCCATCACCCTAGCTAGCCCTCACTAGAAGACTTAAGCCTGCAGGGCAAAAGCAGCCTGAGTCTCACCTCGGGGTTGCAATCGAGCAACAGCATCTCCCACCTAAAGTAGAGGACTGGAGTGCTTGGGAGAGCAGAGCGGTGAGGCGCTCGCTGCAGACAAACAGGTAAGAGCACAGGCCGCCCAAGAGCAGGAGAATTTAAAGATCCCCAGGGCCAGCGGGCCGGCCCCTCCCCGCCGCGCCACAGCTCTGGCTGCGCCCCAGCAGCCCAACCCTGGGCTGCCGGGGTTTCTCCGCCCAGCTGCAGCCGCACGTACACAAACACTGACACGTGCAACCGGGAACCCAGAAAGGCCGGCGGGGAGAAAGGAGGAGGAGGCAGCGCGGGTCTGCCAGCTGATTGGCCCAGCTTGAGGTGTCAGGCCCGCCCACCTTGGGGCGGGGCCCCGGGCCGCTCCCCGGAGCCCCTGTGCGCGTGCGTCGTGAGGGACGGGATTCCGGGCAGCTGGGCTTCAGCGGCCGCCATGAGGCGCGCTGAGTTCGACACGTCTCAGGCTGTCGTGCTCACCTCTTTACGCCCTTGGGGGAAGCGGAAGTCACGGGCGGAGGTTTTGGTTTTTGCTGGCACGCACGTAACCAGGAAACCAGGGAGCTACAAGGAGCTCGGCTTGCAACACGACCTTTGGAAGCTGCTACGCTTGGTGCTGGCGCCGGGGTCCCAACCTCCGGCTCCTGAGGAATGAAAATTCCTTCTTGTCTCACGTTCAAAGTCGCCCCAGGCTTGGCTCTGTCCCTCAAGGCCTTGGACGTTTAGGGAGGAAAGCGGAAGCTGGGGGGGCGATGTGGGGGGTAGGCGGAGGGGCGGCTAAGGTGAGCTAAGGGGATGGGTTTTCCCGCAGGGACTGCCCCCACCCCCACCCTCAGTTCCAGCACCCCTCTCGCCTTTGTCAGGGCTCACGCCCTCCCGGGACTGAACATCTGGTTTAAATGGTTTATCAAACCCCACCCTTTCGGGTTTAACATTATACCACGTCCGTTCTGGGAACGATGTAAAACGAGCCAACCACTGTAATGGGTCCCCTCTTGGAAGTGGGTTAGGCGCAGTGCTGGCCTTGGCGCCTAGGGAGGTGTTGAGGGTCCCCAGCTTTTAGCCCTGAGTTTGCTGAGGCGGGAGCCCCCCACTCATCATGTGGAGAGTTAGGGGATAAACGAAGGGCCCGGGCCGTGGACCCTGAGGACCCGTGGGGCTCTTCCCCGTGGGCAGGGCTGCCTTGCTCTGAACCGGTGGGGCGTGGCGGGAGGAAGGCTCCCCGGAGCTCTTCATGCTGAGCCATTCCTTTAGCTTGAGTCATTCGTTTTTGTAAAACTTTAGGAACAGACAGACATCCTGACTTCAAACCGTAGCCAATGACCGCCTATCAGATAATCTCTGGACTCTTTTCCTAAGCACTTTTTTTTTCGGGTTAATCTAGCTGAAAGCTAAAGCTCCAGCCATATATGTATTTTCCCTAACATCTTCAGCGATTCCCTTCTATCTGCTGATACCTTTGAGAGCAGGACTGAAAGATAGTTTGTTATGCTTGTAGAGGGCGAGCTCATTGTCCTGTGAAGATAGGTGGCCTTTTAGTTCTAATTTTGGTTACGGTTTATTGTTTATTTTGTAATAAGAGCCATAAAATAATTTTGCAGTAATTCATATTACTAGACTTATGCAGTGATCCAAAGTGTCAACTGAGAGAAAAATGCACAACATGAGAGGTGTGAGTTAAGGTTTATTCAGGGTCTTACTGAGGACTGTAGCCCCAGAGACAGCCTTCGGATAGCTCTGAGGAACTGCTCCAGAGAGGTGGGGGGAGGCTACTTTATATGTGATTTTGTTGTTGTTGTTAGGGAACACGTGCAGTCAAATGTATCTTGGTAAAAGGTCACAGATATCCCAAGTTAATGATTATAGGGCTTTTCTATGTATGGGAAGCGGGGTTCATTAAAACTCTTCGTGGGGCTTCCCTGGTGGCGCAGTGGTTGAGAGTCCGCCTGCCGATGCAGGGGACACGGGTTCGTGCCCCGATCCCGGAAGATCCCACATGCCGCGGAGCGGTTGGGCCCGCGAGCCATGGCCGCGGAGCCTGTGTGTCCGGAGCCTGTGCTCCGCAACGGGAGAGGCCACAGCAATGAGAGGCCCACGTACAGCAAAAAAAAAAAAAAAAAAAAAAACCTCTTCGTGAGGGCTTCCCTGGTGGCGCAGTGGTTGAGAGTCCGCCTGCCGATGCAGGGGACACGGGTTCGTGCCCCGGTCCGGGAAGTTCCCACATGCCGCGGAGTGGCTGGGCCCATGAGCCATGGCCGCTGAGCCTGCGTGTCCGGAGCCTGTGCTCCGCAACGGGAGAGGCCACAGCAGTGAGAGGCCCGCGTACTGCAAAAAAAAAAAAAGAAAACAACTTCGTGAAATGCATCTGTCTAAGGGCCTGTTTGTCCAAAGCACAGAGCCTCCCGTTTTCATCTTTAAATTTCCTCTGAAGCACAGAGTGCCCATCCTGTTATCACCTTAATCTCTTCATCTGAAGCATCCAGTGCCTTATTGTTCAGCGGCTGCAGCGGGTTAATCTTTGAAGACTTGGATGGTGAGCAAAATGCTCTTTGCTCTTTTATTTGCAAAGAGGTAGTTTTAAACGTCTTTGTTTATATGCATACTCGAACATAAACGTGTATATGTATTTATGTTCAAACACATATATAGAATCGTACTTGTGTTCTTTTTTTTTTAATATTTAAACTATTCACAGTACCTTTTTTATGCTATTTAAAGAATGTCAGAGATACGTGAGAACACATGTCCATATTGCCAATTTTCCTTTTCTCATGTTTTTCAATTAGGTAGGTACTGTTTTTCAAAGCATATAATAAAGCTTCAAATTTGCACAGATGTTCATTTTCAGGATTTCCTAACTAATACAAGGTATTATCAAAGAAGTTCCTAGGGTTCTAAACATAGGTTTTGCACTTAACATATTATGCAGTGGGGTATTTGTGTGATGCATGCACTTCCACGTTACATCCTTTCTCTTGAAAACAAGATTCTGTTCAGCATGCATTAAATCTGGTAATTATTGTTAACTTCCTGTGACATATTTAAATTTCAGAAGGAAAGGGAATGTTGTGAGTAGTTGTTAAAGCTTTTGTCCCTTTAATCACTGCATATTTGTCCATTGCTCATAATGTTTCCAAAAAATTCTTTATATCTCAGGTAAGTATTTGGTTTAGTCTTAAAAATGGGCCTAAAAGCCGTCTAAAAACTGAACAAAGCTGGTAGAGTACAAAAATATACAGAATAAATACATTTGGGGGACAATATCTTACTGGCAAGTAACTGGAGATTTTACTGAACATGTAGCAAGTGGGATCAATTTTCTAAAGTGGAAGATGGTCTAAGATGCATATTCAGCAGTCACTCTTCCAAGCATTGCTGATTCTACTTATGTTTAATTTGCTGGTAGATGTGTTTGAACTAATCAAATGTAATTCTGCCTTCACTGGCATGCGCAGTCAGGAAATCCATGTATGATCCTTGGATGATTGTAAAAGCAAAAGATTTCCCACAAATAAATTCTTCTTGTGCCTTATTATATAAACCCTTCCAGCCTTGCTTACTCAAACTTCTTGGAGAAGGTGATAAATTATATAGTTATTATAAACAACTGCTGCTCCAGGATATTGTGGCATAAAGGATAGATAGATAGATATTTAGATAGTCAGATAGATAGGTGGAAGGGAAGGAAGGCGAGAAGGAGTGAAAAGGCAACTCTTCTTTACAGAAGAATTCCAAATACTTCATGTAGACACTCCCCACTCCAGGAAATAGAGATTAATCCTCTCCCCACCCTGTCCTCTTGAGTGTGGGCTATGCATAATGCCTTGCTTCTGAAGAGTAAGAGTATAGGAAGAGGGGAAGGTAACTTTACAGTGGAGAAACCTGTGAAACACTACCCTGGCCAGGTATTTGTTACTATTATCAGTGATAAGTCATGATGATAGCATGCACCCCTGATATGATGTGTTGAGAAGGATACTTCATCTCTGCATCTTCCCAAAAGTCCATAACCCAAGTCTAACCATGAGTAAAATATCAGGTAAACCCAGGTTGGGAGACATTCTACAGGATATCTGGCCAGTACAAAACTGTCGAAGTTATAAAAAAAACAAGGAAAACCTGAGAATCTGTCATAGACCAGAGGAGGCTAAGGAGACATGATGACTAAATGTAGTGTGATAACCAGGATAGGATCCTGGAACAGAAAGAGAAAATTACAGTAGTCCCCCGTTATCCGCATTTTCAATTTCTGTGGTTTCAGACCAACCATGGTCTGAAAATATTAAATGGAAAATTACAGAAATAAACAATTCCTAAATTTTAAATTGCATGCCGCCCTGAGTAACATGATGAAGTCTCACTCCATCTCCATCCCTCCTGGGTGGGGAATCATCCCTTTGTCAAGGTTAGTCACCTAGTAGCCATCTGGTTATCAGATTTACTGGGTTACCGTGTTCAAGTAACCCTTATTTACTTCATAATGGCCCCAAAGCACAAGAGTAGTGATGCTGGCAATTCAGATGTGCCAACGAAGTTCTAAAGTCCTTCCTTTAAGTAAAAAGGTGAAAATCCTTGATGTAATAAGGAAAGATAAGAAATCAAACACTGAGGTTGTTGAGATCAACAGTAGGAACAAATTTCCTGTTTGTGAAATTGTGGAGAAGGAAAAAAATTTATGCTAGTTCTGCTGTCGTACCTCAAACTGCAAAAGTTACACTTAGTTAATTTTCTAGATTTAGTAATGACAGAAGAGACCTAAACCAGTATGAAGCTAGTTTTAATAAAACAAGGAATGAAAAATCTCACAATTTCTCACAACTTTATTACTTTGTATTCTGATCACTATTTAATTTCTTATTCTGATTAACCAATACACTTTAGTTCCTCTGTAAAACACACTGCCAGGTGCACTGGTCACTGGGAGATCTTATCAGGCTGTTCTGTAGAATACTCAGTTACTTGGGATCACATCAGTTTGAATTTTTTTTCACACTATAAGGATTATTATAATATGTAATATAATTAAATATTATATAACTGGCGAGATATGGGTAAGAAGTGAGAGCTATAGGGTTTCCCTGGTGGCGCAGTAGTTGAGAGTCCGCCTGCCGATGCAGGGGACACAGGTTCGTGTCCTCGTCCACATCCCGCGGAGCGGCTGGGCCCGTGAGCCATGGCCGCTGAGCCTACGCGTCCGGAGCCTGTGCTCCGCAACGGGAGAGGCCACAACAGTGAGAGGCCCACATACCACAAAAAAAAAAAAAAAGAAGTGAGAGCTATAATTTTTAAGAAGACTAAATTGAATGCTTTCAGATTCCTCAAGTAGCTAAGAAAAATGCTTTCAAAGCAGGTGAGGATAAATCAACTGTAAAGGATGGGGAGAAAGAGTTCTACCCTCAAATTGTTCCACAGGCATTTGTCAATTCATATTCCATTTTAAAGAAACGTAATCTGGAATTTGTATGCATATGGTTTATGCAAGAAAGACAGTTCCAAACTCTCACATTCATCCTCTATTTAAAGAAATAGCTTCTGACCCTAAGTGAAAAGGTGGGAAAATAACTATATATTTACATATTTTAAGTTAAAATGTATATAATATGTTTGTATACTCACATTAATTTCCACTTGATTCTTGTTTAATTGATAAACTACAAGTCCCAATAATACCAGATAAGAGGGCTCTTACTGCATTCATTGTGCAACCTATTTCTTTCATTTAGGAAACAGAGTAGCTGAATATATAGAATACCTTCAGAAAAAGCATGCATTATATTTTTTGTGTAGGCCATAGCTAATTGATATATTTGATATATAATTTATCTAGTGTAGAAAGTTGAAACTCATTTTCTTAGAGTAACTCAGATTTGTCAAAATTTGTTAACATCCTACTCAAATTAATCTTTGTCCCTAAGAGGAGAAAATATATAGATAAAATGTTGGTTTTACTAATCAAGTAATAATTAAAACAACTAAATAATAGTAATATATGATGTCAAGATAAGTTCTACTCAAAGCATATATCTAATATTCTACATTTTCCAGCTACTTTAAATAATGTGTAATTTTTAAGTAAAACAACTGAGTTTCAAACTTTTGACACATTTTCCAAAATTATCTAATAAATCATTTTTATTATCCAATTATTTTATGCAGGTGCCATTGATAAATTTCTTACATGCTTAATGTTTTTTAAGAACTAAGTAACCAAAATACTTTGAGAATTAGGTCTGTAAATCGGTGCATCCACTATGGAAAGCAGTATCTATCGCTCTTCCTCAAAGTACTCAAAATAGAACTACCATATGATTCAGCAGCCCCACTTCTGGGCATATAGCCAGAGGATGTGAAATTAGAATCTCAAAGAGAGATTTTTCCCTCCACATTCACTGTGGCATTATTCACAGTAGCCAAGACATGGAAGCAACCTAAATGCCTGTCACTGAATGAGAAGATAATGTGGTAGCTACGTAAATGGAATATTATTCAGCCTTAGAACCTGGAGGACATTATGCAAACTGAAATAAGCCAGACACAGAAGAACAAATATAACATGATCCTACTTGTACGAGGGATCTAAAATAGACTCATAGAAGCAGAGAGGAGAATGGCGGTTCCTAGGGGTTTGGGGGGGTGGAATGAGGAGGTGGTGGGCAGAGGGTATAAAGTGTCAGTTATGCAAGCACTAGAGATCTACTGCACAGCCCAGTGCCTACAGTTAACAGTATTGTGTTGTATACTTAAAATTTTGCTGAGAGGGTAGATCTTATGCTTAGTGTTCAAATAAATTAGGTGGGAAGAAACTTTTGGAGATGATGAATATACTTAGCATTGATTGTGGTGATGGTTTCATGGGTATCTATTTACGTCCAACCCCATCAAGTTGTACACATTAAATATATACAGCTTTTTATATGTCAGTCACACCTCAAAATGATTAAAAAAAATTACAAGAAAAGATGTGGGAATATTTTTTTAAATGGACTTCATCAAATTAAAAAAAATTGAGGGATCAAAAGAAACAAGAAAGTGAAAAGACCCCATAGAATGGGAGAAAATATTTGCAAATTATATACCTGATAAGAGTCCAGTATCTAGAATATATAAAGAATGTTTATAACTCAGCCATAAAAGGACAGCCCAACTACAAAATTGGCAAAGGATTAACATCACTCCAAAGAAGATAAACAGGTGGCCAATAAGCCCATGAAAAGAGTCTCAACATCATTTTTCACTATGGAAATGCAAATCAGAACCACAAGATAACACTTCACATCCACTAGGATGGCTATTATCAGAAAGATGAACAATAACCAGTGTCGGTGAGGATGTGGAACCGTCACACATTGCTGGTGGAAAAGCAAAAAGCCACTTGGAAAACAGTTTGGCAATTTCTCAAAATCTTAAACATAGAATTACCATGTGACCCAGCAATCCCCCTCCTAGGTTTATACCCAAAAGAATTGAAAACCTATGTCTACACAAAAACAAGTACGTGAAAACTACCAGCATTATTCAGGATAGCCAAAAGCTAGAAACAACTCAAATGCTCATCAGATGATGAACAGATTTTTTTAAATGTGTTATATCCGTATAATGAAATATTATTCAGCCAAAAATAGGAACAAAGTACTGATACATGCTACAACATGCACAAACCTTGTAAACATTATGTAAAAGAAGCCAGACACAAAAGGCCACATACTGTATGATTCCATTTATATGGAATATGCAGAATAGACAAACCTGTAGAGACAGAAGGTAGATTAGAGATTGCTAGGGGCTGAAAGGAGGAAAAGATTGGGGAGTGACTGCTAATTTCTACAGGGTTTCTTTTGGAGTGATGAAAATGTTCCAGAATTAGATATTGGTGGTGGTTGCACAACCTTAAACAGTTAACATTCACAGCACTGGAGACAGGGCACTAACTAGTAAAGAGGGTCTGGGAAGGTCACCGTCAGTGTCTACTACACCTGCCCTTCCTTTTAAAATCATATCTTTCTTTCAGATTTTACATCATCGATTAAGGTCTATAATTTCTATTATAGCATTTTCTAAATTCACTGCATGCTATGCAAACACTTGTCAAGTTTCAAATTATAATTTTATATCTTATCCCAAGATTTGGCAGAAATAAACATATACTCTTGCTGTTTAAAATCTTCTCTTAGTTCTCATTTTCTGAAATTAAAAAGTACTGAATTTTAGCTTACCCTCTTATGGGAGTCCTGCCATTTTAAACAATCATGTTAGCTCTGCTTTTTGGAGAACAGTATGGAATAATGATGAAGTACACAGGCGCTCTGGCATCCCAGCTGTCCCACCTCCCAGCCCTGTGATCTGAGGCAAGTTGCTTAACTTCTTCACTGGTGCCTCAGTCTCCTCCCACATTAAGTGGGCCTCATAACAGCCTGTATTTCATAAAGTTTTGTAGGAGTTTGTACCTGTAAAGCACTTAGAACAAAGAACAAATCCTGGCCTATAGTAAGAGCTCAATAAATCTTTGCTTATATTTTCTAGGTCCTCCCCAAATATTCTTTTAAGCTTCAGCAACAGAAACCCTGTGGAGTATTGTAACCACAGAAGGCAACGTGAGTTTAAATGGATTTTGCTTTCTGATTTGTTTCTTTTCTGATGACCTTCCTGAATGTGTCAACTTTTTTCTTAGCCTTTTTGGATACAATAGCACATGGGCTTAAGTCTCCAGTGAAATAAAGACTTCTATAACCAGTTTCTGAGTAAACTGATGGTGCTATGGACATCATCCTGTTTGGATTGTCTTTCTTCTAAATACTTCACCTAATATTGCTTCACCCTAAAGTTCATTGGAAGCTTTTATATTTACTAGTGCAACCATAGATTTTTGGAGTTCTATAATCAAAGAATTTTACATATCTAGGGACAGACGTTTTGAAATCCTCTAGTTCAAACTACTTATAGTCTAAACTACAGGTGAGGAACTTGACTCTTAAGATTATATGACTCTTCCAAAATCACAGATACTTCGGTGATTTTTTCTCTCTGATATACTAAATTATCTACCTTTTCTGCACTTCATTCTCATTAATGAAGCACTCTATTGTCGAAAATAGTATCATAAAATTGTATAAATGCTGCTTTCCAATAATACTAAAGGTCTGTTGAGTTCTCTTCACCACCAATCAGGAACCTTTACTGGAAGCTTGTTCCTGATTGGTGAAAGCCTGCTGTAACAGTGGAATTCCAAGGATTCCAAAAAAGCATAGCAAAAACTGAGTTTGCTGTCTCACTACCCTGAGCCTAGGCCAACCTGGACTCCTTCATCCCAGATGAGGTGGCCTCTACATTTTATATGAAGGCTCTGATTTTCCCTTCAACTGTGATCCACCTTATGACATGGCAATCCAATACAGACAGGAAGATAAAACTGAACAACACAGCTAAAATAAAGTGTATTCCCAGGTAAAATAGACAAATGCTTTCATTTAAAATGGATTAGTTTGATGAGCTTCAGTTACAAGGCAACAGGAAGGTACCAGTGCACAGGAACTGCATCTATGGGCAGTGTCACCAACTCCTACTAGTGGCAGCAGCTGTGGTGGGTGACATGACTCACTGGAGTGTGTGATCTCATAGCCAGAAAGGATTTGCAAACAGCTCTGATCATTAATCCCATGCTGTGGAAACAGACATGGAGGAGTGCTGTGCTTCTCATAGCTATAGAGGGTCCTGGTTTCCTAAGAAGGAATGTTCACATCCCAGAGCTGGTAGTTTGGTGCCCTATCCCTAGGTGATGAGAGGAAGATGCTTTTTATAATGACTGCCAAGTTGGAGTGGAGTCTTTTTTTGCATTTTCTGGGGGAAGATTCTACCATATTATTTTTTAATATAATTTTTTAATTTACAGAATACCCACTGTGGAGACAGGATGAAGTTGACCAGTGAAAAGTTGCCCAAGAACCCCTTTTATACTTCTCTATCCCACTATGCTGCTAAGAACCAAAAACTCTTCCAATGGAGGAAGGAAAAGACTGGTATAAATCCTGATAATATTTTAACTAAAAGTTAATTAGGTACACCAGAGCAAAAGAGACAAGAAATATGAGTCTTACTGCTGGCAAGAAAGTGGTTAAGTTTACAGTCCTTTCTAACTTTTCTGTAGGAATCTGTGAAATTGCTTGAACCTACCTGGTAGCAAATCATCAGTGAAGAGATTTCATAATGAGATCCTGATCCTGATTTACTCTCAGGACTTTAGGACACCCTTCTGGAACAGAGAAGCCAGATGTCAGTTCTGTTAAAGAGAATAGTACCATACTTTACTTGAAATTAGCATTTAAAGCTACCATTTTTTTCTATAGACTTAAAAAAATTAAATTGGGGATGGTTAGCTCATCCAGTTAGAGTAGTTCTAATTAAGGCTCAAATTAAGAATTTCACTCACCCACAGGCCAGCTTTGTCTAAAGAATTCCACATAGACTGCATTGCTAGAGCTCCTGCCTAGTAGGAAAGAGGGTTAGTTTGACAAACAGCCAATATATTTCTTAATTATATAAGGCCACAGTGTCAGGTATTGTGATAGTGCTTTCTTTTTCTAAGGTAGTGCTTTTTCCTTGAACTAAGGAGGTCAGTTTTAGGAATGAGAACTAGGAAGGAAACTAGTATAAACAGTGTCAGATGAATTCTATTTAATTTATTACTTTAAGAGAAAATTCATATTTTATAGATAAAGATGGAATTCTTTACTTTTTAAAAAATCAAATCATTACAGCCATGCTAGTTTGGTGGATAAGGCATTGCACCTCTTGAAGGAAGGAATAAGAAGAGGGGATGCTCTGGCGTATTTCCTACGAGGTCAACTGTATTTTGAAGAGGTATCATTTTTTGTTGATTTGTTTTCATATAAAGCTGCTGTTAGATCTTCATAGCAAAATTTCCTATAGAGTTCCTTACATTGTTAAAACCAGGGAAATTCTGTCAAATTCCATAGATTATGGTTGTGGATTTAAGTATGATAAATTGGTCCCAGCTTATGGAGATATTCATCCTTTCTCCATAAAAGTCATTCTAATTAATGTCATTTACAGGAGTCATTTTGGTATGAAATCCATTTTCACATGATAAATTAAAAATCTAATTTTTATATTTTGCCTGATATATTCAACATCATTTATAAAATATTTTCATTTTATTAACAATTAAAAATCCTGATTCTTATCTAGTACTTAAAGGCAGCTTTATATGTTCCTATATGGAGTAAGGAGGGAATTTCCCTCTTTATCCACATTATGCTGAGGTTTGCAAAGTAGGTCTAGGAGGACCTATGCAAACTATCACTCCAACTTCAGCAATATAGCTTCAGTTGTTCATTGAACCCCAAGGGAAGATGTGAAAAGGGACCAGCTGTCCCCAACCCCTCACTATCCATTGAATGTTTGGGCAGCTGTTCACCTATATCCCACTTACTTATCTTTTGATGGCTCCCTCATTCATTCTGGCAACAAATATTTGTGGAGGACTCATAATGCACCTGTCACTGTGAGGATCATGTACCATAATGGTTCAGAGAATGATCTTTCAGCTTTGGGCATAGGTTCCAAAACGGTTCTGTTGCTTGTTAAGTGTATTCTTGGGCACAAATGCTTAACCTCTTGGTGCCTCAGTTTCCTCATCTGTAAAAGGGGGTAATAATATGCATTTCATAGAGCTATTATGAGGGTATATTAATTGTAAAAATACTAACAGGGCCTGGCACCTAGTAAGTGCTTTATAAGTATTTGCTACTATTATGCTAGGTACTAGCTATACAGTGATGAGGGAGTTAGAATGGTCCCCATTTCATAGAGCTTACAGTCTAGCGAAAGAAATTAAATTAATATGTAATTAAAAATAAGTTAAAGTACTATGAAAGCAATTAACTGAGTACTCTGAGAGAGAATAACTTAGGGATAGGGCGGAAATACCTGTTGTTGAAACTAAAACTTGAAGAGAAGGAAACAGTTAATGCAAACAGCCACAGAGAAGGGCATTCCAGGTAGAAGGGAGAACAAATGCAATGTTTCTGAGATGAGGAAGAGTTTGGTGAGCTCTAGGAATTAACAGACCAATGTCATAGTCAGCAAGGCAGAGAATGACTCTAGATAAGCCTTGTTTAAAATGTAGTGAGAAGCCATTGAAGTGTTTTGAGACTGTGATGAATGGATTGGAAGGGAAGCATAGAACCAAGACCAGTTTAGGGGAAAATTATACTAGTTGGGTCAAGAGAGGATGGTGCTCTTGACCCAGCAGTGGAGCTGGGTCCTGGGTTTATTTTGGAGATACAAGTAATGGCATCATGGACTGAAAAATAGAGAAGTGGGGAGGAGTGAGTTTTGAGGGAACCAACAGGAGGTCAGTTTTTGGATATTTTATGTTTGAGATTTCCCTCAGTCATCCAAGTATACATGTTTCAAAGTAGAAACTACATGTAAGACTCTAGATCTCAAAGGAGAAGTCTGAGTTGAAAGTATATATCTGAGATTTTCCAGCATGTATATGGTATTTAAAATCATGAACAACTGAAAGGACTTCCTTTCTCTTCCTCTGTATAGAGTATTCTAAGTTTTCCAGCCCTCTTATATGTTGGCCAAACACTAGCCAGAAAGGAGAATGAATCTTTACAAATCAGTCATTTACTCATTGTTACGTGTTCTTTAAGATAAATATTTGTTAGCATTTTGGTACCGTTTTTATTAATTTTATCAGTTTGTTGATTAATTACAGTTTATGAAAAGAGAAATTCAGTTGTTTCTGTGTTTTCCAAAAGTTGCTTTTCTCTAGCCTGCTCTTCCTAGTAATGACCTTCCAACTCAGAGACTCTCTTTCCACTGTTACAAATGATTTATTCTTTAGCGTAAGGCATTTTCCATGGTGGATTAAGACATAAGCCCCCAATTTTTTCTTTTTTTTTCTTTTTTTTTTTTGTGGTAGGCAGGCCTCTCACTGCTGTGGCCTCTCCCATTGCGGAGCACAGGCTCCGGACGCGCAGGCTCAGTGGCCATGGCTCACGGGCCTAGCCGCTCCGCAGCATGTGGGATCTTCCCGGACCAGGGCACGAACCCGTGTCCCCTGCATCGGCAGGCAGACTCTCAATCACTGCGCCACCAGGGAAGCCCAAGCCCCATTTTTGTTCCTTACACTTTAGCATATTTGTTATTATATCCTATAACGCTGAGGAGCCTTGAATGAATGACATATAACATGTAGGTTTTTATAGGAAGTATGGGAGGAAGATAATTTTGGAGAATCACGTTTGTTTCTCTGTGTCTTCTCCCTAGCTAGAAAATGGCAAAACTGGAAGAGCCATATCATAGTGGATATTTAGTAGTAGCGGATATCCTGATGTTTATCTTTTCTCATAGTCTTTGGCCCCAGCTCTGAACTTTCTCAGGCTCCAGGAGTAGCGGGTGATATGGCAGGCTGGAATGGGCAGAGGGCTAGGCTATCATTTCGAGAGCAGTTTGGTAATAGCCAAGAGTAAGAGTGAAAGCTAAAGAGAGTCTGACCCAGGTTCCTCCCGGTCAGTTCCCTCAGTTGCCATATTTAGGTCTATTTTATTGATTTTATAGTGTGTTGATTGTTGTCAATAGCTTACTTGCAAATTCCATAAATTTGTTGCTGTCTTGTGTTTTGGTGCTGCTAGCTAGATTTAGGTGGGAACTAAGTATTTGGGATTACTTTAAGGTAATAATGAAAATAATTCAGTATTTCCTGGGAGCTTACAGGGATGGTATGAAGAAGCATTAGAACAGTTTGAAGAAATCAAGGAAAAGGATCATCAGGCAGCTTACCAGCTAGGAGTGATGTATTATGATGGCCTGGGGATGACCGCAGACGCTGTAAGTTGTTGTTTTGTTCACAGTGTTTAAGATTTCATTGTTTATGGATTATTTGATATATTTAAACTTATATTTTAATAATATATTTCTATACTTATATTTAAATAATTATCTATCCTTTCAGCATTTAAAGGATAGCAGTTGTCATTTTTACATTTACGTGAAAAACAAATTTCTTTTTGCCCTTCTCCTTGCTACTGTTAGCCGTCAATAACATTTTTTCTTTAAAATGTTTTCCTTTGTTTTTAAAAGTTACTTCAAAGCTACATGAACATGGAGAAAAGTTAGAAAATAAGCAAAAATAAGATCACTCCAAATTTTACTACAAATATGAACTTTGTTATTATTTTAGAGTATATTCTTCCATGTATTGCCCTATGCAAAAAAAAAGATAAGCTGAAACCAGAATGTGTTCATTAGACAGTCACACTTGCCATGAAACTTCTTAAGTCTCTCTCTAGAATGCGAATTTTTTTGAAAAATTGGTTTTATACTTATTCGTGCTTTCTAACTCAGTGGTCCCCTATTTCTATTTAAATGGTATCATGACTGCACCATCACCCAAGTTATAGGATTATTTAACATGGAATTTAGAAATAGGTCCTTGGAAAATGGTAATAACAGTAGGATAATATTCATCACTATATCTTTTTAAAACTTTTAAACAATCTAACCAGAAAGAATTTACATAAACAAAAAGAATCAACAATTTGAGTTTACCAAAAATATAATAATACCAGTGAAAAATATTTGCTGCACAAAAATAAAGAGGAAAGCAATAAAATGCTTAATTTCTGACAGGGCCTAACCAGAAGAAATACAATAGAAATTAGATGACAATTGAACTCTAGTCTCAAAAAGTTAAGAAAACACATTTTGTCAATCAAACATGAGAAGACTGGGGAACAAATTGCAATGAAACAACTTAAACCTGTGAAAACAAATCTTTAAAAATTTTACTTTCCAAAAATAGAATTTATACTGAATACATCTACCAAAACCAGCACATATTCCCTAATACCATTTAATACCCAGTTTATATTCAAAATTCTCAAATTGTCCCAAAGTGGTCTTTCAAGCCAGCATTCAGTCAGAGACCACCCAATGCATTGAGTTGTAATATCTGCAAGTTTCTTTAATCTAGATTAATTCTCTCTCCTGCCTTTTTTTCATAATATTGACTTTATTAGAAGTGACACTTATATGGTACTTATGCAGAAAAATGTCTTCTTTTGTAGTGCATACTGAAATATTTAGGGGTGAAGTGTCCTGATATTTTCATATCGGCATATAACTTGAAACAAGTCACCAAAAAAGACAGATGAAGCAAATATAGCAAAATGTTATTACTGACAATCTATGTGGTAGTTATGCAAATTTTTTTATTTTTATTTTATTTATTTTTTTTTTTTCGGTACGTGGGCCTCTCACTGCTGTGGCCTCTCCCGCTGCAGAGCACAGGCTCTGGACGCGCAGGCTCAGCGGCCATGGCTCACGGGCCCAGCCGCTCCACGGCATGTGGGATCTTCCCGGACCGGGGCATGAACCCGTGTCCCCTGCATCAGCAGGCGGACTCTCAACCACTGCACCACCAGGGAAGCCCTATGCAAATTTTTATGTAATATTCTTTCTACTTTTCTGTATGCCATTCTAAGATCTTCTGTATTCTCAGCCTTTTTCTCAGACTACTTCCTTCACTTCCTTGCCTTATCAGAAACTTGGTTGTCCCACAAGCAGCCCTCTTTAGAGGACGGCTCTCCTTACAACCTCCCAAAGTACCATAGTGCTCAAAGGTAGAGCTGGTATTATTTTCATTTCCCAATTCACTTTCTAGCTATTATTTCTCCTCCACCTCAGGCACAAAGTATACCTACTTTGAAGTTCATTCCAACTCATTGCTTTCCTAGTTCTATCAATTTCCTGGTTGTTGGTGATTTTCTAACGTTAACCTGAAGACTTTGGCTCTGGGATTACATTTTCCTCCCTGTGTCATTCCACCATTTTATCTGATACTTGAATGAAGAACTGAGCAGCAAGAAGGAGCAACGTATAGGTCTAGGTGAATCACATTCCAGGCAGAGGAAATAGCTAGTGTTCAGGCCTGAGGAAGGATGGTACAGCTGGAATACAGTCAAAACAGTGAAACAGGGACCAAACCACGTGGAACTTGGCAAACTACGGCCAAATGGATTGTATTCTCAATGCAGTGTGAAGACACCAAAAAGGAGTGCAATTAATATGATGAACATTTTCAAAGATCATTTTGTCTGTTGTGTGGAGAATGGATTGAATGGAGGCAGGAGTAGAAGCAGGAAGTCCAGTGAGGAAGCCACTGCAATAGTTCAGGTAAAATAGCAGCTTTAACTGGAATTATAGTGGTGGGAACAGAGAAAAGGGGACAGATCTAGGATATGCTCTTAAGAGGATACAGGACTTTCTGATGGATTGGGAGAGGGGCAGAGATAAGGGGAGGAGTCAAGGGTGATTCTTACTTTTTGTCTTGAGTGGATGATGTTGCCATTTAATAACAATGGGGTGACTGAGGGAGAAGCACGTTTGGCGTACAGGAGGAAAAGCCAAACATTTATGTTTGAATGTTTCATTTGAAGTACCTGTTAAGACACCTAAGTAGAGATGTCAGGTAGAGAGTCTGGAGCTCAACGGTGCCGTCAGGACTAGAGAAATCAGTGGGGGTCTATCTGTGGAGCAGTGGGAGTTACAGCACCAGCTTGGATAAGATTGCAGAATGAGTGAGTATCATAGACAAGAGCCAAAGGTCAAGGCCAGGGACTGGAAGCCCTCCAGTATTTCATGGTCAGAACGGAAAGAACAGCTAGCCAGCAAAGGAGAAGGAGAAGGAGAAGACAGGGAGGACAGCGGAAAATGAGGACTGTGTGGTGATCTGAAAGTCAAACGATGAAATTGTTTCAAGAAGGAGGGAGTGGGCCTCCCTGGTGGCGCAGTGGTTGAGAGTCCGCCTGCCGATGCAGGGGATACGGGTTCGTGCCCCGGTCCGGGAGGATCCCATATGCCGCGGAGCGGCTGGGCCCGTGAGCCATGGCCGCTGAGCCTGCGCATCCGGAGCCTGTGCTCCGCAACGGGAGAGGCCACAACAGTGAGAGGCCCGCATACCGCAAAAAAAAAAAAAAAAAAAGAAGGAGGGAGTGATCATCTGTCTCAAATTCTGCTGAGAGGTGAGTAGAATGAAAACTGAGCACTTACTATCAGACACACTAAGACGAATTTCACTGGAGATCTTGACAAAAGCATTTCAGTGGGACCAAGGTCATAAGGGACCAAGATTGGAGTGGGTGGAGGAGACATATGGATGTAAGGAAGTGGAGATAAGCACTGAGCTTTGTTATAAAGTAGAACAAATATATGTGCAATAACTGGGAGGGATCATGGGATCAAGGGAGAGTTATCTCCCAGATCAAAGATATTACAGTGTTATTTGTAAATTGACACACAAGATCTGGTAGAGAGGAAAAAATTGATGATGAATCAGGTAAACTGATAGATTTGGTGTTTCTTTCAATTCTTTCTGTTTTCTCAGTGATATAAAAGTGAAGCCATGTGTTTGCTGTGGCAGCATGTATCCTAAAATTCTAACAATTCAGAGAAAATAAGCATAGCCCCTGTGCAAAGATGACACACAAATTCATGAACTGTTCTATATTTTTAATAAAAATATTTAAAAAGTTGAAGCCATGAGCTGAGACTGAGGAGAGGGAGTGAGGGGACAGCAGAAGTCTGAAGAGAAAGGAAAAGGTTTGAAGTAGTATCTTCTCTTCCAGAGAAGTGGGAGAGATCATTGATGAGACAAACTGATAGTATTGCTTGTGAGGGGAGAGCTCGCTCTGAAATTTGAAGTCACAAATTGTAAGAAGGACCTGTCAGCATGGTTATGTTTTTCTCCAGCCATGTTCAGTGGTTTAAGTACAGCAGAGTAGCTGGAGAAATAAGATATCTGCCACATGAGTGAGTGTCATGGAGGGAAAGAGGGACAAAGGAATGAGTACGGTGACAGATACAGAATAAGCTGATGTGGGAAGAACACGAAGGTGTAGAAAGACCAGGAAAATTGGTAGATTCAACGGGTTGGCATATGGCAACTCCAAAATACAATGGCTTGAATGTAATTACATATGGAGGCCAGAGGAGCAAAAAAGAAGATGTTCTCTGTAGGTCTGTTCAGTTAACCCAAGGTAAAGGGGCAAAGAGCAAATTCTTTTAATGTTTATCATTTTATTAATTTACCGAGTTCTTGACAGTAATTTGGTCCAGAGTCTGGTTGAACCAAATATACTTTGTGTGGTAGGTTTGAAATGTCTTGAAATTTACATGTTATAAACCCCAAAATATTGATACAAAACCGCATTATGTTTGCTTTAGTCATATATCTTTTGAAAGAAATTGAAAGGAAAAAATAAATACACAGGTATGTATATATGTGCCTGGGTATCCTTTTATATTTGTACATATTTACCATTTCTGGGGCTTTTCATTCCTCCCTATCAATCTGCGTTGCCATCTGGCACCATATTCCTTTTCCGTTCAACCTGAAGAACTTCCTTTAAAGAGCATTTCTTTCAAGTGTGCAGGTGATGAGTTATCTCCAATTATAATTACCTGAAAATGTCTTCAGTCTGCCTTCATTTTTGATGAATTGTTTTGCTGGTTTTTTCTTTCCTCACTTTAAAAATGCCATTGTAAAATCTTCTAGCTTCTCACAAGAAGTCAGTCTCTGATTGTATTATGTTCCCTGTATATAATGTGTCCTTTTTCTCTGGCTGCTTGCAGGATTTCTATGGATTTTAGCAGTTTGGCTATGATGCATGCCTAGGAGAGGGTTTTTGTTTATCCTGTCTGGGGTTCATTGAACTTCAATGATCCCTTTCAGTTGCAGTTTTCAAGAGTCATTCCTCTTCCAGTTGTGTTTGCTTTGATAAACTTCCCAGTGCCTTTAAGAACTTTTTTTTTTAATTAATTAATTTATTTATTTGTTTTTGGCTGCGTTGGGTCTTTGTTGCTGCGTGTAGTCTTTCTCTAGTTGTGGAGAGCGGGGGCTACTCTTTGGTGCAGGGCGCAGGCTTCTCATTGTGGTGGCTTCTCTTGTCGCGGAGCATGGGCTCTAGGCGCGCGGGCTTCAGTAGTTGTGGCTCACAGGCTCTTGGGCACCGGCTCAGTAGTTGTGGCGCATGGGCTTAGTTGCTCCGCGGCATGTGGAATCTTCCCGGACCAGGGCTCAAACCCGTGTCCCCTGCCTTGGCAGGCGGATTCTTAGCAACTGTGCCACCAGGGAAGCCCCTCCCAGTGCCTTTAGAAAGTTGTTCTTTATGTTTGGTCCTGATTTAATCACTGCTATCTGTGGGAGGATTTACACGAACACTTCACTCTACTACCATTATACCGGAAGTTCTCTCTTACTAACCAGTTGGGGAAAAAAATGGTAGACACCTACCTCACACTCACAGAAGTAAATCCACATGATCTGGGACTCAGTAAAACACCTTTATTTTCTCATCTATTACTGTGTTGTTTAGCCAGCAATAGCACTTTGAGAGACTAGTGAGGAGTAAAAGTTAGAATGCAGTGTATACAAATGTACTTGACTGTCAAATATTATTTTCTTCTTTGGAGTGATTTTTGAAGGTTTTGAAACTGTGGGTTAAATCTACTTCACCTGCCTTCACTAATCAAAGTCGTTTTAAGACTCATGTGTCCTCCAAGCTGCACTTGCATAAACAATAAGATGTTTGCCTGAGTTGTTTTCTGGGAACTTGGAGCCAGTGGCATCTAGTTTGAGCTGAGCTGGTTAAGACTAGATAGGACCATCGACTCTCCAGCTGGGCATCCACAGGCGTCCATTGCTTCATGATGTTTTGAACGTGCAGAGGCTGCATCTTAGTTACACCTGCGCAGAGAGAAGATTACCCGCCAATTCCCACATCTTTTCACAATCACCTTTCCCCACGCCCCGCACGCTCCCCATGCCTCGGACCGCCCTGCTGTTTTATTCCTTATCCCATAAATACCCCGAGCTACCTGCCTGCTGGGAGGCTGGTGTGAGATTTGTTCTCCCGTCTTCTGGTTTGGCTGCCTCTTGTTGCTGCAAACCTCGGTGTCTCCGTGTTCGGCTTGCTGTGCGTATGGCAAGACAGATCTGGTTGGGTAACACATGTGGTGAGCCAGCCAAGAGGTGAGTCCAGGTGAACCTTTGGCCCATGGTTCGTCGGCCCCTTGCAGGCACTGAGGACCTGTGGACCAGCCCGAGCAGCTCCCTGGCGTGTCCGTTCCCAGACTGACCCTGGGTTTTCAGGGAGGCACTGCTGACCTTCCATGCTTAATTTCGTCTTGTAGCAAAGAGAGGAAATGGAGCAGGACCCTGTGGTGCTTCCCCTCCATGTCCTCTGCCTGCCTTTAGTCAAAGAATAAATCCAGAGAAGTGAGACGGTGCAGAAGCGAAGGAAAACAAGACCAAGAAATAATAGTTGAGTCACTGAGTGAAGTCAGGGACCATGAGTCCCTCCTCAAGGGCTGTAGATCATACTCTGGGCCGTATCCTGTGAGCTGTTTTATAGTTACTGAAACCCCCACTAGGTGAAGGAAATTAACTACATGATGACCAGGCTGTAGCCATGACCTAAGCTGCCACAGTTCTGAGAACTGGCCTCAAAGAAATGGGAACAAACCGACCCTGGCACTGAAGACTAACTATACTTAAAACAATGAAGATGACGCCGACCAGACCACCACGTGACCAATTTCCAGGTGACTGTCCGGAGCTGACTGGGCTGTTTCTGCATGTAGTCCCTCCCTCCGCCTAAACACCCCTGAAACTCCCCTTTTAAAGTGCTTTCCCACTGATTTGTCAGTGAGGAGTCAGTCTCTGAACGTAAGTCCACCATTCTCCCCGCTGCTGGCCTCAGAAATAAAGCAAACTCTCCACTAGCCTTGCCTCTCGAATATTGGCGTTTGAGTGGCGAGCAGGTGGACCCGACTTTCAGTAACATTTTTTGGGATTTTGGGCTTTTGGATTTGGAAGATGTTTTTAGGGTAAACCTCGTTAAAGAAATGCACCTGTGCCTAGATTGTCTTGGGAACCCTGAAGGATCATGGGTCAGAGGCCCACCTGATGGGATTTTGGCAGACAATATAAAAGGTTATAGCTGCTGAGGTACTCTGTGCCTGAGTTAAAGGCCCAGGGCTCTGGTTTTTAGTTTTGTTTTGGTCTTGTTTGTCCATGTCTATCTATGTCTGATTGTCTTAATTGTTAGGAATTGGCTACCAGGGGTTGAGCTTCTTGGTGACTGTAGCAAGGACCCTTAGATTTTGTTGCTGCACCCACCTGGGAACAAAGCCCTTTCAAAATGGGCAATGTTAATTCAGTTCCCTCTTACAGCCCTCTAGGCTACATTCTCCAAAATTGGGAGACTTTCAGTTATGAATCCATGGAAAAATAAAAGATGGTTATTTTTTGTAACACTAAATGACCATAATATCCTCTAGACACTGGAGCACAATGGCCTGAAAATGGATCCTTAAATTACAATAAAACTTTGCAAGTAGGTTTATTTTGTAAACAGGAATAAAAATGGGATGAAATACCTTATGTACAGTCTCTTATGTTGTTGTATCAGAATAAACCTGCATAGAGTAGATGTAAGGTAATGGTCCAACAGGAAGGAAAAGCAAAGACACCTGTTTTGCTGGATTCTAATGAAAAGGAGGGTGACTTGCTGTGGACTGAGTGGACGCTCAGATTCTCCTCTTCCACCCTTACAGGGTGGCGCTGCCGCTCCTTCACTGTCAGCCTTTGAGCCTCAGGCTCTTGGGCCCCTGTGCCCTCCCCCCACCCCAGTCTCTGAGGGTTGAGAAACAGGAATGGCCTCCCCTCTTACTACCTGACAGGGTGTGCAGCTTGGCCAGGGCGCTACCCAAATGCGGGTAGGGCAATATCCCTTAAGGCAAGTCCCCACTGGGGCTGTGAATGCTGAGACTGGGCAGCTGATGGGATGGATCTGGGTCCACTTCCCTGTCCGCTTGGGATTTATTTAATTGGAAGAACAATATGCCAACTTATGGAGATGACTCGAGAATGGAAAACCTTCATTGATTGTTTTTTTTTTCAACCCACAACCTAACCTGGGCAGATGTTCAAAATTTATTAAATACCCTCCTCACTTCAGAAGAGCATAGGATGGTGCTGGATAAAGCTCGAGAGGAGGCAGATCTGCTTCGTGCAGAAACCCCTGGCAACCCGGTGAGGGCTGCTGCATGCGGGGCTGCACCAAAAGCAGATCCTGATGGGGATGTGAATGCTGGAGACAGGCCCGAATTATTGAGATTTCATTCTTGCAGGATTGCGAAGAGGGATGCCAAAACAAGCCTTAATAAAGTACAGGGGGTAAAACAGAAACCAAGTGAGGATCCTTCAGAATTTCCAGAAAGGGTCTTTAAAGCCTATAGGCAACATACAGAGAGAACTTATAAAAGTCAGAGTGACCATTTTTTGGTCAGAGCGCACCCAGTATACAGAAGAAACTGCAAAAGATGGAAGGGCCTTTAGGAATGCCTATGTCTTGACTTGTTGAAACTGCCTTCAAAGTTTCTAATAGCAGAGACCAGGTTCAGGAGAAAAGGGAACAATAGAGAATGAAAGAGGCTGCTCTGCGGGCGGCTACCTTAACACCGGGAAGAGCTGGCTGGAATCAAGGACTCCCACAAGGGACTCGGCAAAAGCTTCCACTCCAACGGGCACCCGATAGCGGGACCCCACCAGTGTGCATATTGCAAACAGGAGGGACACTGGAAAAGAGGGTCCCATCCTAAGTAAGACTCTTGAAGGTAAACAGCTGGCACATCAGATGCCCTAGCTGAGAAAGACAGTGACCAAGAATGACAGGCCCTAGGGGTTCCTTTAAATCTTGTGAAGTCCATCATCTTCCAAGCAGAGCCCTGGATGACTATGACCGTGGGAAATTAACTTGTGGATTTTGATAGATATTGGGCCATTTACTCAGTTTTAAATACCTGGCTTTCTAAGCTTCCTTCTAAAACTGTTAGTAACTGGGGTGTACAAAGAAACCTTGAAAATGCCTTTTTTTTCCAGCTGCTAAACTGTCAGATGGGGAAAACGCCTCTGAAGCATAGCTTTGTATACATGCGTGAATGCCCCATTCCGCTTCTGAGACGAGATTTACTAACTAAATATCAGCGTTACCTTTGCCCCTGAGTGGACAGACATTAAAGTACCACCAGAGCAGGCTTGTGCATTGCAGGCTCTGTTACTCCAATCCCAAAAAGAACAGCCTGCTACTGTTCCAGAAGAGATTTGCAAAGAGGAGTCCAAAGGACCTGGGCAGACGGGAGGCTGGGAATAGCAAAGAGCTAGGCCTATACAGCTTAGGGCACCACCTGAGGTCAGCTTGTACACGATTTAAGAACAATTAGATTGTAAAAGAGACTAATCCAGTAGTCCCTAACCCATATACTCTGCTCACTAATCTGTCCAGACATTGTTGGTTTACTGTATTAGAGTTGAAAGATGCCTTTTCTTGCATATCCTTGTTTTAAATCCCAAGAATTGTTTGCTTTCAAATGGGAAGATCTAGGTACTAAGAATTAAACAACAGTACTGCTGGACAGTTACTTCCTCAGGGATTTAAAACTTTACCCGCGATGTTTGGAGACATCCTGGCAAGAGATTTGAGGGACCCTCAACTAAATGAGGGAGCGCTGCTCCAGGACGTGGTTGATACTTATTACCAGTAAAACAAGGGACACCTGAGACCAGAATATGGGTTTTTCTGGTTTTTTTTTTTTTTTTTCAGAATATGGTTTTGATTTCAATGTTTTTGGTTGAACAGGTCTATCAGGTATCCAAGAAAAAGCACAGAGTTCTCAATCCCTCTGTTAAATATTTGGGTTTTGAACTCACAAGGACAGAGAGACTTGCCCTCTAATGGAAGGGAAGCTCTAGCTAGGGCTGCAGCTCCCACCAAGAGATAATTGCAGGAATTTCTGGGAATGGCTGGGTTCTGCCGTATTTGGGTCCCCAACTTTGGACTCATAGCAAAACCCATTTAGGAAGCTCTTAAAGGAGACAATGAACATCTATACTGAAATCATGGAGGATAAACATCCTGAAGACCAGCTCCATCTTCGCCGGTTGGGACCTTATGAGGAATGCACTGAGAAAGGGAAAGCACATTGCAGGAGGAATACCGCAGTGGTTCCAACCCTGATGCTGACTTTCCCGAGTGGGCGAGCAAACCCCCAGAAAAAAGCCACGGGAAATAAATTAAGGTGAGTGGGATTGCTGCAGTGGTGGCTTTGAAAAGTAAAATTTAGAAAGCAATTTAAATAATTTGCTAGTAACCAGATTGATTGTTTTCTTTTGTTCTGCCTTCTCTTTGTTTCTAACCTCCCAGGCTTGGACAATTCAGTGATTAGGATTTTTCAATCTTTGGCAAAAGTAGGTAATTTCTCTAGCTTTTGGATATGTCATCTAAAACCTTCTGTATTTGATCATGCTGACCCCTTGGTTGTGCCTGTCGTTAATTTTTGACCATCCCTAACTTCACTGTGACTTCAGGTGTGAACATATCAAATTAGGCTAATCAACAAAATGTCCTGTCGCGTTTTTTTCTTGAATAAGCCAAAATTTGGTCTCCTCATGTCCTCAGAATAAAAAACAAAAAACAAAAATCCCTGGCACCTACCCTTGTCACGGTTCTATTTGGTGAGGATATTGTAGAAACCACACTTAATTCTCTCAGCCTATGTTCCTTCGATACTATCTAAGTGTTTCAGTCAAAGGTGATAATCATCAACACACTCCAATTCGTAAAAAAGTAAGACCCCGATCCCTGGCTCGCCAGTGTCCTAGGTAAAATCCCTAAAAAATGAGAGTCGAAATGTTCGCATGTCTGGCATTCTGTATGCCCTCACAGTGTACATATTTGCCCCACCCCGTACCTATTTGTCTACAGTTTTTATTACCAATCTTGGGCCTATGAATGCCTTGACAGCTGGCGCATAAGTGGTATTTGTTTGGGATCAAAATGTTAACTTGAAACCAGGAACAAGAGAATATTCTCAAATGGGTGCTAAATAGTTTGATTCCTCAAGCCCCTGTTAGGCCTATGTCCCTTTTCAGCAGGAATTAGCCAGAGCTGTCCTTACCCTTTTTCCTCAAGAGTTGAGGAATGATCAAAAAGCAAGGGGGGACTGAAACCGTGGGTCAACTCCACTTCACCTGCCTTCACTAATCAAGGTGGTTTTTTAAGACTCGTGCTCCAAGCAGCATGTAGCCTAAAAATGCCCGGGTTGTTTTCTAGGAACTTGGAATCAGCTGTGTCTAGTTTGAGCTGAGCTGGTTAAGACTGGAGAGAACCACCGACCCTTCAACTGGGCGTGCGTGTCTGTTGCTTAGTGACTTTTTGAACGTGCAGAGGCCTATAGCTTAGTTACACCTGTGCAGAGCAGAGATTCCTGCACCTTTTTCCAATCGCCTTTCTCCACGCTCCCCACACCTCCAACTGCCCAGCTGCTTTCTTCTTTATCCTATAAATACCCCGAGCTCCTTGCCTTTGGGGAGGCGGATTTGAGATTTGTTCTCCCATCTCCTACTTGGCTGCCTTGTAAACCCTCTTTGCTGCAAACCTCGTGGGCTCAGCATTTTGGCTTGCTGTGCGTTGGACAAGAGGAACATAGTCTAGTAAACAGTTTGTGTCTGGGTTTTTGGAGGGAGGAAAGCTTTTGTTGGTGGTTAGAATGTCTTCTGTGTTTTGTGACTATGCAGATGTCATATGAAGATGAGTGTAGTAGACGTAAATTTATTACTGAGCACAGCTAGGGAAAGTGTGCTTGAAGAGAGAAGACAGAGTTTGGGGCTCACACGTGTCCTGTAAGGATTAAAAATGTGGAAGTTACTGGCTATTCTTACACTTTAAGTTCTAAGAACTGTGCTGATTCAGAATAAGGGCTATGAGGAGAGAAGAAGGAAACCATATTGAGATGTAATGCAAATGTGGAAGCTATAAAATGAAGGGAATGCTTTATATCCCAGAGCTCCTGGGAACGCTGACCCAGGAGATGGACTTTTACTTATTTCTAGCCCTGCAGAGTCCAGGACAATCATACCTATTAGGTATAAACTCATGACATTCTACCTCATGTTGGAGGGTGAATGCTTTACAGCATTATTGGGAGAAAACTAAACTAGGACTTTCTGTTTTGTTCTTTTCCTTTGTGGAAGGAAAAAGGAGTGGAATATATGAAGAAAATTATTGATTCTCCGTGTCCCAAAGCAAGACACTTAAAATTTGCAGCAGCTTATAACCTTGGAAGAGCTTATTATGAAGGAAAAGGTGTTAAACAATCAGACGAGGAAGCTGAAAGGTAATCTGACCTGAGAACAAGATTTTTGTTTTAATCAAATGCTTTAAACAAAGAATAACTTGCCTTGCCCTTCTCTTCTAGACTGTGGCTTTTTGCTGCAGACAGTGGAAATCCAAAAGCTAGTGTGAAGGCTCAAAGTATCCTAGGATTGTATTACTCAACAAAGGAACCCAGAGAGTTAGAGAAGGTAACAGTGATTTATTTGTTTAAATCCTGGCATCCTGTGTAGATTAATATTTGGTGAGGAGTAAGTATGTAGTCTTGAATATTTCTTATATTTCTTTCAATGTAAAGAAAGCTTACATTTTAGGATCTCCAAGCTCATTTCACCCTTCCTCAACTATGAATGCTGCCTTCCCTGCCTCTACCAAAGGAGACCACGGATGTGAGTACTTTGTATGCTATAAAAAGCACACATACAAAATATTCTACCATAAAAGGTAAAAGAGGAGGGAGAGTCAGTACAACCTCTTTAATCACCAATGATGGAAACCCTTTCCAAGAAATCTTATAGGGAGAAGGAAATGAGGCATTAAGGGCAAACTTGTAGGAGGCATGTAACCCCCAAGATCCTTGTCAGATAACTGAGCAGCTACTTGGAAATCGGTTTGAACTAACTCAGATTCACTGTACCTGAGTACTGAGCAAACGTGCTTGGACCACATGCAGGTTTTTATCCTTGGTTTTCTTTGATCCCGTTGGAGCTCCAAGAGGATCTGAGAGATGGCCGCAATCTCACAACATCAGCTGCTCTCCTCTCCTTGCTGTGCCCCATTACAAAGCCTTTCAGACGCTTGGTTCCTATTTCCCACCTTCTTGGTCCTTCCTCTGGAAAATCTGAAAATCCTGAAACCTGAACAGCTGAGCTTGAGCCAGTAACCTCGCCTGTACTGTGGGCAGACAACAGGCGGGCTCCCCTCAGCACCCTCTCTCAGGCATGCGAAGTTGGTGCTAGCCTGACATACGTTCAGGGGGTTAGAACGATGTCCTAGAGATGAATTAATAGTACTGTCTTATAGAGATATTCCCTTTATAATCCACCTTGTGAGTACTAGGGAACTGTGCTTTCTCCTAGGCATTTTATTGGATGTACATCTGTTAGTCTGCAGAACTTCAGTGCTATTTACTCCATATACCAGCTAAGTAATCTTACACAAGTGTAACTTTTGGGGCATCAATTGTCCTTTTGTAATCCTGCAGAAGCATTTTCTTCTTGATTAAAAAAATAGTGAATATAAAGTGTTTAACACAGCTTGGCGCATGAGAAATGTTAAACTTTTTTTCCTACACCCTTAGCCATAGGTTCTATAACTGCACAATTGCAGTATAGCTTGATGAGGACTGGACAGTGAGAATGGTTAAAAGACTCCAACACTAACATAAAGTATATGGAAATTTCTCTTCTCTGAGGCCATGTACTTTCCTGCATTTACCCACAATGTACAAATGCAGCAGACCTGGGTGTCCTCTAAAACGGCTCTAAGGCCATGCTGCCATTTCCCTCTCAATAATGCCCTTCCCACGGAGCCCACAGGTTCCCCTCACCCCGAGCCCAGTGTGAGGCAGACATCCACATGGCAGGATGAAGGAATTGCTTTTACCCTCTCCTGCCCAACATCATGGCCTCCAGGCAGCAGGCCACTTAAAGGTGTGGTCTCTGATGTCTCAAATCCTCTAGTGCCCATATGGTTAAAACTAAGACTTCAAACAGTTCTTTAAAAAATTTTGGAACTTTCCATCATTGTCCATGTTCCTATTTCCCACAGTATTACGGCTGACGTGGAGTTGACTTGTTTTCATGTAGTTCTCCATTGCTGTATCTGGGTTATAGAGAAGGACTTTTTATTGCCCATTATCATAGATGTGCAAGTTTGTTAATGTGTTTTCTGGTCCTGTGTGACTAAAGTCCAAATTCAAGGTTGATGTTTAAATACCCAAAGAGATAGAAAAATGCTTTTATCCCCATTGTTTAAATCTGCAAAGTGATGAGTTCTTGTAATATTTTAAACTTAATGTTTTTTAGTGGTTATTAAGCCTGACCAGTATAATCCTAGGAAGCCATATAGTAACCACTGTAGTTAGTTCCTCTTCTTCTGGTGTCAGTTGACTATTCTGTTTACCCTTCACCACAGAGCAAACAATTTTGTTCTCAAACTGGTAGAAATAATAGAGAAACCACTTGGGGCACATGGACAGTTTCTGGGCATGTTTATAAAAATGTAAACTGTAACTGATACCGTTTTTAATTTCACAACTGGATGTTGTAACAGGATTGCTGACTACGATGAGATTCATGACATCCCCATGATAGCCCAGGTCACAGACTGTCTCCCAGAATTCATCAGCAGAGGCATAGCCATGGCCTCTTTCTACCACGGACGGTGTCTGCAGCTTGGCTTGGGTATCACAAAGGATGAAGCAACAGCTAAACACTATTATTCTAAAGTAAGCCTGACAACAAATACAAATTGACTCAATAGAAATTTCTGGGTTTTTAGTTAAGACTTGGACATCTTTTTAAATCAGTGTTTTTTTTCCTACTTATTGTGCAGATAACCTCTGTCTGCCAAGAGGTTGTCAGACATGCAGCTTGTTTGAAAACAATTCTGTCATTTTTTTAAATAATTAAGCACAGATGGTAAAATTTCTATTTTTGATGCAAATTATTCTATTTCACTGTCTGCCACCTAAGGCCCAGCACCAAGACCTTAAACCCAGAACGAGCATGCCTTCTTTCACCCAGAAAAAGTGTGAATCTCTATTTCATTCTGGTACATTAGAGTACATTTCATTAAGGTTTCTTTTTGCATGACATCTACCACACTTAGGTGGATATTGATGAATTTGAGTTAACCAGTTTAAATAAGCCTTTTCATGTTTTAATCCATGTGATCAGTTTATTTAGATAGCGAATGGATTTCACATCTAAAATCAACTGTTAAAAAGTGCAGAGGGAGTGTGAAAGGGAATCATGAATAGTAACTGCAAGTTTTTTTTAAAAAAGAAAACAAAAACTGCACACCTTAGGTCCATGACATCCGTAAGTCCAAATGAGAATTAGATCATAAAATTTCATGCAATGCCAAAATGTTCAAGCTGGAGCAGGGAACAAGGCAAGGAACAATTTTCTAAGTCCCTTGCCTAAATCTGATCACGTTACAGCAGTGGTTCTCAAAATTATTTGCATATTAAAATCACATGGGGAATCTCTTAAGAATTCCTAAAGCTCAGGCCTTATTTCAGAAAAATTAAATCACCATCTCCCAGAATGGGACACAAGCAGATCTGTTTAAGCTCCCCAGGAGGTTCCAATGTGTAGGCAAGTTTGGAACCTAAATTATTTTGTTGGAAATTTAAAACTTCCAGAGTATTAAACCCATACCAACACAAATATAGGAACACAGTACAAAAATACAACTGACCTGGGGCTTCCCTGGTGGCACAGTGGTTAAGAATCCACCTGCCAACGCAGGGGACACGGGTTCGAGCCCTGGTCTGGGAAGATCCCACATGCCGTGAAGCAACTGAGCCTGCGCTCTAGAGCCTGCACTATAGAGCCCGTGAGCCACAACTACTGAAGCCCGCGGGCCTAGAGCCCAAGCTCCGCAACAAGAGAAGCCACCGCAATGAGAAGCCCACATACCTGAAAGAAGAGCAGCCCCAGCTCGATGCAACTAGACAAAGCCCATGCACAGCAACACAGACCCAGCACAGCCAAAAAAAAAAAAAAACTAACCTTTTAGATATTTACCATTATACCATTAGTATGAATAACAGCTGTCTTTGTTTAATCTAAATGTTCTGTATATTATACCAATTTCCAAACCAAGTCAATTTCAAATTCTATGCTATCTTTGGTACCCTTTCCAAGTAAACATAAGCAGAGAGCTCTGGGTGAAAAATATCCTGAAATGTGGTATATGTTCATCCTAAATAAAAGAGCATAATAAACAGATTACAATTTTAAAACTATTTTCCTTATGGTGGGAGATAATACAGCCCCATTACTCAATTTTGGCCACTGGATTTTATGGGAGATACTTCCTCTAAGTTTTCTCCATTTTAAAAGTAAGCCAGTGACGGATCTGGAATCATGTCAGATGAGGCACAATAACAAACTGAGTATTTTACTCAGAGAAAAGACTTAAGGGGCTTCTGATAGTGGTCTTCATCAGACTGAAAGGCTGTCCTACAAAAGAGGCACTGTAGGGAAGGGAGAATGACAGCCCACGGCAGTATGTTACAGGAAAGATAAGGCCGCAGATGAAGAGACCCTGGGCTGAAAGTCAGGAGCCCCAGGCCTGGTCTCAGCTTTGCCACCCTCAGGCTGGGTGACTACCCACTCCTCTGCCTCTCAGTTTCCAGGAAACCAGCAATGTATGTCCTCCTAGGAACAGTCAACGATTCTAAAGGGTCGGGGGTGGGGGATTTAAGCTTAATACAAAGAATCTTCTAAAATAACTGTTTATAGGTAAAACCTTAGTTTTTATTTCCTAAAGGTGGTGACTTTTTAAATATTTATTTATTTTTGGCTGGGTTGGGTCTTTGTTCCTGCATGTGGGCGTTCTCTAGTTGTGGCGAGCGGGGGCTACTCTTCATTGTAGTTTGCAGGCTTCTCATTGCGGTGGCTTCTCTTGAGCACGGGCTCTAGGCGCACAGTCTTCTGTGGCACGTGGGCTCAGTAGTTGTGGTGTACGGGCTTTGTTGCTCCGTGGCGTGTGGGATCTTCCCAGACCAGGGCTCGAACCTGTGTCCCCTGCATTGGCAGGCAGATTCTTAACCACTGTACCACCAGGAAAGCCCAAGGTGGTGACTTAAAAAAATTTTTTTTATATTGGAGTATAGTTGATTTACAATGTTGTTGGTTTCAGATGGACAGCAAAGTGATTTAGTTATACATATATCTTTTGTTTATTTTTAATTATTTATTTATTTACTTTTGGCTGTGTTGGGTCTTCGTTGCTGCGTGTGGGCTTTCTCTAGTTGCAGTGAGTGGGGGCTACTCTTTGTTGCAGTGTGTGGGCCTCTCATTGTGGTGGCTTCTCTTGTTGCAGAGCACAGGCTCCAGGTGCGTGGGCCTCAGCAGTCACGGCAAGTGGGCTCAGCAGTTGTGGCTCGCAGGCTCTAGAGCACAGCCTCAGGAGCTGTGGCGCACAGGCTTAGTTGCTCTGCGGCATGCGGGATCCTCCCGGACCAGGGCTCGAACCCGTGTCCCCTGCATTGGCAGGCGGACTCAACCACTGTGCCACCAGGGAAGCCCCATATATCTATTCTTTTTCAGATACCTTTCCCATATAGGTTATTACAGAGTATTGAGTAGAGTTCCCTGTATTACACGGTAGATCCTTATTGATTATCTATTTTATATATAGTTGTGTGTATATGTTAATCCCAACCTGCAAATTTATCCCTCCTGCCCCACTTTTCCCTTTTGGTAACCATGTATGTTTCTGAAGTCTGAGTCTGTTTCGTAAGTAAATTAATTTGTACCACACTTTTAGATTCCACAGATAAGTGATATCATACGATACTTGTCTTTCTCTGGCTTACTTCACTTAGTATGATAATCTCTAGGTCCATCCATGTTGCTGCAGATGGAATTATTCCATTATTCCAGGTCTTAGTTGCAGCACGTGGGATCTTCGTTGCAGTGTGTGGGATCTTTAGTTGCAGCATCTTCAACACCTGGCATGCTGCAACTAAAGTACCACGTCTTCTTTACCCATTCATCTGTCAATGGACATTTAGGCTGTTTCTATGTCTTGGCTATTGTGAATAGTGCTGCTATGAACACTGAGGGGCATGTTCTTTTTGAATTACGGTTTTCTCCAGATATATGCCCAGGAGTGGGATTGCAGGATCACATGGCAGCTCTATTTTTATTTTTTATTTTTTTTATTTTTTTATTTTTTTTACATCTTTATTGGAGTATAATTGCTTTACAATGGTGTGTTAGTTTCTGCTTTATAACAAAGTGAATCAGTTATACATATACATATGCTCCCATATCTCTTCCCTCTAGCATCTCCCTCCGTCCCACCCTCGCTATCTCACCCCTCTAGGTGGTCACAGAGCACCGGGCAGCTCTATTTTTAGCTTTTTGAGGAAACTCCGTACTGTTTTCCATAGTGGCTGCACCAATTTACATTCCCCCCAACTTTGTAGGAGGGTTCCCTTTTCTCCACACGCTCTCCAGCATTTGTTACTTGTAGACTTTTTTTTTTTACATTTTTATTGGAGTATAATTGCTTTACAATGGTGTGTTACTTTCTGCTTTATAACAAAGTGAATCAGTTATACATATACATATGTTCCCATATCTCTTCCCTCTTGCGTCTCTCTCCCTCCCTCCCTCCCACCTTCCCTATCCCACCCCTCTAGGTGGTCACAAAGCACCGAGCTGATCTCCCTGTGCTATGGGGCTGCTTCCCACTAGCTATCTATTTTACGTTTGGTAGTATATATATATCCATGCCACTCTCTCACTTTGTGACAACTTACCCTTCCACCTCCCCATATCATCAAGTCCATTCTCTAGTAGGTCTCTCTCTTTATTCCAATCTTACCCCTAGTTTCTTCATGACATTTTTTTTCTTAGATTCCATATATATGTGTTAGCACATGATATTTGTCTTTCTCTTTCTGACTTACTTCACTCTGTATGACAGACTCTAGGTCCATTCACCTCACTACAAATAACTCAATTTCGCTTCTTTTTATGGCCAAGTAATATTCCATTGTATATATGTGCCACATCTTCTTTATCCATTCATCCAATGATGGACAGTTAGATTGCTTCCATCTCCTGGCTATTGTAAACAGAGCTGCAATGAACATTTTGGTACATGACTCTTCTTGAATTATGGTTTTCTTAGGGTATATGCCTAGTAGTGGGATTTGCTGTGTCATATGGTAGTTCTATTTGTAGTTTTTTAAGGAACCTCCATACTGTTCTCCATAGTGGCTGTACCAATTCACATTCCCACCAGCAGTGCAACAGTGTTCCCTTTTTTCCACACCCTCTCCAGCATTTATTGTTTCTAGATTTTTTGATGATGGCCATTCTGACTGGTGTGAGTGATATCTCATTGTAGTTTTGATTTGCATTTCTCTAATCATTAATGATGTTGAGCATTCTTTCATGTGTTTGTTGGCAATCTGTATATCTTCTTTGGAGAAATGTCTGTTTAGATCTTCTGCCCATTTTTGGATTGGCTTGTTTGTTTTTTTGTTATTGAGCTGCATGAGCTGCTTGTAAATTTTGGAGATTAATCCTTTGTCAGTTGCCTCATTTGCAAATATTTTCTCCCATTCTGAGGGTTGTCTTTTGGTCTTGTTTATGGTTTCCTTTGCTGTGCAAAAGCTTTGAAGTTCCATTAGGTTCCATTTGTTTATTTTTGTTTTTATTTCCATTTCTCTAGGACGTGGGTAAAAAGGATCTTGCTGTGATTTATGTCATAGAGTGTTCTGCCTGTGTTTTCCTCTAAGAGTTTGATAGTTTCTGGCCTTACATTTAGGTCTTTAATCCATTTTGAGCTTATTTTTGTGTATGGTGTTAGGGAGTGATCTAATCTCATACTTTTACATGTCCCTGTCCAGTTTTCCCAGCACCACTTGTTGACGAGGCTGTCCTTTCTCCACTGTACATTCCTGCCTCCTTTATCAAAGATAAGGTGACCATATGTGCGTGGGTTTATCTCTGGGCTTTCTATCCTGTTCCATTGATCTATCTTTCTGTTTTTGTGCCAGTACCATACTGTCTTGATTACTGTAGCTCTGTAGTATAGTCTGAAGTCAGGGAGCCTGATTCCTCCAGCTCCGTTTTTCATTCTCAAGATTGCTTTAGCTATTTGGGGTCTTTTGTGTTTACATACAAATTGTGAAATTTTTTGTTCTAGTTCTGTGAAAAATGCCAGTGGTAGTTTGATAGGGATTGCATTGAATCTGTAGATTGCTTTGGGTAGTAGAGTCATTTTCACAATGTTGATTCTTCCAATCCAGGAGCATGGTACATCTCTCCATCTATTTGTATCATCTTTAATTTCTTTCATCAGTGTCTTATAATTTTCTGCATACAGGTCTTTTGTCTCCTTAGGTAGGTTTACTCCTAGATATTTTATTCTTTGTGTTGCAATGGTAAGTGGGAGTGTTTTCTTAATTTCACTTTCAGATTTTTCTCATTAGTGTATAGGAATGCTAGAGATTGCTGTGCGTTAATTTTGTATCCTGCAACTTTACCAAATTCATTGATTAGCTCTAGTAGTTTTCTGGTAGCATCTTTAGGATTCTCTGTGTAGTATCATGTCATCTGCAAACAGTGACAGCTTTACTTCTTCTTTTCCAATTTGGATTCCTTTTATTTCCTTTTCTTCTCTGATTGCTGTGGCTAAAACTGTGAAAACTATGTTGAATAAGAGTGGTGAGAGTGGGCAACCTTGTCTTGTTCCTGATCTTAGTGGAAATGGTTTCAGTTTTTCACCATTGAGGATGATGTTGGCTGTGGGTTTGTCATATATGGCCTTTATTATGTTGAGGAAAGTTCCCTCTATGCCTACTTTCTGCAGGGTTTTTATCATAAATGGGTGTTGAATTTTGTCGAAAGCTTTCTCTGCATCTATTGAGATGATCATATGGTTTTTCTCCTTCAATTTGTTAATATGGTGTATCACGTTGATTGATTTGCGTATATTGAAGAATCCTTGCATTCCTGGAATAAACCCCACTTGATCATGGTGTATGATCCTTTTAATGTGCTGTTGGATTCTGTTTGCTAGTATTTTGTTGAGGATTTAGGCATTTATGTTCATCAGTGATATTGGCCTGTAGTTTTCTTTTTTTTTTTTTTTTTTTTTTTGCTGTACGCGGGCCTCTCACCGCTGCGGCCTCTCCCGCTGCGGAGCACAGGCTCCGGACGCACAGGCCCGGCGGCCATGGCTCACGGGCCCAGCCGCTCCGCGGCACATGGGATCCTCCCAGACCGGGGCACGAACCCGCACCCCCTGCATCGGCAGGCGGACTCTCAACCACTGCGCCACCAGGGAGGCCCTGTAGTTTTCTTTCTTTGTGACATCCTTGTCTGGTTTTGGTATCAGGGTGATTGTGACCTTGTAGAATGAGTTTGGGAGTGTTCCCCCCTCTGCTCTATTTTGGAAGAGTTTGAGAAGGATAAGTTTTAGCTCTTCTCTAAATGTTTGATAGAATTCGCCTGTGAAGCCATCTGGTCCTGGGCTTTTGTTTGTTGGAAGATTTTTAATCACAGTTTTAATTTCAGTGCTTGTGATTGGTCTGTTCATATTTTCTATTTCTTCCTGATTCAGTCTTGGCAGGTTGTGCATTTCTAAGAATTTGTCCATTTCTTCCAGGTTGTCCATTTTATTGGCATAGAGTTGCTTGTAGTAATCTCTCATAGTCTTTTGTATTTCTGCAGTGTCAGTTGTTACTTCTCCTTTTTCATTTCTAATTCTATTGCTTTGAGTCTTCTCCCTTTTTTTCTTGATGAGTCTGGCTAATGGTTTATCAATTTTGTTTATCTTCTCAAAGAATCAGCTTTGTTTTATTGATCTTTGCTATTGTTTCCTTCATTTCTTTTTCATTTATTTCTGCTCTGATCTTTATGATTTCTTTCCTTCTGCTAACTTTGGGGGGCTTTTGTTCTTCTTTCTCTAATTGCTTTAGGTGCAAGGTTAGGTTGTTTATTCTAGATGTTTCCTGTTTCTTAAGGTAGGATTGTATTGCTATAAACTTCCCTCTTAGAACTGCTTTTGCTGCATCCCATAGGTTTTGGGTCATCGTGTCTCCATTGTCATTTGTTTCTAGGTATTTTTTGATTTCCTCTTTGATTTCTTCAGTGCTCACTTCGTTATTAAGTAGTGTATTGTTTAGCCTCTGTGTGTTTGTATTTTTTTACAGATCTTTTCCTGTAATTGATATCTAGTCTCATAGCGTTGTGGTCGGAAAAGATACTTGATACAATTTCAATTTTCTTAAATTTACCAAGGCTTGATTTGTGACCCAAGATATGATCTATCCTGGAGAATGTTCCATGAGCACTTGAGAAAAATGTGTATTCTGTTGTTTTGGGATGGAATGTCCTCTAAATATCAATTAAGTCCATCTTGTTTAATGTATCATTTAAAGCTTGTGTTTCCTTATTTATTTTCATTTTGGATGATCTGTCCATTGGTGAAAGTGGGGTGTTAAAGTCCCCTACTATGAATGTGTTACTGTCGATTTCCCCTTTTATGGCTGTCAGTACTTGCCTTATGTATTGAGGTGCTCCTATGTTGGGTGCATATATCTTCTTCTTGGATCGATCCCTTGATCATTATGTAGTGTCCTTCTTTGTCTCTTGTAATAGTCTTTATTTTAAAGTCTATTTTGTCTGATATGAGAATTGCTACTCCAGCTTTCTTTTGGTTTCCATTTGCATGGAATATCTTTTTCCATCCCCTCACTTTCAGTCTGTATGTGTCTGTAGGTCTGAAGTGGGTTTCTTGTTGACAGCATATATATGGGTCTTGTTTTTGTATCCATTCAGCCAATCTGTGTCTTTTGGTGGGAGCATTTAATCCATTTACATTTAAGGTAATTATCGATATGTATGTTCCTATTCCCATTTTGTTAATTGTTTTGGGTTTGTTATTGTAGGTCTTTTCTTTGTCTTGTGTTTCTTGCCTAGAGACCTTCCTTTAGCATTTGTTGTAAAGCTGGTTTGGTGGTGCTGAACTCTCTCAGCTTTTGCTTGTCTGTAAACGTTTTAATTTCTCCATCAAATCTGAACGAGATCCTTGCTGGGTAGAGTAATCTTGGTTGTAGGTTTTTCTCCATCATCACTTTAAATATGTCCTGCCAGTCCCTTCTGGCTTGCAGAGTTTCTGCTGAAAGATCAGCTGTTAACCTTATGGGGATTCCCTTGTGTGTTATTTGTTGTTTTTCCCTTGCTGCTTGTAATATGTTTTCTTTGTATTTAATTTTTGACAGTTTGATTAGTATGTGTCTTGATGTGTTTCTCCTTGAATTTTTCCTGTATGGGACTCTCTGTGCTTCCTGGACTTGATTAACTATTTCCTTTCCCATATTAGGGAAGTTTTCAACTATAATCTCTTCAAATATTTTCTCAGTCCCTTTCTTTTTCTCTTCTTCTTCTGGGACCCCTATAATTCGAATGTTGGTGCGTTTAATGTTGTCCCCGAGGTCTCTGAGACTGTCCTCAGTTCTTTTCATTCTTTTTTCTTTATTCTGCTCTGCAGTAGTTATTTCCACTATTTTATCTTCCAGGTCACTTAGCCGTTCTTCTGCCTCAGTTATTCTCCTATTGACCCCTTCTAGAGTATTTTTAATTTCATTTATTGTGTTGTTCATCATTGCTTGTTTCCTCTTTAGTTCTTCTAGGTCCTTGTTAAATGTTTATTGCATTTTCTCTATTCTATTTCCAAGATTTTGGATCATCTTTACTATCATTATTCTGAATTCTTTTTCAGGTAGACTGCCTGTTTCCTCTTCATTTGTTAGGTCTGGTGGGTTTTTATCTTGCTCCTTCATCTGCTGTTTTTCTGTCTTCTCATTTTGCTTAACTTACTGTGTTTGGGGTCTCCTTTTTGCAGGCTGCAGGTTTGTAGTTCCTGTTGTTTTTGGTGTCTGTCCCCAGTGGTTAAAGTTGGTTCAGTGGGTTGTGTAGGCTTCCTGGTGGAGGGGACTAGTGCCTGTGTTCTGGTGGATGAGGCTGGATCTTGTCTTTCTGGTGGACAGGTCCACGTCTGGTGGTGTGTTTTGGTGTGTCTGTGGCCTTATTATGATTTTAGTCAGCCTCTCTGCTAATGGATGGGGCTGTGTTCCTGTCTTGCTAGTTGTTTGTCATAGGGTGTCCAGCACTGTAACTTGCTGGTCGTTGAGTGAAGCTGGGTCTTGGTGTTGAGATGGAGATCTCTGGGAGATTCTCGCCATTTGATATTACGTTGAGCTGAGAGGTCTCTCGTGGACCAGTGTTCTGAAGTTGGCTCTCTCACCTCAGAGGGACAGCAGTGACTCCTGGCTGCAGCACCAAGAGCCTTTCATCCACACGGCTCAGAATAAAAGGGAGAAAAAGTAGAAAGAAAGAAAGAAAGAGGATAAAATAAAATAAAGTAAGATAAAATAAAGTTATTAAAATAAAAGACAAAATGTAGTTATTAAGAAAAAAAATTTTTTAAGTAGAAAAAAAAAAACGGACGGACAGAACCCTAGGACAAATGGTGAAAGCAAAGCTATACAGACAGAATCTCACACAGAAGCATACGCAAACACACTCACAAAAAGGGGAAAAGGGGAAAAAATAATGTCTTGCTCTCAAAGTCCACCTCCTCAATTTGGGATGATTCGTTGTCTATTCAGGTATTCCACAGATGCAGGGTACATCAAGTTGATTGTGGAGATTCAATCCGCTGCTCCTGAGGCTGCTGAGAGAAATTTCCCTTTCTCTTCTTTGTTTGCACAGCTCCCGGGGTTCAGCTTTGGATTTGGCCCCGTCTCTGCTTGTAGGTCGCCTGAGGGTGTCTGTTCTTCGCTCAGACAGGACGGGGTTAAAGGAGCAGCTGATTCGGGGGCTCTGGCTGACTCAGGCCGGGGGGAGGGAGGGGTATGGATGCGGGGCAAGCCTGCAGCGGCAGAGGCCGGCGTAATGTTGCACCAGCCTGAGGCACACCGTGCGTTCTCCCAGGGAAGTTGTCCCTGGATCCCGGGACCCTGGCAGTGGCGGGCTGCACAGGCTCCCAGGAGGGGAGGTGTGGACAGTGACCTGTGCTCGCACACAGGCTTCTTGGTGGCGGCAGCAGCAGGCTTAGCGTCCCATGCCCATCTTTGGGGTCCACGCTGAGAGCTGCAGCTCGTGCCCGTCTCTGGAGCTCCTTTAAGTAGCACTCTTAATCCCCTCTCCTCACGCACCAGGAAACAAAGAGGGAAGAAAGTCTCCTGCCTCTTTGGCAGGTCCAGACTTTTTCCCGGACTCCCTCCCGGCTAGCCTTGGTGCACTAACCTCTTCAGGCTGTGTTCACGCTGCCAGTCCTCTCCCTGCGCTCCGACCAAAGCCCGAGCCTCAGCTCCCAGCCCCGCCTGCCCCGGCGGGTGAGCAGACAAGCCTCTCAGGCTGGTGAGTGCCGGTCGGCACCGATCCTCCATGTGGGAATCTCTCCGCTTTGCCCTCTGCACCCCCGTTGCTGTGCTCTCCTCCACGGCTCCGAAGCTCCCCCCTCCGCCGTCTCTGCCCATGAAAGGGCTTCCTCGTGTGTGGAAACCTTTCCTCCTTCACGGCTCCCTCCCACTGGTGCAGGTACCGTCCCTATTCTTCTGTCTCTGTTTATTCTTTTTTCTTTTGCCCTACCCAGGTACATGGGGAGCTTCTTGACTTTTGGGAGGTCTGAGGTCTTCTGCCAGCATTCAGTAGGTGTTTTGTAGGAGCTGTTACACGTGCAGATGTATTTCTGATGTATTTGTGGGGAGGAAGGTGATCTCCGCATCTTACTCTTCTGCCATCTTCCCCCAACCTCCTTTTGTAGACTTTTTTTTTTTTTTGTAGACTTTTTAATGATGGCTGTTCTAACAGATGTTAGGTGATACCTCACTGTAATTTTGACTTGCATTTCTCTAATCAGCGACATTGAGCATCTTTTCATGTGCTTTTTGGCCATCTGTCTGTCTTAGATCTGCCCATTTTTTGATTGTTTTTTTTTTTTAACATATTGAGCTGCATGAGGCAATTATTTTGTACTGGGTTGGACAAAAAGTTCATTTGGGTTTTCCCATAACATCTTATGGAAAAACCAAAATGAACTTTTTGGCTAACCCAATATATTTTGGAGGTTACAAATGATGCAACCAACAAGGGATTAAATATTATTTCTGTGGGTTGTCTTTTCATTTTGTTTATGGTTTCCTTTGCTGTGCGAAAGCTTTTAAGTTTAATTAGGGTTCCATTTGTTTATTTTTGTTTGTATTTTCATTACTCTAGGAGGTGGAACCAAAAAGATATTGTGATTTATGTCAAAGAGTGTTCTGCCTATATTTTCCTCTATGACTTTTATAGTATCTAGTCTTACATTTAGGTCTTTAATCCATTTTGAGTTTATTTTTGTGTATGATGTTAGAGAATGTTCTAATTTCATTCTTTTACACGTAGCTGTCCAGTTTCCCCAGCACCACTTATTGAAGAGACTGTCTTTTCTCTATTGTATATTCTTACCTTCTTTGTTGTAAATTAATTGACCATAGGTGCGTGGGTTTACTTCTGGGCTTTCTATCCTGTTCCACTGATCTGCAAGTCTGTCTTTGTGCCAGCACCATACTGCAGCCTTATACTATAGTCTGAAGTCAGGGAGCTTGATTCCTCCAGCTCCGTTTTTCTTTCTCAAGATTGCTTTGGCTTTTTGGAGTCTTTTGGGTTTCCATACAAATTTAAAATTTTTTTGTTCTAGTTCTGTGAAAAATGCCATTGGTAATTTGATAGGGATTGCATTGAATCTGTAGATTGGCTTGGGCAGTATAATCATTTTGACAATATTGATTCTTTCAATCCAAAAACATGGTATATCTTTCCATCTGTTTGTGTCATCCGATTTCTTTCTTCAGTGTCTTACAGTTTTCGGAGTATAGGTCTTTTGCCTCCTTAGCTAGGTTATTTCTGGGTATTTTATTCTTTTTGATGCAATGGTAAATGGGAGTGTTTCCTTAATTTCTCTTTCTGATCTTTCATTGTTAGTGTGTAGGAATGCAAGAGATTTCTCTATTAATTTTGTATCCTTCAACTTTACCAAATTCATTGATGAGCTCTAGTAGTTTTCTGGTAGCATCTTTAGGATTTTCTACGTATAGTATCATGTCATCTGCAAACAGTGACAGTTTTACTTCTTTTCCAATTTGGATTCCTTTTATTACTTTTTCTTCTCTGATTGCTGTGGCTAGGACTTCCAAAACTATGTTGAATAAAAGTGGCAAGAGTGGACATCCTTGTCTTGTTCTTGATCTTAGAGGGAATGCTTTCAGCTTTTCACTACTAAGATGTTAGCTGTGGGTTTGTCATATATGGCCTTCATTATGTTGAGGTAGGTTCCCTCTATGCCCACTTTCTGAACAGATTTTATCATAAATGGGTGTTGAATTTTGTCAAAAGCTTTTTCCTGCATCTATTAAAATGATCATATGGTTTTTATTCAATTTATTAACATGGTGTATCACACTGATTTGCGGATATTGAAAAATCCTTGCATCCATGGGATAAATCCCACTTGATGATGATGTATGATCCTTTTAATGTATTGCTGGATTTGCTTTGCTAGTATTTTGTTGAGGATTTTTGCATCTATGTTCATTGGTGATATTGGCCTGTAATTTTCTTTTCTTGTGGTATCTTTGTCTGGTTTTGGTTATCAGGGTCATGGTGGCCTCATAGAATGAGTTTGGGAGTATTCCTTCCTCTGAAAATTTTTGAAATAGTTTCAGAAGGATAGGTATTAACTCCTCTCTAAATGTTTGATAGAATTTGCCTGTGAAAACATCTGGTCCTGGATTTTTGTTTGCTGGGAGTTTTTTAATCAGTTTCAATTTTAGTACTTGTAATTGGTCTGTTCGTATTTTATATTTCTTCCTGGTTTAGTTTTGAGAGATTGTATCTTCCTAAGAATTTGTTCATTTCTTCTAGGTTGCCATTTTATTGGCATAAAGTTGCTTGTAGTAAGTAGTTTCTTATGATCCTGTGTATTTCTGTGGTGCCAGTTGTAACTTCTCCTTTTTAATTTGAGCCCTTTCCCTTTTTTTCTTGATGAGTCTGGCTAAAGGCTTATCAGTGTTGTTTATCTGTTCAAAGAACCAGCTTTCAGTTTCATTGATCTTTTCTCTTGTTCATTTCTACTTCATTTAGTTTTGATCTGATCTTTTATGATTTCTTTCCTTCTGCTAACTTTGGGTTTTGTTTGTTCTTTTTCTCTGGTTGCTTTAGGTGTAAGGTTAGGTTGTTTATTGGGGATTTTTCTTGTTTCCTGAGTTAAGACTGTATTGCTATAAACTTCCCTCTTAGACCTGCTATTGCTGAGTCCCATAGGGTTGAATCATTGTTTTCATTTTCTTTTGTCTCTAGGTATTTTTTGATTTCCTTTTTGATTTCTTCAGTGATTCATTGGTTGTTTAGTAGCATATTGTTTAGCCTCCACGTGTTTGTGCTTTTTACAGTTTAATTCTTGTAGTTGATTTCTAATCTCATAGCATTGTGGTCAGAAAAGATGCTTGATATGATTTCAATTTTCTTAAATTTACTGAGGCTCGCTTTATGGCTCAGCATGTGATCTATCCTGGATAATTTTCCATGTGCACTTGAAAAGAACGTGGCTTCTGCTGCTTTCAGATGGATTGTTCTGTAAATGTCAACTAAGTTCATCTGGTCTAATGCATCATTTAAAGCCTGTGTTTCCTTACTGATTTTCTGTCTGGATGATCTGCCCATTGAGGTAAGTGGCATGTTAAAGTCTCCCAGTATTACTGTTACTGTCAATTTCTCCTTTTATGGCTGTTAGCAGTTGCCTTACATATTGAAGTGCTCCTATGTTGGGTGCATATATAATTTTTATGTCTTCTTGGATTGATCCCTTGATCATTATGTAGTGTCCTTCTTTGTCTCTTGTAACAGTCTTTATTTAAAATCGATTTTGTCTGAGATGAGAATTGCTACTCCAGCTTTCTTTTGCTTTCCATTTGCATGGAATATCTTTTTCCATCCCCTCACTTTCAGTCTGTATGTGTCCCTAGGTCTGAAGTGGGTCTCTTGTAGAGAGCATATATATGGGTCTTGTTTTTGTATCCATTCAGCCAGTCTGTGTCTTTTGGTTGGAGCATTTAATCCATTTACATTTAAGGTAATGACCGATATGTATGTTCTTATTGCCATTTTGTTAATTGTTTTGGATTTGTTTCTGTAGGTCTTTTTTCTTCCCTTCCTCTTTTGTTCCCTTCTCTTGTGATTTGATGACTACTTTAGTGTTGTGTTTGGATTTTTTTCTTTTTTGCATGTTTATCTATTGTACATTTTTGGTTTGCAGTTACCATGAGGTTTTGATATAGCAGGCTATATATATACAAGATTGTTTTAAGTTGCTGGTCTCTTAATTTCAAATGCATTTCCAATATCCTGCATTTGTACTCTCCTCATGATTGCTGGTTTCGATATATTTGTGTGTGGATGATTTCCTATGTTTACTGTATGTTTGCCTTAACTGGTGAGCTTTCCCATTTGTAATTTTCTTGCTTCTAGTCGTGGGCTTTTCTTTTCCACCTCGAGAAGTTCCTGGAGCATTTGCTGTAAAGCTGGTTTGGCGGTGCTAAATTCTCTTAGCTTTTGCTTGTCTGTAAAGCTTTTGATTTCTCCAAATCTGAACAAGAGCATTGCTGGGTATTCTTGGTTGTAGGTTTTTCCCTTTCATCGCTTTAAATATATTGTGCCACTCCCTTCTGGCCTGCAGTTTCTGCTAAAAAATCAGCTGATAACTGTATAGGGATTCCCTTGTATGTTATTTGTTGCTTTTCCCTTGTTGCTTTTAATATTTTGTCTTTACCTTTTGTCAATTTGATTAATGTGTCTCAGCATTTTCCTCCTTGGGTTTATCTTGTATGGGACTCTCTGCACTTCCTGGACTTGGGTGACTGTTTCCTTTCCCATGTTAGGGAAGTTTTCAGCTATTATCTCTTCAAATATTTTCCCAGGCCCTTTCTCTCTCTCTTATCTTTCTGCGGCCCCTATAATGCAAATGTTGGTGTGCTTAATGTTGTCCCAGAGGTCTCTTAGACTGTCCTGCTTTCTTTTCATTCTTTTTTCTTCATTCTGTTCTGGGGCAGTGATTTCCACCACTCTGTCTTCCAGCTCACTTACCTGTTCTTCTGCCTCAGTTATTCTGCTATTCCTTCTAGTGTATTTTTCATTTCAGTTATTGTATTGTCCAACTGTTTGTTCTTTAAATCTTCTAGCTCTTTGTTAAACATTTCTTTTAGCTACTTGGTCTGTGCCTCCATTCTTTTTCTGAGACCTTGGATCATCTTTACTTCATTACTCTGAATTCTTTTTCAGGTAGATTGCCTATCTCCACTTTACTTAGTTCTTCTGGGGTTTTATCTTGTTCCTTCCTCTGGAACATATTCCTGTGCTGTCTCATTTTATCTAACTTTCTGTGTTTGCCGTCCCGCAGGCTACAGGATTGTAGCTCCTCATGCTTGTAGTGTCTGCCCCCCTGGTGAGTGACGCTGATCTAACAGGCTTGTGCAGGCTTCCTGGTGGGAGGGACTGATGCCTCCTCAGTGGTGGGTGGAGCTGGGTCTTGTTCCTTTGATGGGCAGGGGTGTATTGAGGCAGCTGTGGGCTCAGGAAGACTTTAAGCAACTTGTCTGCTGATGGGTGGGGCTGTGCTCCTGCCCTGTTGGTAGTTTGGCCTGAGGCTTCCCAGCACTGGAGCCTTGGGCTGTTGGGTGGGGCCAGGTCTTGGCATTGCAATGGCAGCCTCCAGGACACCTCACGCTGATGAGTACTCCCCAGTACCTCTGCCACCAGTGTCCTTGTCCCCACAGTGAGCCACAGCTGCCCTCCACCTCCCCCAGGAGACCCTCCAAGACAAGCAGGTAAGTCTGGCCTAGGCTTCTATTAAGTCACTCCTTTTTCCCCTGGGTCCTGGTGCACATGAGACCTTGTGTGCACCCTCCAACAGTGGTGTCTGTTTCCACCAGTCCTCTGGAGCTCCTGCAATCAAGTCCCGCTGGCCTTCAAAGCCAAATGCTCTGGTGGTTCCTCCTCCCAATGCCAGACCACTGGAGCCTGACATGGGGGCTCAGAACTCTCACTCCTAAGGGAGAACCCCACAATATAATTATTTTCCAGTTTGTGGGTCACCTACCCAGTGGATATGGGATTTGATTGTATCATGAATGCAACCCTCCTACCATCTTGTTGTGGCTTGTTTTTCGAAGAAGAGTATCTTTTTTGGTGGCTTCTAGTCTTTTGTCAATGCTTGTTCAGCAGTTAATTGTGAGTTTGGTGTTTTTGTGAGAGGAGGTGAGCTCAGGTCCTTCTAGTCTGCCATCTTATCCTTATCCCCTATATATACTAATTTGTACATGATTATGGAGACTGCTAAGACCGTCTGTCATCTGCAAGCCGGGAGACTCAGAAAAGCTGGTGGTTTAGTTCCAGTCTGAGTCTGAAGGCCTGTGAACCAGGAGAACCAATGGTGTAAGTCCCATTCTTTTTCCTTTTGTGCTTAGTCTAGTTTGACTAGCTCATAGGGTGCCACATGTAGAGGCCTTGAACCTAGTGTGAAATGGCTGTGCCAACACCTCAGCTTGGGGGGCTGTGTGCAGAAGCCAAGGTGCTGACTTCTTGCCACTAGAAGCAACCAAGCAAATATCTGGTAACCAACTGTCATGGGTACTAAAAGGGACAATTTCTGCATGGAGTAAGGTCTGGAAGAGGTAACTTCTGTCTTTCAAATTCCTGACATACTATGAAATTATGTACCTTATTGCTAATTTAGGCATAACAAAATCATATGTTTAAAAAATTATACATGCTGCTACTCACATAACAGGTTTGAGGCCAAATGTTAATGCTTTCTATTTTACTTATTTTGATAATTCATAACTTAGAATACTATCAATGTGTAAATCCATTATTTTTGGCACTGAGAATTTTCTCTCCCAAAGGATAATAGCATGGTTATTTTTAGTTATGATCTATTAATACTTTGCATAGGTTAACTTGAATCTCCCTAATTAAGAAATCATAATAGAAATGTATCACTAACTACGAAATTCCCTTAAATCATTGCACTCTATTTATTTATTTATTTTTTATTTATTTGTTTTTTTTGCAGAATGTGGGCCTCTCACTGTTGTGGCCTCTCCCGTTGCGGAGCACAGGCTCCGGATGCGCAGGCCCAGCGGCCATGGCTCACGGGCCCAGCCGCTCCGCGGCATGTGGGATCTTCCCAGACCGGGGCACGAACCCGCATCCCCTGCATCGGCAGGCGGACTCTCAACCACTGCGCCACCAGGGAAGCCCCACTCTATTTCTTAAAAACAAAAGATCCAACAATTCAAAATATGTCTAAATAACTTTTTCTTTGATTTTTAAGGCTTGTCGTCTGAATCCTTCATTGGCAGATGAACTTCACACTTTACTTATTCGTCAAAGAATTTAGACTACAATGTATTTCAAGAAAGATCATCGATTCTAACAACTTAGAATGTATGTATTTTTATAATTTTTATAATAGCTATGTTTGTTTTCTCTCTCCCACATTACATTATCCTGGGTATTTTACTGATGACAGGTTACCTTCATTCTTTTTTTTTTAATATCTTTATTGGAATATAATTGCTTTACAGTGGTGTGTTAGTTTCTGCTGTATAACAAAGTCAATCAGCTATACGTATACATATATCCCCATATCTCCTCCCTCTTGTGTCTCCCTCCCACCCTCCCCATCCCACCCCTCTTGAATTTGTAAAATGTTGCAACTTGAAACGTAGCTACAGGATTGAACTGCAGGAAGAGTCTTCAAAGATCCAGCTCTTAGGCTAGAAACTGACCAAGACCATGTCAAATATTGAAAACCATTCCATAAAGCCAGTATTTTTTTCCTTTCTTAAATAGTGTCCTGAAAGACTTAGTGTAATCTTAGCTTTAATAACTTCAGAAGTATAAATGCTACAAACTTATTTTTTAAAAATCTGAAGTTTAATTCTTTAAATTTCTTTAATCCTTAGTGTTGTGAATTTTGAATAACTTTTCATTTTATTTCAGTCATCGAAGACTTCTAAAATAGAAAATTCCACATTGAAAATTAAAAATCTAAATTTCAAAATAGTGGGTTTAAGAAATTGCTTACAATCTTGCCTTTCCATATCTTCCCCTAAACATGTTAATGAGTAAAACTGCTATGTTCCTGGTAATCAATTGAAACAAGATGTTTCCCTGTGCTTCAGGTCTTTTTCTACGTTTTAAAAACCCTCAATGTATTTCAAAACAAGATAAAATTTCAAATCATCTACCAATATAACTATAACTAAACTGTTAAATTAGCAAGAGGCTTTCCTTATCAATTACATCTACAGAGGCAAAATCTGACAGTAAAAATAGAATCCATATGCAAAAGATTCTAAAGAAATATACATCTGTGAAAACAGATATTAAAAATAATGTTTAAGATACCTGAACAATACCTTCTTTGTAAATGTTATGGCTTTATTTTAAAAATCACAACCATCCTTTCCAAAGTGATTTACAAGATCTAGTCTTAGCACTGGGAAAATGCAATTAATATATAGGTGCCTGTCATTAAAGAAGTATTATATGGCACAAAACTACTTGCTCTTGTTTTATGTTCTGGTTTGTCTATATATTATTTGAACTTCACTTTGTTGAAATTTCTTCCCTGTATCTAAAGACAAACATAGGCCATATACTTCTCCTTTAAATCTTAGAGTAGAAACTTAAATCATCCCTGAAACCCAGTCCTTTGCTTTTAAAATCTCTGCTGAAGACTCTTCTTCCCCAGTAACATTTCCATGTCTCTAGCCCTAACATAAATCGTTCTACAATACAAGCCCACTTGCTTTTGCTCTTGTTAATACCATCCACAGAACATTCCTTCAGTGGTTTGAAGATCCAAATTCCCAACGGTATTCTCTTCTCCACACTCAATCCAGTTCCTTAAGCCTTTAAGAATCTTAAAATAGAAATGTAATAAGGCAGTGTATGGGGACTGTAATGGCACTTTGCATAGCTCGCTCTACATCCCCAAAGTGAAGGCCACTTTAACTGCCATTAAAACACGGTTTGAGAAATCCTAAAGGTAGGAATTTGACATGTCATATTTGGTAATATGCTGTGCTTAAATGTCCTAAGTGAACCCAACACAGAATTTAAAATTTCAGTTTACTCTAGTTACCATAAAGCTGGCATACCTGGCACAGGTGAGCCCCTGCAAACTACCACTACTCCCAACCATGGTGCACACCTTGACCTGTGATTGGAGTCACCCTTTAAGTGAGGTGAAGCTTCAAGGTCATTAATTTTTTTCAAAAAAAAAAATCAAAACTTCTGTAAGAGTCCTTATAGTTGATAACTTATGAAAAAGTAAGACGACTTCTTAAGGATTGAGGAGTCCTAACAGCCATGGTTTAATTATGCAGAAGATGGTCACTTTTAGTAACTGCTATGAGTTCCTGGGGCTTGGTGGCTTCACACTGCTTCTCTTCTCTGAATGTCTTTTCTCCTGAATGTCTTTTCTACATCCCTATGTGGGATAATTCTTATCCATATAAATAGCCAACTTTGAGTTTTTTCGAAAGTATCAAATATCTTGGTTTGAAATAAGGATCAAAGAGCTGTAGCTAAAAGAATATCAAAGATAAAATTTGCTTTACTAATTTTTAATCATTTGTCTTTCAGCACTTATGTGTCATATCAAGAACTTGGCATATTAGGAACTCAGCAGGTATGATCTAACAATGATATAATTAATACCACTTTAACATATATATATATACATAGTATGTTTCCTTCATGGATTTCAAACTGAATTTCTGCTTAATTGGTTTGCTTTCAGTATTCCTGGGGGTTAGAAAGGGGAAAGTGTTGCATAATAAATGGTAAAACCCAGGAAAATTAAGTGACTTGTCCATGGTCCCACTACTAAAAACAAAGCAACATCTGTACCCTGGATTTCGCCTGATGCCCCTACTAGTCCGCAAGAGTTGATGACACAATCAAGTCCTGAACAGCCTGAAGTAGCTTCCCTCCTCTGTTTTCCCATCTCATTCCGGCCCATCCAGCCCGCCTCCCTAATACAGCACTTCAAGCACCGATTCACGCTAAAAGTCATACTTTTCACATTCACTGTGTCTGGAGAAAGGCAACAAACTTGATACTTCCTTACGGAAGTACTTACACGTGCAATGGTTTCTACAGACAAGGCACTGGATAAGAATCTGAACTACCTTAAGTGTTCCAACTTGTTTTGAGATGTAAGCATCTTAAACATCAGAGCGCTATGATTCATTTTTATATTTTATTGCTGCAGATGCTTCAAACTATGGGAAGTCTTTGGTAAAAATAAAGACAATAAAATTTTCACAATAACTTCACACAAAGCATTGCACAACAATATTCAATACACATGAATATAGGAATGTTCAGAATCCTCAGTGAGGAAATTAACTGTACAACATTCATAATTCTTCATTTAAAACAAAACTTCATAAATATTTAAAATATTTCCTAGGTTCTTATCACGTATTAACACTTATATTTCAGTCAGTAGTATGTTGACCTTTAAAGGACTTATATTAAAATAAAAATAATTAACAAGTGTTTTTTTCCGTTGCCTAATATACAGCATCAAGTTTTCCCCCCAATTCTGCTTAATTCGCATAAAACTAGAGGGAGGTAACTAAAAGATCGGCATGGTTCTCAGTCAAGCCCTCTGTGGAAAAGAGGAAAATGTTTCATGTCTATTATTACAGACATTTCTCTGGTGGTTTATTTGTGTAGTCTCAAACCTGACAAGCTTTAAGTTCATCTAAATGAGTTCTCAGCTCAGGACACAATTCAATTAGCAGCAGTTCCATCAGCACCTGAACCAAGAAAGAAAGAAAAAGATGTCTTTTTCTCTAAGGGTTTACTCAACTAGCTACATCTAAGACAAAAGTCTAACTTTAAGTCTGAGATGATGCTCAGTGAACAAGTTACTCTCAAAAGGAATTAGTATTCTATAAACTCCATTTAGCATCAGATTGACTTATTTCACGGTCCGTTAACCATCAACAGTATTATCAGACTACTGGGAAACAGTTTGCTTTGCTGAAATAACCAAGCACTCAGGCAGAAATGTTACAGCACAAGTTGAGAGAAACAACCAGCAGGCGAGGAGGGGGATGCTGCACCCACAGGGGAGTATTTTCTTTTAACCAAATTGAACAAAAATGAAGCAGAGAGAATGGGTTCAGAGTTACAAGCAATAAGAATGATTAAGCATATAAAGAGTTAAAATCTACCCCCGTATATGAACAGAAATGTAGAACTGAAGAAACTGAATCCTCTGGGAGGCTTTAAGTTACTCACATACAACAGATGCTTATTGGCTCTCTTTTCTTGCAGTGCGTTGAATATTTTTATTATACCATGACGGGCATTTTGCTGTCCAACAAGGCTCTGAAGCATATCTGAAAAATTAAGTTTATATTCCACACTGCTATTGATACAGTGCACCCTGCATGGACCTTCAGTGAGGGGCCACGACATATGCACACACAGCACATAAAGGCACAGAGACGTGAGGAACAGGAGTGACCAGCTCTTTCCAATGTTTAAGGAGAAAATTCAGAATTTTTCAATATAAGGCATTTATACAAACTAATTTTAATATGTGGATCCCCAATTAAAAACTGAGCTCTCAAAATAGGGTACTTTAACAAGGTTTTTAAAGCATAAAATTTTATTATCTGTTCTAAAACATTTTTCTAGTTAAATTATAACCAGTACTGTTCTTATTGGGATTCTCAGCAGAATTTTTTAGCAAGGGACAAGACAAGATTTAAAAGGAAAAAGTATGATCACTTTTTTCACTGTAAATAATGTTTCCTAAGTGAAAAAGGAGAAGGGCCATCAACACTCCCTTTTCATCTGACTTTCAGGGTCAGAGCCCAGGCCTCACCTGGAATGTTTTCAAGCAGCTTCTGCTGTGCTCTCCGCTTTGTTTCCTGGCTTTGTTCTTCACTTGGGATTGTGTTCGGAGGCGCCAAATTCCCACCGGGCCACAAAGCATCCCGGAGGGCGCCGATGTAGTAGACCACCATCTGCTCGCTGAGAGCCCAGTCCACCGCGTCCCGGAGTTGTCTTTCAAGAGCAAAATATTTCTCGGGTGAGGTTTTTAAAAATCTTATTCTCTATTCTCACAAGGCATTTATCAATGGGTAGGTTAAGATAAGCGTTTGATGAATAAACTAGGAATTGGATTTTTAAACTCTGACTCGGAAAGTTTTTTTTAATTTTGATAACACTGATAGCCATTCATTCCTGGAGCTCACATTTTCACCGGTACTGAATTCTTTAAATGTTTGCTGCACGGTGTCTTTCAACCTGGAAAAGCAAGAACTGAGAGGAGACTGATTTGCTTGAAGCTTGCAACTACTCTTAACTGTGCACGGTACTTAACATACTAATTCCTCCATGAAGGGGTATAAACTGAAAGCATCCATCCGTTTTAAAGGCTGTGAAGAGCTCCCTGAGCTCTGGTAGTCCTGGGGAGAACCAAGCTTCTTCACTAGTTGTCCCTTGGGGCGGCCACGGCAGAGGACGCTGGGCAGAGTTGTCCGACCCGGGAAACGTCTCACATGCTCACGAGGCAAAGGGGGAAAAGACACCCCCCTTTCACCACAAAGGGGGGGACTTTGAAAAGATACAGTGCTACCCAGCCACGTCACCTTCCCACAGGAGTGAAAATCGGGTAGATCTTGACCTGCACGGTTATAAATAAGTGGCTTTTATCTGGTTACCCAGGTCTTCCATGAACCCTACTTCATCAAATTCCAGCCAACCACAGGACTGCTGCAGAGAGCAGCACAGCGCACAGAGCCAGGAGCAGTGCTGAGGTTGGGGGGGAGTCTCTCTGCAGAACATGGGAGCAGAATCACCTTGGACTAATGGTGCAAGAAAGACCTGAAGTTTCAAACTTAATTCACGAATAATAAATCAAAAAGCCCTTTAAGAATCTGACTTCTCAACCAGATTTTTAAAGGGACAATGTGAGGTTTTCAGAAATAGTATCTGAAATAGATGTTTCAAGCCCAGCACTTTGCACACAGTAACTAGTCACCAATGAAGTCTAAATTCCACTGTGAGTCAGAACCATGGTAATCCTGTTTGTAACTGCATGTCTCCTAAGATACTTCCCAATACTGCTTAGAACTGTGCAATTCATATCTAGATCAAATAAAATTTTATTATTTCAATGGGACTTTGGCTTTGAGAACCTGCTGACCTGCCTGCCTAAGTAAAATCTACATAAAAACACAGCTTGTTTTGCCTGTAGTCTTCGGGTTACTCACCAGCACTGTGTGAAGAAATGAAGAAGGAAAATTTCAGTTTGCAACTTAAAATTAGGTGAGCGACTTACCAAAGGCCATCACCTAAGCATTTTCTATCAATTTAGGTCTGGCTTTGTATTAGCCAAAACTGGAGGAAGCTTTTGCAGCAATTCTGGGATGTGAACTTACAGTTGGTACAAGGCGAGAGGCACATATTGTACCGCTACGTCAGCTTACGATGTGTCCTCACCCGCCGGAGGCAAAGCCGCACAGGGCCAGGTGCTCCGTAATTTCTCTCCCCGGTAAAAAGCCCACTGAAACCCACAGGCTGAAACTTCCCCACAGGGTGCCCCTCCCCCAGCCCCATGTAAAGAACCGCCTAATGTATTCACCACTCTCAAACCACAGCTGCTCGTCGCAAAATTAAGAGCCAATATCATAAATAGGAGCAGGGAATGCATGCATAATTTTCTGAAACTGAAAAAGAAAATAAATGAGCAAGTCTGGAGTTCTGAGAAAAATAGGGCCATTTTGAAAACGTCTTTATCCAAGGCCTGTCAGTACTAAGGTTAAGAGGTTTGCCTCAGACTGAAACTGTAAGTTAAACAGGGCATTTTTCTGCTTCAAAGCCCGCGATACTAAAAGTCAACTAAACAAGCCACTAACACCATTTTTTTTAAAAAATCTTAGAAATAAACAGAAGTAAATCTTGGTTTATGACCACAAGGAAAATATATTCGATTTGCAACTGAATAAAAATATAATATGATCTTCATTATGCTTCCCCAAAAAATGTATAAGATTTATGTGATAAAACTATAATGTTAACTTCATACATACATCTGACAACTAAATTAATCTTTCACTTGGAAAACTCTGACAGTTTCATCGTAAAACATATTTTGCTGTACAACAGTAACTGATTTTTCCCCCTTAGTTCTACCAGTTGACTCCCAGTTTGTGTGTGGGGAAGTCATAATGCTACAGCCTCGTAAGCATTGGGTGCTGGGCATAGAGTATAACCCTCAGGGATATGGGTAACGTGATACAATTCAGAATACACATATGGCTTGTAATAGTGTTATAGGGTACACACACCCCTCATGGATACTTAGCTATCAACTAACAAGAGGAATTACTATTTTAGTATCACCCCAACTCTAAAAAAATATATGGTTTGCATTTCCCTTCAAATAAATACCTGCCGTGCGATGCTCATCCTACTTTCATTTTGGCTCAGAGTCTAAGCCTTAAACTGACCCCCATCATGTGACATAAAAATGCTGTGCCCAAGATATTAAAACCAGTCATCATGGTCAACAGAGAACTTTCCAGAACAATCTTCTGACCCTCGTCAACCAGCCTGCCAGAGCCAGCCCAAGCTTCTGTTATCTGGTGCACCACACATTCTGGGGGAGAGAGTCTTGTAGAAATCTGCTTCCCTAACCAATCTTAAAATCATATCAGAAATAAAAAAGTAAGAGAAACGAAAAAACCTTGAGTTGGGGATGTAATTGGACTATTAAGGCAAAGGCTAGGGCATGAATTCAAACATTAGTTTCGTGCAACTCACTTGTTGATGGTTCTTCCGAAAGTGACCTGAACGAGAGCAATTAATGTTCTTCTCACCCATTTAAACACTAAAATATAAATCAGAGGAAAAGCATTACCACAGGCTACCACAATCGTGACATTTTCATAGCAGCACAAAGCATAAATCTTAACCACGTCACTCAAACCAAGTCTGGACACTAAGTCAGGGGCTTTGATATCCACAGAATTTGGGTCTAGGTTAGCAAACCTGCCCAGGTATACACTAATGAATAAGCTTTCATTTTCTACTTAGCAACTGATGACAGGAAACTTAAGACTTCTTACAGCTTTTCATGTAAGAAGACTTAAGACTTAACAGCTTATATGCCTAACAACAGCTGAGCTACCAAGTGGAACTAAAACTTCACTTCACGTGTCCCCGGGTTACTGACGTCTGTTTTCCACTAGCAGACAATGCAATTCCTTTTAGATCTGTGCCTGGCTTGTTGAACCCAATGTTCTAATACACGGCTCTGAACGAGAAGCATCTGTAGTCAGATGTTCACAAATATTTTGAAATATTAACAAATTGATGGGTCTAACTGCTCCCTTTTGAACAGTAGTTTGTAGATCATGCATTTTTATATATTTTATGCCCGTGGGGGAAGAAAGGGCAACTGGGAAGCCCCAGGATTCCGAGTGAGCCATGGACTCACTGCTCCTGCGCCACCGCCCGGAGCAGGCGGCCACCATCACCTTCTCTGAGCCTCAGTGTCCTCATCTGGAAAAGGACAGTGTTAGCATGTACTTTCATTTTGCTGGAGAGTCATGGCAATACTTTGTGTGAAAGAGTTTTGTGAAGGTCCTACATATCTAAACTTTTACTGTTGGCATTAGATTAGGAGACACATTGTTATAAGTGTAGAATATGAATATAAACCAAAAGAAGGCAAAGAAATGCTGTGAGGATATGTTTGGTCTGCAAATTGGAATCGAAACCAAATATTCCGTTTATATATTCACTTCCATCCACTGCAATGTTTAGCTAGTGATACATGACTTGGCTATGATGGGGCCAAGAATTCAGGGCTCCTGCACCAAAAAAAAAAAAAAGGAGTAAATTCACAAACACCTCTGTACAAGGGAAGGCACACAAGCAGAAATCAACAGTTAATACAGACTTGGTACTAGACTTTAACACATTCTCAAGTCACTTCTAACTTTAAAAATGGATCTAAGTGTCCAGGTGCAGTGGTGGTAATCCTTCAAGTGAGCGTCAAGTCCTGGAGTCAGGACCACGCCTCAAAAGTGCCCTAAGTGTTTGATGGAATTCAGAGTGCACTGCAGGCGTGCCCATCTGAGGCTGGCGCTCCGGCTGGGAGGGGTGTGTCTGGCAGGGATGAGAACTTCGCTCCACCTTTCTCAGGCAGCAGACAGGTAGCTCCGTTTTCATAAACTGAACTAGAGCAGGAACCCAAAACGGCTCTGCTACAGATTCTCTCCCATCACTGATGGCCCTGACTCTACGACATTTTCCTACCCTTCCCTAGTCCCCGCTCCAACACAGAACAGCCCCATTATTCTTTCCAAGGACTCATTCGTTCAAAGCCATGGAGGCAGCTGCAGCAACCCTAGGACTTTGCTGATGGCAAATATATCACATCTCATTGTCAGTGATGTTCTGTTTATTCCCCTCTGGAAAGTCACTAGCAAAACCAAATATTCTGAGCAGGCACATGAGGTAGGAAATGCACACCACAGAGAGAACTTGGAGCCCTACTCCTGCCCTGCCTGCCTCTGACACGTCCACCAGGCTTCTCGGTCTCTTTGTGTCGCAGAGAACACGCTGACCGAAGGCCAAGACGGGGCTTCCTCATTCTTATCGACTCTGTGGGAGACGGGGAGGGGTCATGATTTAATGGGAGACTTCACTGAGGAGAAGCCAGCCTCCGGGGTGGGGGGAGAGCTGCTTTTTCCTGCCTGTACTGAACCAAGTTAAACGTCAGCACACATCGTAAAGTGTCGAAAATACGGACCAGCTATAGCTTTTTCATCTGAAAGGATCCTTAATACTTGGACAATATTCCATCATGTGGATATTTCTTAATTTATCACCCATTTCTGAATTTAGCTTAGTTCCAATTTTCCTCACTGTAATTATGCTCAAATGAACATGCTTATATATAAAATCTCTGCCTGGAGTTTAGAATTTGTGTCTATTGCTTAATGTGAATTACATTTTTGAAACCATTATGTTGTAAATTCACTGAAGGAAGAATCTACCTCTGAGATATTTTTGTTTCCCCTATGGAGCTATATCTGAAACATAAGCTCCCAAAGTATTTGCTGATTATTTTAAGATTTGGCTTAGAGGAAGAAAAAGTTCAATGACCAAAACAATCCCAGCACTGAAAATTTTCTTGCCTATTCATTCATTCATTCATCCATCCATCCATCCATCCATCCATCCATCCATCCATCCATCCAAGCATTTTCATTGATCACCTACTATGGATCAATCATTGTAAAGATTCCGAGGATTAAAAGACATAAAAGACACGCTCAAGCCTATAACAGCACTTGAAGTTTCTTCATCTGCAAAGAATTCTTTAAGCGACATGTTAAGGGATATATAAATAAGAAGCAATGCACAGCTGGCTTCCTGTACAGGACCAACTCCCAGCCCACCTTCTTTGCCCCAAGGGAGAAGATGCTCACCCAAGTGGGCAGAGCCCAGGACGTTCTCCGAGCAACGTGCTACCAGCTGGAGCATTGCTGTGCCTCGCGAAACCCTGCTCCTCTCGTGCGCTTGCTCTGCTAGGCGCTCAGCTGTGCCTTTAGGCACCCGGCACATCTCTAGCTAGGACTCGAGGCTCCAGGTGTGACCGAGTGTGCTGGCGGCGTGATTTACAGGTTGGGGACTGTGGAAGGTGAGGGTGGGCAGAGAGTCCTATTCAGGACTCAAGACTAAAGCCAAGAAGTACCGTTTGACCTTTCACCCCGGTACTGCTTCGGGAGAGAGGCACTTGTGCAGGTCTCAACAAAAGAGTATTTTGATCCTCTTTTTGCTCTTGTTTCTTCTAAGTACATCTCCCTCAGGAACTATTGGGGTAGGATTTCTCAACTTGGCACTGCTGTCATTTGGGACAGGGTAACTCTTTGCTGTGGGGCTGTCCTGTGCACTGGAGGATGCTTAGCAGCATCCCTGGCCTCCACCCACAAGATGCCAGTGGCACCCTCCCACGAGCTGTGACAACCAAAAATGTTTCCAGACATGCCAGTGTCCCCTGGGGACGAAATTCCCCCACGCCTCCACAGATGACCAGTCCTCTAGGGAGGAAGGGAGGCTGAGAGCAGGCTTGGGCAGCCCTGTGTCCCTGGCCACACACCCACCTCTAACAACAGGGCTCTTCCTCTGCTATGCAAAATTAATTTTTGTCTACCTTCTGGTGATGAAGCAATGAGACTATGCTAAGTCACATAAAAAGAAATTCAAAGCATTCCAGCTTTCTGTATACAGAGGAACATGGTGCAGGGTAAAGCAGGACCCTAAGTTCCATGAGTACAGGGATATCTGTCCTAAGGTTGTGTCCTCAGATCCTGCCTTGGTATCTGGTTGGCCTGTGAAAGTATTTGCTGAATGAATATAAATACATGTCTGATTCAGGAACAAAGGGATATTGTGTGTGTGTGTGTGTGTGTGTGTGTAACCACTTAACCAGCAAACACCACTGAATAGTAATAAAGCAGCTTACTTCCTCGAAGTTCAAAAATCTCCCCAATCAGCATGAAACACGGTTCAGCCAAGGAGTCTTTCCTTCCATCCACGTCATCACCATAATCTGACAGGTCACTGTCCTCCTCTGCCTCCTCCTGGGGGAACAGTAAAGTCACGGGAAGCAGGTGGTACGTTCTCCTTCTCCCTGTGTCAATTCCGAACGATGCACTTATAGTTCGACCTCACACAATCCTTCAACTTCCCTACATGCGGAAACCTATGCATTTTCACAAAGAGGCCACAGTGTATCTAAACTCAGGGCATAGTTTGATCCTAAAGCCTTATTCAGGGTCTAAAATAATTCTGAAAAGCTTCTGTCACTGTATTAATGAGGAGTGAATTTGGAGATGATAAAAGAGCTTTCTAACCATTTTGAGTTTTTAAAGGAAGGCTTTTTAACTTGAAATATTTTAAATTCACTGTTTTTTTTAAAGACATGTATAATATAAAGTAATTTAGTTATTTTTAGAGCTCTGATTCAAGCTTTTATTCTGTACTTCAGCTAGTCTCACTTCTTGATCTGCATATCAGCAAATTTCAGTTGAAAACTCATTTATGCCAGGCACCAGGCTAGTGCCAACGAGTGTGACGTGGATCCCGACTTTAAGAGGCCCTTAGCTCTGCGGGGAGGCGGCCAGTATACACGTGGCTGTTTCTCCAAGCAGGGTGAAGGGCTGTAACAGGGGTGCAGGCACGAGGCAGTGGAGGACAGCTGAGGAAGTTCATTCGGATGTGTGCGGGGGGGCAGCTGAAGCTGCGGGAACGAGCAGCGGCCTGACGACAGGGCTGTGGGGGCGTGACGAGCAGAGCAGGGGGCTGAGAAGTCACAGAGGCCGGAGGGGTACCCCCAACTTCACGGCTTCACTGCAAGTCCAGCAGCATCAGAGGCCGCAGAGGCCGGAGGAGGCTGCTGCTCGGCCACTGGCCTTCCTCCTTCCGAGAAGTTTCCCGGAGTGACTGGGCCACAGGGTGAATCCCAAGAGGTGCAGGGATACACGGGAGGTGACGGAGGGGAGAGGCCAAGTGCGGCCAGACGAGACACGTGTGGCGTGCGGGGAAGAGGCGGGGAGACGCCCAGGAGGGAGGCGGGCGGGCGGGCGGACCCCCTGTGGGTCGCGGGCTCCGCTCCAGCTCAGGACGCGGTAACGCAGACGCGCCTTTCCATGGTTACTTCCTTCTGTCCAAGCTCATTAAACCAATTCTGGTGAAGAGGCGGTGGCGTCTGGCATTGAACTAAGGAGACGCCACACTTCGGAGATGGTCTCGGGCAACTTGTGGGAGAGCCAACGAGGGGTCGCAGGCCTCAGCCAAGTAAGGAGCCCCCGGAGGGAAGCCCGAGGGCCAGGTATGAGATGGCAGATGTCTGCAGCCTCTCTCTATTCACTCCTTCACCCACCGCATCACTGCGAGGTGCATCTTGCTCCAGGACCTGACACGGCTTTCCATTCCCTGAGATAAAACCTAAACTCCTCAGCGTGGCGTCGAGGCCTTGACCCTCCTCCTACCCTTGGCCTCACTTCCTCCAGCGCGCGCTCCCAAAGCCCTCCCCTGGCCCAGAGGCCTGCTGATTGTTCCCCACACACACCCTCCTCTCCCGAACCTCAACGTTAGCTCCAACCCCTCCGCAGTGCCCGCCCCCGTCCCGGGCACCGGCCAGGCCACCTTCCGTACAGGGCCTCCCACAGAACCGCCATCCACATGCCCCTCACCTACCTTGTAATCAACCCTGTCCCCAAATATGACAGCAATGGTGACTCAAGGTATTTGCTTTCTCCCCATGTGTAGCAGGCCTTCCACAAATACCTGCCACATCAAACAGCCTTCCAGAAGACGTTTGCTTAAATATGCTTCAAAAACATACAACCTTCAGACGGCTCACCTCCTGATGGGAGAAGAAGTCGCGAGGGAGTCTTTCCAGAAATGAGGATAATGAAAAAGTGGATTTTTTCCCCTGCACGTCAATGACCTTGAGGTAGTCAGGAGAAGGGCTCAAAAAGGCATAAAGTGCTTCACTCTGACACAGTCTTTCATCTGAAAGCAGATTCTGTGGGAGAAAGAGGATTAATTCCTCCTGCGTGGTTCGTCTGTGAGCTGGGAGCCACCAGGAGTGAAGGCAAGGAGTCGGCTGTCCCGGGAAATTGACTTTCATCGCAATTCTGAACCTAAAACCACTTCCCTCTCCTCCTGAAATGAAATACATTAGACGAGTTCTCACGGAGCTTGATGGCAAACAGCACTCTGTGGGTTAACTGGAGCGCCCTGATCGTGCTCAGGGTGACGTGAAGTCTCACCGTACAAACCGCCCGCAGGCCCAGGGGCTGCCGCCTTGGAAAGTCATGGGTGTTTTTCACACACCACACAAGGGTCCCACCCAACCCCTTCATGGCTACGTGCGGACTTTGTACATCAGCTGAAAAAAGAGCTCTGGGTTGTCACATGGTGGTAACTGCCTGCCAGGCAGTAGTTTTCTGTCCCTGTGCTCCACCTTCCACAGGCAGCGTATGTTTACATAATTTTATAACTGTTTTTATTGGCCCATAAAGTGGAAATTTGCTCAAGTTCTCTGTACTTCTCTGGCCTTAGGAGAAAGGACAGGAGAACATGCATCAAGCTTACGTACAAAGCAGGTGCTACCGGTGAGACAGGCACATGAACAGTGTGACCACAAGCATGTGTAAGTGTCTGGTACCCACAGATACAGGGTTTAGGAATAAATGAACCAATGAGAAATCCTGCCCCATGGATGATGTAACCCCCCTGGGGGGTGGAACACTGGGGTTCTGATGGCAGAACCCTCTCTGCTGGGAGAACAGGTTACATTCTGGTCCCAGAGGAGCTGGTCCATGACGTTCACGTTATATTTGTTCAGACGAAACTTGAAATCTGACAAACCCTGTGACCCTCCCTAGAAAAGCACCTCCGAGAGTGCCCAATAGTGCCACACTGGGGACGGGGGTCCTGGGGCACCCCCACCCCCCGCATTCCAGTGGTTGTCAGCTTCCTGTGTCCTGCGGAAGACTGGCCTGAAGATGGAGGTTCTGCCTCAGACGTGAGCAAGGAGATTTAGGGGACAGGCAGCTGGGGTCACTACTGCCTTCCGGGGCAGGGCCTTGAGCCTTTATTCCTTTTTGTAGAGCATTAAATGCTCAGCTGCACGTGAGGGTGGATTAGGAGTGAGACGGTCTCCCTCCACCTGGACTTCCTTTAGCTCATCTCCACTCCAGCACTCTTGTCAAATAGTAGCAAATGATAACCAACGGAAAGTCTCAAATAATGCAATCAACATAACTAAGGAAGTCATGAAGGATGACAAGTCTGTGGACTAAGTTAGACTCTATCATGAAGGAAAATCACCAAAGTGAACGTGTAGGAGAAGTTAGAAATGTTCTCAAAGATTATGTCTACGGGCCAAGGTATAACTGGGATTTTATCACATCTTTAAGCTGAGAATATAATCCTAATCCCCACTCCTTCCCCCAGAAGGCTCAGAGCACGTTGCTCTACACAGGTGGAGCCTCTAAGAGGACTAGTCAGTGTTAGGTGAGGAGAGTAAGACATTCCAGGAAGAGCGAACAGCGCGTGCACACCCAGAAGCTGCCTGTGTCTGAGGGACGACTGGCTGGATTCTCATCTGTTATCAGTACACCTCGAAGGGAACCGTGTGTCATTTATAAACACTCACACAAACATACACTCAATGGAATCCTCTTTTCTGGAAGGTCCTGTGGACCTAATATCTGCCTTTCAGACTAAACCTTTTGCATCTTGCTTTTCCTGTCTGCAGCTGGTGGGATGATATTTTGAAACTTCAGTCTGCTGTGTAATCTACCTAAAGTTATTCAATAGTGAGCACTTTCACATAAAGTCTTTGAGGACATGAAAAGCAATTTAAACCATTACTTTCTGACTTACGGTCCTCTTGATCAAAAGACAAATGGCCCCTCGAGATGCCCCTTCCACCTCTTCAGGCAGATGGGCCCCACCCCCAGCCTCGCCCACGCCACCTACTGGCAGCGCAGAGCACATGCTTCTCTTGGCACCAGGGCAGGAATCACTAACCCATTTCCATCACCAGCAACCCAACAGGGGCACGAGTGACCCCTCCCCGCATCCCCAAAAGTGCAGGGGGCACCCTGGTCTCTGCAGCACAACTGGAAAGGCAGCTGAAGGGCTGGAAGCGCCGGACAACCTGAGACCCTCCCTCCCCCAGCAGCAGAGGCTGGAAGGAAACGGAAGCATCAGCTGCAAGATCCCAGAGCTACACACGTGGGGCTTCACAAGCTTGGATTTTGAATAATACATATTCGTTTCACAAACAAGACCTTTAGTTCATCTGAACAATTTAATCAGGTACAATGCCTGAGTGGGTTTAATATTTCCTAGATGTTCTGAATCAGCAACGATGGTAATATTTCAGTTTTAAATTCCCTCCTGTAACAGCATTTAAACGTTAATGATTCTCTATCCCAGTTCTGCCATAATTAAACTCGGAACGTTTTTCACAGGTGCAATTATTTTATTTCCTGAGGGAAATATATACATACACATATATATACATACACACAGACACTTATATATTTATAAACAATACATATATATTTAGAGAGAGATGAATATATGAGAGAAAAATAGAAACACTTGCAAGGGAACTCTAGCTAAAATGTACCTACTTTAACTATGATTCACACCCTGATCCAACTGAATATAACATAACCTTTACTAAGAATTTGGCAACATCCATTATTAAGTCTCAGGATTTCTAGCTACTATTGCATTGGCAAAAAGTGTTTCACAAGGCAAAGGTCCATGCCCCCCCGAGAACTATACGGGCTTTGGGGGCCATGGTGTAAGCAACTTAACTATACCCTGAATACAGAGGCCCCAGCTAAGGAAAAAATAAATAGTGGTTTGCTACTGGAGACAGTATACCTTGGTCCGGTCTTACGCTCTACGGATAGAGTGAAAGAAACCAGTTCTGCGTTTAGAGGAAGTAAGGAGACTGTCTTTAGAACCTTGCAGCAGGCAAGGATTTCTCCACGAGCACAAAAGGCATTCACCACAAAAGGAAAAAAAAATGGATAAACTGGACTAAATTAAAATTGAGAACTTATGCTCATTAAGAAACCGAAAAGGCAACCCACAGAAAGAAGATAGCCACAGCACATATGCTCTGACAAGAGATGCACATCCAAAACACACACGAAACTCCTGCAAAGCAATACGGAAAAGACAGGCAACACGACAGAAGAGCAGACACAACTTTAACTTCACAAAAGAAACCGTCCAGTGTGGAGTGAACAGAAGCCCGCATGCCACTGGTGAGAGTGTACAAACCGCCACGACCACTCAGAAAAACTGAAAACCCCAAATGCCCGGGGATTCCCCAGCAGCTATTCACCAAAAGACAAGCACTGGCAGCTTATTAACAGCCTCCACCTGGCAACTCTCCCAATGCCCATCAACAAGAGCACGAACAGACTGCAGGAGGTTCACGCCAGGAGAAGCCCATTCAACAATGAAAACGAGAACCAAAATGAAATCAAAGAACGGTCTGCAACTGAAACAGCCCTATGGGAGGACCTCAGGCCCACGATCCTGAGTGAAGGGGGTCCACGCCCTGTGACTCCACTCACGTGAAGTTCAAAACCAGCTGTAAGCACGTGGTCGTGAGTCGGGACCACGGTTACCTGTGGTGACGCTGGAGGGACTGGTGACACTCTGTCTCTGGGACTAGGTGCTAGTTATGAGGGTGTGTCCAGTTTGTGAAACTGGAGAAAGCCGTACACATGGTATCTGCATTTTCTGTCTGTAGAGTATACATATATATACACACATATACATATATATATATCACCAAAAAAAAAATACCCCCCAGAACCCAAAACCAAAGATATTTTGAGGATCTGTCCTGACCTGTGAGAACAGGAAGCAAACAGGCAAACTCTGAGAATGATGACAGTTCAACACCCCAAAACCCCCAAATGACTAATTTTCCTCCCATATCCAGAAAGTCTGCTTACCTGTAAAAACTTATTTAATTGATTCTTTGACTTTTCCATAAACTTTTGATCTACAGATTTGAAAGGCAGCTTGCTAAGAGAAGGCAACTGGACTTTTTTTAAAGAAGGGAAACACTGTGAGGGAAAAAAAAATTAAATGTTAGTATATATTGAAATTACATTTAAATCTTTAAAAAAATTTTAGATTTTTAATAAGAACAAACCGAGTATCCTCTTCCTATACTAGGTTCCTCTGAGACTGAAGGCCTTGAAAACCTACCTGTTCTAACCAGGCTCAAGGAATCCAGAGGAACAGGACATGTGACGAAAAAAGCTAACCCCTGTCCTTGGACTTACAAATGCCTGGAAGCTGGAAATTGTGGAGCTGGGCTGGGAAGGTGGGTCTGCACCACAGGCACGGAGCACACTGTTTGGGGTACTGACACGTGGCTCCCAGCAAGAACTTTTCTCTTAGAATGTGTTTTGTTTACAACATCTCTGTAAAAAGTCATCAAGGTTGACAAAGGAAGACCATGGAAAGAAAGAATAACTCAGGCTGTAGCTTTATTACTGCCTTTCAAGGGCAAACTGCAGAATGTAAATACATTAATAATAATAAAATATGTTAACAGATAATAAACTTCCCTTTGTGAATTAAATCCTGCATTCTGCCAGACACTGTGCTAGAGGCTTGGTGTGTGTAACAGCTCTGAGTCACCCCTGTTTTACATATGGGACGACTGAGGATCAGGACTGAAACCCACATCCATCTGACCATTAAGTCTGGTCTCATGCAATGCCCGCAGGACTCTGCATCTGCCCCTCAGACGCCAGGAGGACAGTGGCTTCCAAATGCTCCAGACGCTGCCTCTTCACTAAGGCACTGGGGCCACTGGAATATGCTGACTAGATCACTGGTGCTGAAAAGTAAGTGAGCACAGAGTCTGCCTGCAATGGCCTTCCCTCCTGCTGTTTTCAGGGTCACAGCAGCCCCGACAGGGACCTATCACAGCTGTCAACAGGAAGAGTTCTTTCAAAGAATGAAAACTCCAAAAAAAAGAAAGTAAGTAAGAAAAGAAAAAACTCACACAATAGGAAATACCAAAGGTGAGAGAAGAACCCAGGAATCAGGCCACAGAGGAAGAAAGATAATGAGACAAAAGGACAGATGTGAAATTTTATAAGGCTTGTTTCCTCTAATGCTTCAGAGCAATTGTTTTTGATAGAAATTACTGACTGAAAGTGTTTTTAAAAAATCACCCTAGAAGAAAAGGTGAAAGGAAACAGACATATTTCCTTTGCAAAGGAAGGGTCTGAGAGGTGACCGTAGGGTTTTACCAGCATCAGTTCATTCTGAGCAAGAGAAAAATGGACTTAAATGAAGGTAGAAACAACCGAAGAACCCTTTAATTGCTGGGGTAAAGGGTAATTAGCTCCAGTAGATGGAGAGTTAGAGAGGATGCAACTCCTGAGAAAAATGGGAAAATCATGAATGGAAACTAAGACAACCTGGATTCTAGTCCTGGTTTGGCCATTATGTACACATCCTACTACGAGTCAGTTAAACTCTCTGGGATCACGTTCCCTCATCTATCAAATAAAAGAACTGACCTAGATTAGTAGCTTTCAAACATTTTAAACTAAAATCCACAGTAGGAAATACACACCACATTGCAACCCACAATGCACATGCAGATACATGCATCCATATATTTATAATACACACACTTAGACATAACAATACACACACCCAAACGTATACACATCCATACATGCAATACACATATCCATATGGGCAATATACACATCCATATATGCAATATACACACCCATAAAACCGAAGCAAAAGTACCATGAAACAATGCTCATTACTGCTGCTGTAAATACTGCTAATAAAAACAAATCATGTTTACTCTGTGCCGCACATTCTTCTAAATGCTCTGTACACACTTATTCCCTTCATTCTTACAACAGCTCTGTGAGATAGGTAAGGAAGGCACTATTAATATCAGTAGAATACAGATATTAATAAAGAGAGGTATAAAGAGACAGAGTGACAGGTCCAGGTCACAGAGCTGGTAAATAGTAAAGTGAGGATCCAAACTGGATCCAAACTCGAGCAGCCTGGATGCAGAGTCTGTGCTCTCAACCACCGCACTCCACTGATTCAACTCCTTTATGTGATGAAATGCAATATATTCTATCCTCTTTCTATTGCTGCAGCCCAGAATTGATCTCACTACCCACAATGGGTCACAACTGGCAGCTCTGAAACCACTGGCCATCGATGCTCCCCAGCTCTCCTCCAGCTCGGGGGTTCTGGGGGGTTCAACGGAGGTCAGACAATTATCTATCCTGAAGGATTTAGACTAGACTAGATGGTTGATCTTCAAGTAAATTTCTAAACGTCAAGCTGAAAATGCCACTTTGCCAGTATCAACAGCAAAGGAGAAAGATGAATCAGTTTGTGTGTAAAAATTGAAATGAGCTCTTAAATCTCTTCTTCAGTTATTCTAAATCTGTGTTCACAAGAATTCATACCTCACTAAGTTTCCGGTGTAAATTCTGAAACTCACTGAGCCTTCTGGGGACTGTCCAGTTCTTAGTTTCAACTCCTCCAACTTCTTGTAAGCTTACCATGACAAAGTAACAGGGCATTTGTTCACCATTCTCTTCTGTAACCTTGGAAAAACATACAAACACAACAGCAACGAAAAGCATGGTGAGCGATACGGTAGGCAAGACATTTAAGTGTCCCCCAGGATCTCCCTCTCCCTGGTATGTATGCCCCACATAGTCCCCAGGACTTGAAAATGATGGGTTCTATTCTGGCAGTTAGGGTATGTTACATGGACAACCAACCTTAAACTAGGGCCTAATCCTAACCATGTGGGCCCTTTCAAAGCAGAGGGATTTCTCTGGCGAGTAGCAGAAGAGGAATCAGAGGAAGCACGAGAAAGGTCTGACAGGTTGTGCCACTGTAAAGATGGAGAGGGCCATGCGGAAAGGGTCTGGGAGGGCTGCCAGGAACTGAGAGCGGCATCGTGCTGACGGCAAAAGAACAGAGTCCTCAGTCCCACAACCACCAGGAACTGAATTCTGCCGATGACCTGAATGGACCTGGAAGTGGATTTTCCCCAGATTCTCCAGACAAGAACTCAGTCTGGCCAACAACCTGATTTCAGCCTTACGATGCAGAGAACACAGTCAGACAGTGCTGGACTTTCAACCTACACAACTGTGAGCTAATAAATGGGTGATGTTTTGAGCCATGAAATGTGTGATGTTTTGAGCCATGAAATGTGTGGTAATTTGCTGTGCAGCAAAAGAAAACTAACATAGCTAACTAACTAACATAAAACTAACATAGAAAGCTAACATCCTAACTGGGTTTCCTTGAAAAAGCAAATTAACAGGAAGCGAACAGGTGTGAGACACCAAAACCTCTCTCAGAGAAGGATGAGGGTTTCCCCAGTTTAATACAGGATTCCACAAACTGTGATTTCCATTTTCGAGAAATTTCACATTGGGAGACCTAATTTCCCCTACCTCCCAACTTAATTCTTAAACACTTACACACACACCCTATCATAATTCAGAATAGCCACCATTGCTCTTAATGTAAATGGGTAAGAGAAGAAACAAAAAGAAAATACATTGAATCTAAGCTTGAATTAGTGTCATGAACCAAAATTAGAGACGAAGAATCAACAGAAAGGCAAGGGAAGGAGACGCGAACTTGCTGAGCGCTGGCTGAGCCCCGCCAGGTAGGATCACCGTCCCTCTGTGAGGACGGGAGGTGGAGGCGCGCACACAGCGCGCGGCGGCTCAGCCCGTCTCACAGCTCCAGGGAGGCTGGCGTGAGGTGAACACATCCTCCACAGGTTCCCACACGGGGCTGCTTCGTGAACTCCCGGCAGTCAGGTGACCCCTCTGGGTCCATTTCCGTTATCTTTTCGGGGACCAAGGTCGAGGCAAGCCCCTGAGCGACAACTGATCACCAGGGCAAAGGGCCTCGGGAGGGTTCTTCCTCCTCTCCTCCCTCCCTCAGTATTTGCCTTTGGAAGACAGTTACAATAAACTGTGAAATGTCAGAGGCAGCTCTAGGCAAAGGTGAGAAGGTGACAGAATGTGTGTTCTCTGCCCTCCAAGGGCCTCCTCTGTTACCTTTTGACATCACATCCCCCGAGCCCCCCTTCCTAGATGTCCATCCCAGAGGCAACTCCATCTGCGGTGACCAAGCGTTTCCACACGGTATTCCAGGCTCTGTGCAACCTTCCCTCTCCACTGCCCTCCCCTCCCCTCAAGAAAGGTATCTGACCCTGAGCTCACCTTAAAGAGAGGCTCAACAAGCACCAAAGACACACTAAGGGCGCCTGGTAAGCTCTCACGTAACGCGTGTGCTTTCAGGCTGGCTCCTGGAGAACATGCGCGGTTTTGCTGCCTAAACTAGAAGGGAATTTAAGATTGTGAATTCTAAGCCCTTCCCCTGGTAAGAGTGTCAGGCCACTGAGTTGACGGGAAAAGCAGGGATGGACACACAAGTTGGGCAGATGGGCCCTTGCAAATCTCAGGAGCTGAGTAATTTGACAAGCCATTTGAGGCAATGATGGGGCCAAACCGTCACAATGACTTACTCAGGATCTTGTCATTTGTGTGCTATACGGTGGACTGGACTTTCTTTTTTTTTTTTAATTAATTTTATTGGAGTATAGTTGATTTACAATGTTGTGTTAGTTTCAGGTGTACAGCAAAGTGATTCAGTTATACGTATACATATATTCATTCTTTTTCAGATTCTTTCACCATATAGATTATTACAGAATATTGAGTAGAGTTCCCTGTGCTATACAGTAGGTCCCTGTTGGTTATGTACCTTACATATAGTAGTGTGTGTGTGTGTTCATCCCAAACTCCTATTTTATCCCCGCCCCACTGCCATGTTTCCCCTTTGGTAACCATAAGTTTCTTTTAGAAATCTGTGCGTCTGTTTCTCTTGTAAATAAGTTAATTTATATCATTTTTAAAAATCAGATTCTACATATGAGTGACATCATATGATATCTGTCTTTCTCTGTCTGACTTACTTCACTTAGTAACATCATCTCTAGGTACGCTGGACCTGACCTTCATCTCCAGGTTTCGACAGTCGGGCAGGTGGGAAGGAAGGAGTTGTCAACACTAACAATGTAAATGCATAGACATATCTTTCCTTTAAATGAAATTATTTTTACAGACAAAAGAAAAGGGATACAATGTATTCTGAAAACTATTATCTCATATCCCTCAGAGAATAGCAAAATATTTTCTACTTCAAGGGAAAAAATATTCATTATTAAAGATCTGAGAGCTATTGACATTTGAGCCACTGAAGTCAGCAGGACGGATCCATCAGAAACACATTTAAAATGTTTCATCTTCAAATTTCAAGCAGTGCTTTCCATTTTATTTCAACCCTCAGTGGAAAAGTAAATTGGTAATTCAAGGACATTAATTGTTCCTATCTGAAAGTTGCTTATGCTTCCAATGAACAAGGACAACTTTCTGTCTGAAGTGGAGGGAGATCAGATCTACACCAGGCAACCCAGTAACAGCTCCCAGTCATGAACCAGAGTGAAAATACAGGGTGAGGAAGGCAAGACCAATGCAGTCTAGAAGAATGAATATAAGTTTTCTATTCTCATCCTTAATTATTTGGAACAAAATCTTGTCTGATAAAGTCAAACTTAAAACTTTGGAAATAAATACCTAATAAACTGGGAAGAAAAGCAGACAAACCTACCTCTCCACTGGTGATGGAGGCTTTCCACATACCAAGGTTCTCACACCACCAATCTGTTCTTGCCATGTGCAGCTGAAGTTCTGTGCGTTCTTTATCTATTAGAATTATTTCCTCCTTCAACTTAGAAACAATCTGCCACAGGAAAAAGATCCTGGGAGTTATGAAACCATCTAAAATGCTATGCAATTCAGCAAAGTAGCAGGATACAAAATCAACACACAAAAATCAGCTGTGTTTCTACACACCAGCAATGAATAATTCAAAAAGGAAATTAAGAAAACAATTCCATTTACAATAGCATAAAAAATAATAAAATACTTAGAAATGAACTTAAGCAAGGAGGTGAAAGACTTCTATGATGAAAACTACAAAACACTGATGAAAGAAATTAAAGGAGACATAAATAAATGGAAAGACAGCCCATGTTCATGGACTGGAAGACTAAATATTGCTAAGACTCAATGCTACCCAAAGCAATCCACAGTTTCAACACAATCTCTATCAAAATTCCAATGATGTTTTTGCACAAAGAGAAAAATCCATCCTAAAATTCATGTGGAGTCTCAAGGGAAACTGAATAGCCAAAACAATCTTGAAGAAGAACCATGAAGTTGAAGGACATACACTTCCTGATTTCAAAATTTACTGCAAAGCTACACTACTCAAAACGGTATGCTACTGGCATAAAGACAGACATGTACCAATGGAATAGAATAGACAGCCAAGAAATAAACCTCTGCATATATGAGCAAATGATTTTCAACAAGGGTGCCAAGACCATAAGTGGGAAAGGACAGTCTTTTCCACAAATGGTGTTGAGAAAACTGGATCATCACCACATGCAAAACAATGGAGTTGGGCCCTTACATAATACCATATACAAAGGTTAACTCAAAATAGATCAAAGACATACTCGTAAGGCTAAAACTATAAAATTCTTAGAAGAAAACATGGAGGAGTTTCATGACATGGGATTGGCAATGATTTCTTGGCTATGACACCAAAGGCACAGGCAACAAGAGAAAATACAGGCCAACTGGACTTCATAAATTTTTAAAACTTTTGTGCAAAGAACACTATCAACACAGTAAAAAGGCAACTCACAGAAGGGGAGAAAATATTTGCAAATCACTTATTTGATAGGGGGCTAATATCCAGAATATATAGAGAACTCCTAAAACTCAACAACAAAAAACAACCTGATTCAGAAACGGGCAACGTACTTGAATAGACATTTCTCCAGAGAAAACAGATAAGTAGCCAAAAAGCACATAAAAAGATGCTCAACATTACTAATCATTAGGGAAATGCAAATCAAAACCACAATGAGATACCACCTCACACCCATTAGAACAAACGCTATCAAAAAACAGAAAGCAACAAGTGCCGGTAAGGATACCGAGACACTGGAACCCTTATGTACTGCTGGTGAGAAGGTAAAATGGTGCAGTCACTATGGAAAACAATACAGAGATTCCTAAAAAATTAAAACAGAACCACCATATGACCAAGCAATACCCCAAAGAAGTGAAAGCAGGGTCCTGAGATATTGGTACATCCATGTTCAAGGCAGCATTTATTACCATAGCCAAAATGTGGAAGCAAACCAGTGTCCATCAATGGATAAATGAATAAACAAAATGTTGTATATATATGCAATTGAATATATTAGCCTTAAAAAGGAATGAAATTCTGACACATGCTACCATATGGATGAATCTTGAGTACATTATGCTAAGGGAAACAAACCAGTCACAAAAGGACAAACACTGAATGATTCTACTCACAGGAGGTACTTAGAGTAGTTAAATTCATAAGAGGCAAAGGGAGAATGGTGGTTGCCAGGGACTGGGGGTAAGGGGATGGGGAATTACTGTTTACTGGGTATAGAGTTTCAGTTTTGCAAGATGAAAAGGAATTCTGGAAATGGATGGTGGTGCTGGTTATATAACAATGTGAATATACTTAATGCCAGTGAATTGTACACATGGTAAATTTTATGTTATGTATACTTGGCTACAATTTAAAAAAATAAATAATTTTTAAAAATTCTATGCTCACCGTCTCGTTGGATCTCTTTTAATGAGAAAACCTATAAGGTTATGCAACTCTGTAGTTTGAGGACAGCAGCTTTGCCTCAACTTTGCCTCATGGCTGCATGTTCAACTCTCCTAAACATGCAGCCCACAAGGACCCTCCTCAGAAAGCCTGCAGGAAGCACATCCTGCATTTTATTATCAGTAAGGGCTGTAATGTTCGGTTCCACAGTCAGCATATTTGCTCTCCAAGGGCAGGTGTTAGACTCTGTTTCACTGATTCTTCATGGTGACCAGCATAGCCTCCTGCACTTACTCATCACTCAGGCTTCTGAATGCACATTCACAAAGTACCAGAGGAGATCACTTTGGGAAAGCAAAGAGTGCCAGCTATTCCTACATTAGGGAAACCTCCTTTTTCGACCAAAGAGGCATGAACACAAAGCAAAAAGCCACACCACCCCTTGGGTGTGAGGAGTGCCAGAGAGTGAGATGCTGTTTACATTTTTTAAACTTTCAAATTCTGTTGGTTTCTAGTGAAACAATCTATTTCTTGCATATTCTGTGAGGTGCTCTAAGTTGTACTTGCAGTGTTCAAAAGAAAAAAAATTTTTAAGATTGTCCTTGCAGAGTTAACTCACTTCCAGAAACAACTGTGGCACAAGGGGAAGCGCAGCCCCTTCCCCAAAGGCACTGCAGGCAAGTCGGACAAAAGACACAGAGTTACAGCTGAGGATGGGAAAGAACCCCAAATCATAACAGATAAAAGACAAATGCTTTGCTAATTCTATACTAGAAGCAAAAACAAAAACAAAAAACAAAAAAACAGACAAAGCCAATGGAACTTAGAGTTGAAATTCTTTTTAAAGAAACACTTCTCAACATAAACTGAAAACTACTATTTATCAAGTTAGAAAAATGGAAACTTTTAAAGACAACCTTGAAAGCAGAAGAGTTACCTTCTTGTCAGGTTTTGGTGCATTCTGAATAGAATTTAGAGCTTGTCTCTTATAGTCAAGCTTCTCATTTAGTTCTCGTAGTTTGTTTACAGCAAAACTGGTTTGTTCATTAATCCGACTGGTGCCTTCATCCACAGATTCCTCACCAGCCTCACCTCCCGGGTCCTGGGGGAAAACATCACATGAACCACCATAACTTATAGTGGTGGAATATTCCCTAAGTATTAACTATAGTATAGGTATATTACACTGCTCCAAAGCACTGGATTCCACTAAGAATCCATGGTAGAAAGTCTAGAGGTAGACTGTTTTTTCTCAGCTAAGTGAAAAAGCAAAGGATCAATATTTAGAATCAAAGTAACTGGTATTTGGAATTGCAGTGAAAAAAAAGAAACATTTAATAGCCCAGCGAAAGGCCACACCACTATTTCCCAAATGGTATACCCAAGGGAACCTGCACAGAACAAGGAAGGCAACTGAGTTATCTTCCCAACTCAACCCAAATGTTCTGTGCCTAAACTTTGACAAAAAACACTGAGGCCTGGCTTCCTTTTGGGTTCTTAAGACTATTATGAAAAATTCATGCGTGTCCCTTTAAAATAGAATTTCCGGGCTTCCCTGGTGGCGCAGTGGTTGAGAATCCGCCTGCCAATGCAAGGGACACAGATTTGAGCCCTGGTCCGGGAAGATCCCACATGCCACGGAGCAACTAAGCCCGTGCGCTACTGAGCCTGTGCTCTAGAGCCCGCGAGCCACAACTACTGAGCCCGTGCGCTGCATCTACTGACGCCCCCGTGCTCTAGGGCCTGTGCTCCACAACAAGAGAAGCCACCGCACCACAATGAAGAGTAGCCCCTGCTCGCCGCAACTAGAGAAAGCCTGTGCATAGCAACGAAGACCCAACACAGCCAAAAATAATAAATAAATTAAATAAATTTTTAAAAAAGATGTGCATGTCTTAATCTTCAGAACCTATGAATACATTAAAATAGAATTCCCAAATTCCCACTAGTCAAAGTATTTTCAGTATACACTTTGCTCAGTCCTTATTTTTACTAATCAACAGGTAGCTTATTTTACAAGTAAAATGGTTAGCATTGAAAGTGACTTAAGATTCATAAAGGACTACAGAATTTGGAAAAACCTGAACAGATTACCACCAAATAGCATATTAGTAATTAGATTCATGAACAGCATGAAAAGAACTGCTGAGAACTGTCTTCTGGTTCATTTACTCCTTAACTTTCTTCCAGATATTTTTCTTCTTATTTTTATTAATTGTGACAAACAGTAAAAGAAAATTTTCAAAGAAAAATAAAGTATTAATAATCACAGAACACCAAGCATTTTTGTATATTCTTTCTAATCCTTGTCCACGAGTATATATATCATGACATCATCCTACTCCCTGTATACATTCAAGAGGGTATTCTGCCTTTTTCGTATAATATACAAGGCCGTATATTTGAGGGTATTGTAGTCTTCAAAGTTATAACTGCTATGGCTGCATAGTATTCTGTGAATTGATAATATACTGAGGCATATCCCTATTGCAATGGGTTGATTCTGCTTTTTTGCCTTCCCAAAAACTAAAAATAAACTCCACTGTGCATAAACTTTTTTTTCCCCTACATTTTAGTTCTTTTCATAGGATAAATTTCTAGAAGCGGGACTACTGGAACAAAGAGTAGGAGCTTTCAAAAGATCAGTGATACATTTACCACCTGCTTTGAATGTTGGGTGAAGCTGCACATTTCTTCATGTTTGTTTACTATTTATTACCTTTCATATTAACTGTCAGTTCAACTCCTTATTCAATTTATCTGTTGGGTATTATAATTTGGACAAACTTTTCACAACATTTGAATATTAACCATTTTAATTTCTGAGGTAGAGAGATCGGTTTGTTTTAGCTGTGCTATCCTAAAAATAAAATGCAATGAGTAACGAGTTTTGGACCAATTAGTTCAGTGGTTTTATACACTGAAAATGTAAAGAACCAAGTAACAAAACATTTTTTCAAAAGTCTGAATGAATGAATTTACCAACAGTTCAGAGACATCTGCTTCTAATACCATCATGAACAAGTACCTGATTCCTCAGGGCTTGAGATACAGTGAACTGGACAGAAAGAAATAATCCAAGATAAATTATAATCTTTCTATATAAGGTGATTCTAAAACACTTTTCCTTTGTACCTGCAAAACCTTCAAACTCATATAGGTCATTAGTAGTGAAAGGGAGATGTCAACTGGGGCTATCCAAAATGATCCAGGACACTATAAGAAAATTAGACTTCAGGTATGGCTGGACAAGGTTTCTTTCAAAACATCTCAATTTCATCTGATTTTTTTTAAACTCCAAAATATTTCCTGCAGACTCTTCCTGCATTCTCTTCCTCTCCTCATTTCTTCCCCATCCTTTTTGTCTGTTCTCCAGCTGGACTGTTGTGGTAATGATTCTCTTACTTGGTCACAGATGTCCCACCCCACAGATTTTCTGCCCTCACTTTTCAGGAGTCAAACCCAGCTGTGTCTCAGGCAGACAGAGCAGGGGGCGGTCTCTGACTCAGCACCGGGTGGTGGTACCCAGCTGGTCAGAAGGACCAAGACCGAAGTGAGGACGAGAAGCAACAAGGAAATTCAACTTAAAGTTCCACTTAAAGTGCTGTATGCTAAGACATAGAGAATGGACTTGAGGACACGGGGAGGGGAAAGGGTAAGCTGGGACAAAGTAAGAGAATGGCAAGGGCATGTATACACTACCAAATGTAAAACAGATAGCTAGTGGGAAGCAGCCGCATAGCACAGGGAGATCAGCTCGGTGCTTTGTGACCACCTAGAGGGGTGGGAGGGAGATGCAAGAGGGAGGAGATATGGGGATATATGTATATGTATAGCTGATTCACTTTGTTATACAGCAGAAACTAACACAACATTGTAAAGCAATTATACTCCAATAAAGATGTTAAAAAAAAAAAGTGCTGTATGCCAAAAGATAAAGGTGCACACCAAATCTGGCTCACACAATCTGCACCCACATAATCATATTCAAAGCTTATCCACTCAAAAGGGAGCAGGAAGTTAAACGTGACTCACCATTTCATCCTTGTTGGAAATCAACTGGGAGACATGTTTTTCTTCCTCTTTTATCATCAATTTCTCATACAGGTCACTGACAATAAATGAAGGGTAATACCTATCCTTCAGCATCTCATAAACGTCTCCCTGGATTTTGCAGAACACTTCGATTCCTTTATTTCCTACAAGACACTGCTGGATTTCTTTGTAAAGTGATTTTTCCACAGATATTTCTTTGCTCTCCACGAAGAAATTCTGGTAAATTTCACCAACTAATTGTGGAATTTGGTTCTGAAAAGACAAGAAGATGAACAAAGTAAATAATACCATCTCTGAGAAAAACTATTTTCTTCTGAATTATCTGCATTTTAAAGGTGGAAGGGAGACATGTAGAATGTAGGATGAATGTGCAAAGGCTTTTGTGGGCACATTCAGGCCCAAGGGGTGAGTGTCAGACCCTGAAAAAACAACTGGTTCCTTAAAAGGAACACTTTACGTTGAACAGTTAACAAATGTAATTTCTTTTTAATGCTGGAAGGAAAAAAATAAGAATGCAAACAGTTCTCTTCTTGCAGTGGATTCCTTCTCATAAATCTCAGTTCCACAGGAATACAATTGATCAGCTAAATTCAGTATGACTTTTTCATCTAGTAAAAATAATTAGAAATGCCAACTTCTCACTCCAGAAGAAAGTAAATATAATAATTGTATAATTAGGGCTTCCCTGGTGGCACAGTGGTTGAGAGTCTGCCTGCTGATGCAGGGGACACGGGTTCGTGCCCCGGTCCGGGAAGATCCCACATGCCGCAGAGCGGCTGGGCCTGTGAGCCATGGCCACTGAGCCTGAGCGTCCGGAGCCTGTGCTCCGCAACGGGAGAGGCCACAACAGTGAGAGGCCCGTGTACCGCCAAAAAAAAAAAAATAATAATAATTGTATAATTAAAGACAGCAAGAGAAATATTCTTCAGAATGATGACTTACTACATTGTAATCAAGCTTGTATTACACAGCTTGGTCTTAAACAAGGTCTCTGCCTAAGTGTACTAATCCTAATTCAGAAGTGCAAACATCTAACATAACCTTTACATTTCCGCTACAGACAACTTATTAACTCTAGAAATGTTATGAAGAGTCTTCGACGGTAGCAAAAAATGAAGACAAACGACTTAATGAATATTATGAATATAACAAGCAATCCTGAAGTTTTACATCCAAATCAGTGTTGCTAGGTCAAAATATAGCTATTTGAGGAAGCTATATCCTCTTATTGCACTGACATTTTTCAACTTGTTTTCAGTAGTTTAGGAAAATTTTTTAGATTGCTCTTTTCAATATTCCTCTGAGAGCAGCCAAAAGTCAAGTTTGTAGTCAAGTCTGGTAAATAAAATATGTAATAAAGTTGGCAAATATAATATTGAGTAAAATGAGGTAATTTGTGGCTTATAAATTAACAATGAAAGACATTCCTAAGAAGATTTAAAAATACTATGAGACTGGATTTATTCCTTAACCAAAGTAGTTTGTAATTTATAATGTATTTTAAGTTGGTATTCAGCCCTAGCAACATTCATATGAAGTGCAAATGAGTAATTTAATGTACATAGTGCTGTTTATGCTTACTTTAATAAGCCTCTCAAGAGTGGCATGGACATGTATACACTACCAAATGTAAAATAGCTAGCTAGTGGGAAGCAGCCACATAGCACAGGGAGCTCAGCTCAGTGCTTTGTGTCCACCTAGAGGGGTGGGATAGGGAAGGTGGGAGGGAGACGCAAGAGGGAGGAGATATAGGGATATATGTACATATATACCTGGTCCACTTTGTTTTAAAGCAGAAACTAACACACCATTGTAAAGCAATTACACTCCAATAAAAATGTTAAAAATAAATAAGCCTCTCAAAATGCATGTATTATATATGTTGTACATATTGTTATATATGTTTTAGACATATATATATATATATATATACACACATTTATATTTCACATTCTTCAATTTAATTCTTAAATATATATTGAGAACTTGCCAAGTGCAAAACACAGTGCTTATTGTTGGGCTTTGTGCTGTAATAGGCATCTGTAACCAAAAATTATTTTTTGTCTTCCTTAACACAATCATATTTTAAATTAAATAAAAGGAGGCCAGTTGTGTAAAATGTGCACATTATGATATTAAAAATAATAAGGTTATGAGATTGAAGTATAGGTGGTAAGACCAAATTTATTGTAACAGCCATGTGGGTAATAAGTATACGCCTTTTTTATAACGGGTTAAAAAATAACTACCTGAAACTAAATTCAGTAATTGGGTCTATTTGTAAATCTTTTTTCCTTGACTACACATTCAAAAGCACTTTTTGTAAAAATGAAATCTAACTCTATTTACCATTATGGGCTAGAACATAATGCCGATAATATATTTGGTTTAAAGTATTCTTTTAATGTATCTTATCTTACAGCTTGATTGAGAAACACAGACATACTGCCTAACATACAAGTTTTCATCAGCTAGTGATTAATATTCCTTTGGGCTTATATATCCTACCTTGTTAGCATTCTTTAAATATTCCACAGACTCCCAAAAGCTAATCAGAGCTCTCTTGTCCGTCCTTTCCATGTACGTTCGAAAGTGCTCTCGGTAGGAAGTACTGGCCAAGATATCTTCGAATTGAAGAATCTATGAAGGGAGTTTAAGAGAAAGTTTTTAAAAATCAAATTTTAAATATCAGTTTGCTTTAACTTCCAATGGATTAATTTCTACATTCAGGAAAAAATGTCTGATTTTCTAAGTTCATAGTCAATGTAATACAGTACCTCTCTCACCTTCCTAAATTCTAAATTTAAAAAGTTTATTGAATATTCAAAATGCACATATTCAATAAATACCAATTTTCTATTAATCATTCACTCATTCAGCAAAAGATTTATTTGGCATCTACTCTGTATCAGGCACATTTCTAGGAAATGAAACAGACAAAAATCCCTGCCTTATGGGATGTATTGCTAAAAGCAATCATGCCAATAATAGAAAAAGTGAAGAGAAATATATAAAAGACCAGGAAGCTGGAGCCTAATAATTTGGCATTTTTGCTTTCCACCCTATTTTCATATAGCTGAGGAAATCTACAAATGATTTCATACCTTGTCTTTTTGTTTATAATATCACATTCATTAAAAAAATCTTTTGTATGCATCATTTTAATTGGCCCATAAAACTACTGTAGAGATGTATCAAAATTACTCCTTTGTTTACTATTTTGAATGCTTACAGAAAAGAAAAACCATTATCTGAAGACACAGTGAGATCAATCTTCAGTATGGACTGCTATAATATGAGAAAGCAGATGAGATCATAATTCATGACTCAGCTAGGAGAAATGCCTCAAATTAATTTAGAAGGAATTTAACTCCTATATCCTTAGTTATTAATTAGTAATAAAAATGATGTCTATGGGGCCTCCCTGGTGGCGCAGTGGTTGAGAGTCCGCCTGCCGATGCAGGGGATACGGGTTCGTGCCCCGGTCTGGGAGGATCCCATATGCCGCGGAGCGGCTGGGCCCGTGAGCCATGGCCGCTGGGCCTGCGCATCCGGAGCCTGTGCTCCGCAACGGGGGAGGCCACAACAGTGAGAGGCCCGCATACCGCAAAAAAAAAAAAAAAAAAAAAAAGATGTCTATGTATACTGCAACGAAAAGAAAACTTACATTTAAGATTTTTAAAATTAATATTGTGGCGATTGGAAAAATTTCAGAAATGTTACCAGTTAAGATCTTTCTAAAATCAAGTGCATATGATCAATGCATGTTCAACTCTTTCTGCCACTGACAGCAAGTCCTCAATCTGTTTTGTGGGCAGAAAGGGGCAGGCATTTTTCTAACAACTTTTGATAACTAAGTAATCAAAAGTGATCCCTTGCTACAGACCATTAATATTTAGGATTTAGTTTACTAACTTTGGGAGACCGTAGCATGTATCCTCACTTTATGTAAACCTACCAGTGAAGCATTTTTAGGTACAAATCCTAACTGTACAGGCTCCAAAGAAGTCTGAAGGCTCCCATGTCGACTCTGGCTAGGAATGACAGACAGCAATCCATTTTTAACATGGGGAGGACCTGAGCAGGAAAGACTCTCAACAACTCTAAGCAAGTCTTCCCAGTATAATTTCATGGATTGAAATGAATTTCAAGTTAGATACAAATCCACATATTTGCAAAATCAAGTCCAAAACATCTTCTAAAATATTAGCCACTTTTAGATTCTTTTATTGTGTCTTATGAACACTCTTATGTTTAGTTCTAAAAGTGCAAATATATATACAAATAAATGACAGCAAATATATCTCAAGTCTAACTAAACATCTGATGTATCTCATATCTTAGCTGGTGAATTAACCAAGTTCTCCACTCCATTTGTTTTCTGTTTTCTCTTGAAGCCTGCATAAGCCTTTCACTGATTCACACCTACACTAACGGTGTGGGTCTGGGTGACCAGGATAAGGAGACTGCACACTTCTGGGTCAAATGTGTTAACGTGAGATGAACTCAATCTCATTGTGTTAATTTGAGATGAACTAATCCCAGTAATCCTGAGACTGTTGCGTGGAAGTGGCAAGAAAAGACTGGGTAGGTCCAAGTTGACACGACTGCTAAATATATGATTAAAAAATATATATATATATAGACAATGTAATACCAATGAACGTTTACTAAGGGCTTCCATATAGCAAACACTGTGCTCTTGCATTAATTTCCTCCTGTTGGATCAGCACGTTTCCTTCTGTCCTAAAACTTCTGGTAATTCTGGGAGGGCTGATGCCACAATCAATAATCTCTGGGCAGAAGACAAAAAATTGTCCCGGTGGATGTCTCATATGCCGAAGACCATGAAGTATTTCAGGCTGGAAGGCGGCCTATGAAGGCAGATTGTTCTTTATTCCCCTCAGGGATTTTTATTTACTGCTTTTTCACTATCTCCCAAACCCATTGGATCTGGTTTCATGATGCGTACTCTATTAACTTTGTGTTATGTTTTGTGTGTATTACCCCTTGACCAGCAGGTTAATTTTTCTCTAGGAAATATATCCCCTGAGCACTCAAAAGGACCAAAAGGCCTAGAAGAGTAAGTAAGTGTGCTCTTAAAACACCCAACATGTTCCCAAGAGGGACCCAGGCCCAAGATTCTCTAGCTGCCGAATATCTACAATACACTCAGGAGACCATCTACAGCGTACAATGAGAACGTGGAGAATTAGGATCTTGGGACTGATGTTTTATCCTAAAAGGAGAGAGCACAATTGGATTCCTCTTACATTTATAACATCACTAAACATACCCCCCCGAATAATTACTGCCAGTAATAACAAGTGTTTATTAAGTGCTCATTATACACCAAGTACCATACTTACTATTTTATGTGCATTATTTAATTTAATGATTATCATGCCCTGCAGGGTATGTACAGTTAACCCTACTTTACAAATAGAGTACAGAGAGGCTAACTAACTTGCCCAGAGTCAATCCCCAGCAGACCTGGGATTAAAAGCCAGGCTTTCTGATTCTGTAGCACAGCTTCTTAACTATAATAAAATACTTACTCTCTTTAAGAAATTACCTGATTTGTATTCAGGCCAAAAAATTTAGCAAACTAAAAACAGTATGGAAGTCAAGAAGGAAAGACGGACTGAGAGCCCTACAAGAACTCTGGGAGAAACAAAGTCAGGGAACCTTATCACATTCAAGTGCAGCGTCCTGGGCTACACTCAGATTTGAGAATCAACCAGATCTGGGTTTTTATCTAGTTCTGCCTCTTCTTATCCACGTGGCCTTATTAGGTAATTTACTTAAACCAACTGTTTCTTCCCCTGTAAAATGGGGATATGGAGTACATATTCACAGCACTGTGTAGAGAGCTAAGTAAAATAACCTATAATAAGACCTTCTACTTCACTGGTGGTAATTTCTATCCAACTCGTAGTGAGTAACCTGACTAAGCCCTTGAAAATATAAATATGCTCCTCTGGGATTGTGGGAGGGCAAAAGGGGGACAGTAAAACACACACAGGCATGTGCACACACATGCACCCCACACCAAGAAATACAGCTACTGGACTCATAAAAGTAAACATGTGAGTCTATGTTCTGGAATATATGTCTTAGGTTAAATACCAAGAAGTGAAAAGATTGTCTATGTGATTAAACCCGTGTTCATAACAAATACGAAACGGCAAAACTACAAAGTTCTACCTTCTGGCTTTGAGGCCCTTCCCCCTCATCTAAGGGCCCATCCTCTTGCTGGTTGTAGGCAGGGCCTCCCAGGATTCTGATCCTCTTCTCACACTGCTTCTTTGCCACAGTCAGTTGGTTAATGTACCTTTTCATGTTCCTGGCCCTCAGGAGATCAGCCTTCATGGCAGCAGTTTCTTTCCCTTGAATGAGATAGAGGGACAGTATACATTCAGAGGACAAGGTACAAAAGAGGGAGCACAGCGACTGTGGGACAAATTAATGTCTGCTGTGGTACATTCTGAGCAGCAGTGGGTACTAAGGGACAGCCACTATGGAAACAATATGAAGGTTCCTCAAAAAATTAAAAATAGAACAAACATATGATCCAGCAATTCCACTCCTGAGTATGTATCCAAAGAAAATGAAAACACGAATTCAAAAAGATATATGCACCCCAATATTCATAGCAACACTACGTACAATAGCCAAGATACAGAAGCAACCTAAGTGACCATCAACAGATGAACAGATGAAGAAGATGTGACACACATATCTATTGCGTGGGCCAAAAGGTTGGTTTGTTTGTTTCCGTAAGATGGCTCCAGCAGCACTCAGTTGTCTTTAACTTCATTTGAAACGATTTCGTTAGATTGTATGGGGCAGCTGTCACATCAGCGTGCATTAAAAAAAGACTTATCAAGATTGGTGAATTTTTGTGTAGCCATTTTAATATTGAAAATGGAAGAAAAAAGCAACATTTTTGGCATATTATTCTTCATCATTTCAAGAAAGGTAAAAACTCAACTGAAATGCAAAAAAAGATTTGTGCAGTATATGGAGAAGATGCTGTGACTGATCGAACGTGTCAAAAGTGGTTTGCGAAGTTTTGTGCTAGAGATTTCTCACTGGACGATGCTCCATGGGCGGGTAGACCAGCTGAAGTTGATACAATCAAATTGAAACAATAATTGAGAACAATCAATGTTATACCACGTGGGAGACAGCCAACACACTCAAAATATCCAAACCAAGCATTGAAAATCATTCGCACCAGCTTGGTTTTATGTTAATTGCGTTGATGCTTGGGTTCCATGTAAGTTAAGCAAAAAAAAAAAAACCTTCTTGACCATATTTCCGCATGCAATTCTCTACTGAAACGTAATGAAAATGTTCCGTTTTTAAAACAAATTGTCACGGGCGATGAAAAGTGGATACTGTACAATAATGTGGAACGGAAGAGATCGTGGGGCAAGCGAAATGAACCATCACCAACCACACTAAAGGCTGGTCTTCATCCAGAGAAGATGATGCTGTGTATATGCTGGGACTGGAGGGGAGTTCCTCTATCATGAGCTCCTTCCGGAAAACCAAACAATTAATTCCAACAAGCACTACCCCTGACTAGACCAACTGAAAGTAGCACTCGACAAAAAGCGTCCAGAATTAGTCAAGAGAAAACACATAATCTTCCATCAGGATAACGCAAGACTGCGTGTTTCTTTGATGACCAGGCAAAAACTGTTACAGTTGGGCTGGGAAGTTCTGATTCATCTGCCGTATTCAGCAGACATTGCATCTTCAGATTCCCATTTATTTCAGTCTTTACAAACTTCTCTTAATGTAAACAATTTCAATTCCCTGGAAGACTGTAAAAGGCACCTGGAACAGTTCTTTGCTCAAAAAGATAAGTTTTGGGAAGGTGGAATTATGAAGTTGCCTGAAAAATGGCAGAAGGTAGTGGAACAAAAGGGTGAATACATTGTTCAGTAAAGTTCTTGGTGAAAATGAAAAATGTGTCTTTTATTTTTACTTAAAAAAACAAAGGCACTTTTTGACCCACCCAATATATATAATGGAATATTACTCAGCCATAAAAGGAATGAAATTTTGCCATTTGCAACGTGGATGGACCTGGGGGCTATTATATTTAGTGAAATAAGTCAGACAGAAAAAGACAAATACTATATGTTTTCACTTATATGTGGAATCTAAAAAAACTAAAACAAACGAATGAATGTAACAAAACAGAAACAGACTCACAGATACAGATAATAAACCAGTGGCTACCAGAGGGAAGAGGAGTATGTGGAGGGCCAACATAGGTGAAGGGGATTAAGAGGTACAAACTACCAGGTATAAAATAAATAAGTTATAGGGCTTCCCTGGTGGCGCAGTGGTTGAGAGTCCGCCTGTTGATGCAGGGGACACAGGTTCGTGACCCGGGCCAGGAAGATCCCACATGCCACGGAGCGGCTGGGCCCGTGAGCCATGGCCGCTGAGCCTGCGCGTCCGGAGCCTGTGCTCCGCAACGGGAGAGGCCCCAACAGTGAGGCCCGTGTAAGGCATAAATAAATAAATAAGTTATAAGGATATAACATACAGCACAAGAAATATAGCCAATATTTTATAACAACTTTATATGGGGTATAATCTATAAAAATAGTGAATCACTATGTTATAGGGCTGTCTCTGGACTGCCCATCCTGGACACTTCGTATGAATGGAGTCACACACTACGTGGTCTACGGTGACCAGCTTCTTGGACACACTGGGTAGCTCCCTGCTCGGGGCTTTACTATCCATCCTCTCAGCCTGGCCCCTTCATCCCAATGGAATCTGCCTGGCTCAGTTCCCCGCCCCCTTCAGGTCCCTAGTTCAGGGTTCAGGGAAGACCTCCCCAGCCACTCTCCTTCTACCTGCAACCTCCACCCTAAACACCAGTCTTCTCCCGTCTTTCCTTCTCTAGCGCAGCGGTCCCCAACCTTTTTGGCTCCAGGGGTGGGTTTCGTGGAAGACAGCTCTTCCGCAGACGGGGCGTGAGGGGGTAATGGTTCAGGCGGTGATGCGAGCAATGGGGGGCAGCTGATGAAGCTTCCCCGCTGGCTCGCCGCTCACCTCTTGCTGGGCAGCCCGGCTCCTGACAGGGGGTTGGGGGACCCCTGCTCTACAGCACAACTGCCAAACTGCATATTCGACTTAGTTATCCTGTATGTCCTCATACAGGTAGCGTTTTGTCTGTTCACATGCTGCTGTACCATCAGCACCTACGAGAGTGCCTGTCAACACATGAGGGACTCAAAAAATGTGTTGAGTGGATGTACGACCTGTGTCAAATGTTACTGAGAGGTCAACACAACACAGCTAACATTTTGCTGAGTGCTTGCTGTGGATCAGGTATTGTGCTCTTTCTAGAACTCTGGCTGTGAAGGAGAGAACCAGGGTGAGTCTCCTCACCTCCCATTCTTCAACTTACTCTGTTATGGTGTCTAGCCCTCCCCTCCATCAAATCTGCTGTGGCCAAGATCACTAGTGGACCTCCACATCAAATGCAGTAGACAGTTGTCAGTAGAGTCTGGAATCAGACTACAATTCGGGCTCTACCACCACGAGCTACATGGTCTTAGTGAGACTTTTTAAAAATTTAACTTAAGGGGGCTTCCCTGGTGGCGCAGTGGTTAAGAATCCACCTGCCAAAGCAGGGGACACAGGTTCGAGCCCTGGTCCGAGAAGATCCCACATGCCGCGGAGCAACTAAGCCCGTGCGCCACAACTACTGAGCCTGCGCCCTAGAGCCCGCGAGCCACAACTACTGAAGCTTGTGTGCCACAACTACTGAAGCCCACGTGCCTAGGGCCCGTGCTCCACAACAAGAGAAGCCACCGCAGTGAGAAGCCCGCACACCGCAACGAAGAGTAGCCCCCGCTCGCCACAACTAGAGAAAGCCTGCGCACAGCAGCAAAGACCCAACACAGCCAAAAACAAATAAATTTATTTTAAAAAGAAGAAAATCACCTCAAAAACATATACAATGGTTTGTTTCCTTAAGCTGACATTATATAACTTATATAAAGCAAAAGACTCACGAAATTAATTTTTAAAAACGGTAAGTGCTGAGCATTTCCTTGTGAACAGACTGGCTTTGCATACACACCTGAAGGCAAGGAAGGGCTGGGTTGAGGGAAGGCATTTTTTTTTTTTTTAATGGGCAAGAAATGAGCTGGTTTTAATGCTGATGAGCAGGAACCAGTTAAAAGAAAAAACGGTGACAGATGGAGAGTGGTACCCAGTAGACACCTGAGGAGGCTGGCTTTGGGAAAGGCCACCTCCTCCACTGTGGTAACACGCAAGGCACAGCGATGGATGCAGACACAAGCAAATGGGGAGCTGGAGCAGTTCCCTTTCTAGGTTCTGGTTTCTGGAAGTGGGGAGGGAGGTTATCTGCTCAGAGGGAGGTGTGTAAAAAGGGGGAGGGGATAGAGGCCTGAGGAAAGTGGGCAAAGTGTGAAAGCCACTGTGGAAAGCGGAAGAGCAAGCTCACTTCAGGAACACGGCAGGATTGTTTCAGGTGGTGTCCAGGGCCGAGGCGACCTCTGGATGTGTATAAACCTTCCTGGGCAGGTCAGAACACACCTGACTTAGACTGGAACTGGCGACAACAAACTTAGACAACAACTGGTGTTGTGTTTCTCGGTGCCCCTGGACACGGAGTCTAAGTGAAGTTTTACACACCTAGGGAGACCTCCAATTCCCTAGGGTGGTCGTCACCGCCCTCATGTCACAGAGTCAATCGTGCAGATGCTTATAATAGCGCCTGGGCAGGCTGAACAATTAACTGGAAAAACTCAGGCAAGGACCACAAAACACTGTCTTTCAGAGCAGCTTTTTCTGATATTTATCACCAACGGTCATAAGCAGACTTCAAGTCAGCAGTCAGCCTCGCTCAAGAGGGTCTGTCAGGTATTACAGGGTGTTTTTCATACATGTGCTGAGGAGACATTTTCATTTGACTTCAATGATGGTTTCTCAGCATATCCTATTCTTGGCTGACAGAGAGGCCCTGACCAAAGAACTTAACTCAGCACTCATCTCGAGAGGAAAAAAGCATATTTCAGAGCCCCCTTAGTGGGAAGACAAAAGTAAATGTAGTGTGTCCCCAAATTAGCCTATTGCAAACTAAAACTATTCATGTGTGTACCTAAAGAAATACATGCTGGGAATAGTGAATTTTTCAGAAAAGTTTTCATTTATTTTTCTACCTCCAAAGCTCATGTTATTTCCATTATACTTAGATTCTAAGGAGCTTAAACTCCTACAGTTATATTCCGCTATTCTGCACTGATTACAGTTATTTTCAATAGATTTAAAGCATATATCCTTAAACTATTTTGCATTGGTTACATTTACTTTAAACATTCTAAACATATATCCTTAAACTCTAAATTTTGTACATAACATTTAAGCTACTTTAAAATTGGGGGACAAAAAGTTGTCTTTTCTGGGCCTGTGAGCCATGGCCACTGAGCCTGCGCGTCCGGAGCCTGTGCTCCGCAACGGGAGAGGCCACAGCAGTGAGAGGCCTGCGTACCGCGAAAAAAAAAAAAAAAGTTGCCTTTTATAAAATAAACCTAGACTGCAATTTTAATTTTGGGTTAAAACAGACTAATAAAAAGGAAGATATAGAGAAAGAAACTGACACACATTTAACAACAACCAAATTCTTCTCCTGGGGAGGCTTAAAAGTCTTTCTAAAAGGACAAAAACTGAGGCAAATTCCAAAGGGAAGGAAGAAAGAGAATAAACCTTCTCCTAAAACCCAGCTGCAGAGCCGAGAAAACATTCTGGAGTCCTGCCCGAATGTCCCCTGCTCACGTGAATGCATTCTGTTTGTTAAGGGCAAGACAAAGCCATTGTCTGATGACAAAGCTTGTTGCTAACAAACGCTACGGCAACTTGTTGCTTAGACAATTCTGTTTATTTTTGCCTCAGAAAACCAATGCCATGTTCAGGGCTAAATGACTAACAGGGCGCTCCTGCAGCGCACGCGACTGCCGTGCAAAAATCCCAGTAAATCCAGCGATGCAGATGAATACACTTCTTTGTGACCTGAGAACCCGTCCATCCAAGAAATCTTCACGCCACGAGAAGCGCAGTCAAGAGGGTGGAAGATGCACTGCCCAGCTCAAGCGAGACTCCTGCAGCTGTCCCTCTGCAGAGACCTAGGTAATGCTGCACACTGTTAAAAACCGGTTAACCACACAATGTTTAATCCAGATTAAAAAAGAAGGCCGAGACCACAAACAGCGGCAGGTGACACACTGGGTGGCAGTGGCTCTTTACGTGGGTGCCGAGAAGAACACACGAGTGATATAATCTTCTAAAACAATTAATTATAAATGTCTACTGTTTTCCTTCCTAGAGAGTCTAGATTCTACTGAGGTCAGAGCAAAAGGAAAGGGGGTCATTTGCGGGAAAAGACATTTGGATTAGACCTTAGGCGAACCCTATGAGGATATTTCAGTGGACCTATGAACAACATCACAGAACTGCTTTTTGCTGTAAGCCTTCTGCCCATGAAATAGTTCTTCCTTAAGTGAGTAAAGCAACTTGCAGTAAAACAAAAACACCAGGGGACAACTGTTAGATACTATTTCCAATGTGGCAAAGGAGGGTAAAGTAACCTACAGTGCAAACCAAGGGCTCCAGAAGTAGCACAAGTATAAGTGGATTCAAATAGCACCACTGTATTTTTCAAGTACTCAAAAGTATCAACAAAGAGTATTTCTTTTCTCATAGTGCGCTATCAAATTCCAAGGCATAGCCCAACTGCAACAGCCTCGGCAGGCTGATTGAGGAATTCCACGGACGACACACAGCAAGCTCTCTCAGCCTGCACACCAGTGACATTCTGGGTGGATAAATCTTTGCTGTGGGGCTGTCCTCTGTATCACGGGATGTTTAGCAGCATCCTTGGCCTCTACCACTAGATGCCAGTAGCATCCCTTTCCCCCTGTGTGACAGCCAAAAATGCCTCCAGACCTTGTCAAATGCCCCTGTCCTCCCACCCCACTGAGACGTATTAATACAGAGGCACAGCTCCTGTGAGAGTGCAGAAGGCAAGGCTACACTACCCCCTGACTCCCCAGCATTGGGTTCTGTCCCCCACGATGCACAGGTCTCCTCACACACCCCACGCAATCAAGGGAAGGGATTAGGGGGTTCCTCGCTAGAAAACGTCACCAACAGGCTAACAAGTCTTTGAATCTTTCTTGTACATTGAAATGCAAGTTTCAATAAACCCCCTTGAGAAGAGGGTTCAAGAAACAGGTATGGATTTACTCAGGGACTAGTCCAGTTTCCAAAGGAGAAATGGTGCTTCCTTCTTACTGTGAAGCTGATGGCAATTCTCAGTAGTTACTGATCCTCTCAAACTTCTTCAAAGTTATCTGAAAATCACCTCAAAAGCTGCCCAGGAACTAAAACAATATTTACCTTTCTTTTCAACTTGAGGCCGGAATGTTCTCTTTTTTACAAGTGGGATTCTCTTACCACACCAAACACCTGAAATTTCAAAGCCTGGAGTGTGTCACTCCGCTTTAGTAGAAAGTATATTTGAGGAATAAGCAGAGATCCTATGGCAGGAGCTGATGGTGGAGCCTCTCACGTTATAGTGGAGAAGAATACAGGGGCCTCACGGGCCAGGCAAGGCCGAGTCAGGGTGCCTACAGTGCACCTTTTACCTCTTTCCTTTAAACATCTCAAGGGCTGAAACTTCCAGTACTTCCTTTGGTTTAAGGCCCTCAGCATGCTTGCAATCGATTTTTTAAATAATAGCGTCCTATCAGTTAAATCCACACATCAAATTGCCAGGAGAACCCTTCTCCTACATTAGAACTGTGACTTGAACAGATAGAAGACAGACACTTAGAACGCAGTTCTGACGCATACGATTTCTAAGTTTTGAGCATGACTCGCATGGCATCTGCCTTGTGTGAGTGAGCAGTGCGGTGGGAAGAGTCCAGGACTAAAGTCCAGGAGACGTGGGTTCAAGTTCAGATCAGCGTGAGACTAACCAGGTACCTGTTTAACATCTCTGGACCTGAACTTTATTCGTATAAATGCAGGTCTTAGAATGGAAGATGACTAAAGTTTTCTGGGAGAAGAGAGGTGGGAGGAGAGTTGGATATAAAATTATATATATGTAACTATATAAAATTACACTCTCTGTGGAGAGTGTAATGGAAGTGCCCTGAGCCCTCGGTCCCTCAAGGCAGGTAAGGGATGGGGCTGTGTTGGATGTTAGGGAAGGAACCGCAGGCTCTGGACGCTGCCACACTCAGAGCATCAGGGCTGGGCAGAGGGAAACCCTGGCAAGCGCCCTGCAGCAATGGCCTGGGGTGTTTTGTAAGTTTAGGTCATTCATAAATTAGAAACTGTGTCAAATTACTGCAATGCTAGGAAGTTAGATCACAGAGCATTAGAAAGGACTCTGAGAAGTCCGCTAGAGTCTACAGAGTAGCTCCTTCTTTCAGGCAGGGACACCTTTACATCCCAAATCAGATGAGAAATACTATTTAAAAAAATAATTCCTAATGGAAATCATTATGGTTCTTATCAACAAGTAACTGTGTGTATGTACATACTCAATACAGTCTGAAGTTCTTCTACACTTCTGCTTGACACATTCAGTTCCAAAACTCTTTACTTACACTCTAAACAAGATACACACAATGTTGCCAACACCTCCCAATCTACACTATGAGCACGTCACCCCCAAGAGTGCAGTATTTATATACGGCAGTTTCTATCAGACTCAAATCAACATTATGTCCCTCTCTGCAGTCAGCTGAATAAATAGTACTCTTGAATCACTTCATTCTTTTTTTTCTTTAACAATTCATTTAATGTTTCTGTATCATTAATCAGAAGTCTTGTTAATTTGCAGGAACTATTTGTCCACAGAGGATCCTTTATTTCCTACCGGGGAAAACAGCTTATGTGTTTTGCTTTGTTTTTTAATTTTTATTGGAGTATATTTGATTTACAACGTTGTGTGTTAGTTTCAGTGAACCAGTCATACGTATACATATATCCACCCTTTTTTTTTTTTTTTAGATTCTTTTCCCATATAGGCCATTACAGAGTATTGAGTAGAGTTCCCTGTGCAGTACAGCAGGTTCTTAATTAGTTATCACTTTAACTATTCTTTTTTGGTTTGTTTGTTGTTTGTTTGTTTTGCGGTACGCGGGCCTCTCACTGTTGTGGCCTATCCCGCTGCGAAGCACAGGCTCCAGATGCGCAGGCTCAGCGGCCATGGCTCACGGGCCCAGCCGCTCTGCGGCATGTGGGATCTTCCCAGACTGGGGCACGAACCCATGTCCCCTGCATCGGCAGGTGGACTCTCAACCACTGCGCCACCAGGGAAGCCCCACTTTAACTATTCTTGATAACATTTCAGGATCCAGAACAGCAGTGGGGTGGGGGAAAGCTTTAAAGGGAGCTGATATACTGGGCTCATTCACATCCACCTGTAGGGAAAATGTAGCATATGTTCAATTACTACTAGAATTCCTACACTTGGCCAGTATCTTAGTTCGGGTAACTATAACCAAATGCCACAGACCGGCTGGCTATACACAACAGAAATGTATTTCTCACAGTCTGGAGACTGGGAATCCAAGATTAGGGTGCCACCACAGTTGAGTACTGGTGAAGGTCCTCTGGTCGGTGGCAGACTGCCACCTTCTCGCTGTGTCCTCACATGATGGGAGAGGCTGGGGATCTCTCTGCAGCCTCTTTTATATGTCACCAGGTCCATTCGTGAGGGCTCCACTGTCACGACTTAAGCACCTCCCAAAGGCCTCACCTCCTAATACCATCAAGTTCGGATGTTAGGATTTCAGTGCAAGGATTCTGGGGGAACACGATTACTGAGACCCTAGCAGCCAGCTAATTTTACTAGACCACTTCTCAACTACCTGGGCTGTTCTAACTGTAAATAAAAAGCTAGAGTTGGGCACTAAAATGCAAACGCGAACAGATCACTGGCTCTACAGTAGCGGTTCTCACGGTGCCCTTAGTGGATAAGCAACACCAGCATCTCTGGGGGACCTGTGAGGGATGCAAACTTTCAGGGCCCACTCAGAGCCACAGAATCACAGACTTTGGGGCCCAGAAACCTGCATCTTAACAAGCCCGCCAGGTGATTCTGACACACACTATAGTTTGAGAACGACTGGTCTCCAGGATGAAGCCCAAACTTCTCAGGACAGCTCCCAAGGCCCTTTAGGATCGGCCCTTATCTTCCCATCAAGGCTCATCTCTCCATTACATCCCAAGCACCTGCACAGTGCCTCAGCTGACAGAACCCACATACAAACACACACGTGGCAGCACCCAGCCGCAGCCACCCAACAAGCCCAAAGGGGATGAGAGCCACTCGATCTTTTGGACTCAACTCTGCTACCCTTAAAGAGAGCGCCTTTCTTGAGCTCTGGCCCAGGTAGAGCTGACACTCCACACATCTGTGCCACTACTCAATCCTGAACCTGCAACGCTCACTGAATTTATCAAGTTGTATCGTGATTTTGTTCGTGTGTCCACCTGTCTCCTCACTGGACTCTGATCTCCTGAAGGTCGGGGACAGTTTCATGCATTGCACAGCTGTGCCTCATACATAATGGCACTCGCAAGACGTTTGCTGAGTGACGGAAGACCTACTTCTGGTGATTAAGATATCCTTCAGAGTCCTTTCTCTACTGCCGTGAAGGGTTCTGTGAACTCAGGTGGTCTTTCATCTACCCAGGATCAGAGCGGGGCGGGGGGGGACGTGTTGTGAACAAAGCAGAGAAATTCGAGATAAAATATAAAGGATAAGTAGGAGTTATCTAGGCAGAGTGACTCTGAGTGTAGGGCAGCATTCCAAGAAGAAGAAACAGAATGTGCAAAGAATATGAGGCGGGAGGATCTGGGGTGAGTTGAGGAAACAGAGAAGTGAGTGTGGCTGGAGTTCAGAGGGAGGGGGTGGTCTGGCGGGAGATGAGGCTGAAGATAGAGACGGGGCCAGAGCAAGCAGGACCCTGCAGGTTTCACATCAAAGCGTTGTTATCCTAAGAACAATGGGAAGACAATGAAAGATAAGCATGGGGGTGGCATGATTAAGATCTGTATTTTTAAAAAATCACTCTGGCTTCAGTATGGAAAATAAATTGAATAAGGGCAGGAGTGGATACAAGGAAACCATTTAGGAAGCTACTGCCTTAGTCTGAGAGAGATGGGTGGTTCAGAGAAAGAACCAAGTTGAGATATATTTAGGAGGTCAGTCTGTGGGACGATAATGGACTAGATACAGCGCGTGATGGAGAAGGAATGAACGAGGAGGACTCCTAGGTTTCTGACTTACTTGGATGAATGGCAATGCCATTCACAGAGACAAGAAACTACAGAAGATGACCAGTTACGTGGGCCCTGATTTGGACCTTTTCATTTGGAGGTGTCTTTTGATATCCAAATAAAAATGTGCAGTAAACAGTAGGTCAGTAGAAAAGCAGAGAATAGAGGTTCTGTAGATAGAAATTTGGAAAGTCATCAGCATATAGATAATGGAAAGACTAACCAGACAAAGAACACAGAGCAGTGCTACCCAAGGAAACTGTGGTGATGAAGATGTTCCACACTCTCCAATATGGTACCCACACATACACTTGAAACATAACTGGTGTGACTGAGAAACAAAATTTTACATTTTTATTTACTTTCAGTTAATTTAAATAGCCACATATGCTAATGGTTACTATACTGGACAGCACAGGTATAAAATAACGAGAGTTAGAAACAAATCCTGAGGAACTCCAACATCTAAAAGCTGAAGAGAGACAAATAAGCAAGCAGAAAAACAAACAAACAACTAGAATGACAGATTGCTAGCCAGGGCAGGTGAAAGCTCAGGAAGACAGTAGTCACCAATGTCCCATGCTGCCGAACAGTCAAAGATGAAAATGGAAAAATGTTCACTGAAACTAGCTGGTTGGACTTACTAAACTTCCCAAATTCCATCACCAACAAGAAGTTGATGTGATTAGCGGGTAAAATTCAGGCCTCCGTCAATATGTTTGGCCAGAATGAATGACAAAATAAGGTCAGAGGCAAGAAAATTTTGTGAGCAGACTTAAAACTTCTGAGACCAAGTGCTTCAAATTGTTTAATATCTATGAATTTGCTCTAACAACCTCCTTCTCTAATCATACCTAATTTTCTTGCCCATAGGATAAGGATCTGAGTTAGATGGTCTCAAAACTTTTTTATTTTTACGATTATTTACTTTCCCTAGAATTGTATCAGCAGTTGAACTAGCTGAGGCACTGTAAAGACTTTTAAAATCATTCGATACCTTTTCTTAAAAAGATCAAAATACCATAAGAAAAAAGCCATCAAGAAAAGAATCAAATTGAAATGTCTACATTGTTAAAGAGAGGAACTTGCTCTTCATTTAAGATAAACTAATCTACTATGAACCTGAAACATGTACAGAGTTTTGTGTGAATTTGCTGGAGTCTGTTGACGCTCAGAAGCCTTATTTGAACCTTCCTGTGTATACAAAGTGAAGTGGTCCCCCCCCCGACCCTAGTCTATCGTCCTGAGAAAAGTCAATGCAGAGTCAGCTGGTTAATTCCTTAAGGTTTCAGACGAAAACACAATCAGGTAATTTCTCCCCACTGGTTATACGACCTTTTTTCCTCTGAATCCTCAAAATATTTTCACAATTGCATACCATTTCTTAATCATCAACAATTATAGTTGAAAAAGACCTGCCTGAAACATATTTATACGTAGCAACAAAATTATACTTTAGCATATATATACTATTTGCATAAATAAAGTTCCCATCTCTAGTTTGAACCCTAAGTATTCTTAGTATCTTCCATCTGGTCATTCTTTTTTTTAAACTTCTTCAGTTTCCCACTCACAAGGAGGACATGGAAATAAGGAGAAACAACACTGGAAACGAAACTGCTTAAAACCTCACACACGACCTGGCAGCACCATTACACAGTCACTGTGAGCACAGCCCGATTTTCCAGGTTTAAGGAAACAGTGCAGACAGGTGCAGCTGGTGACGAGAAGTCAACACACAGACGGAGGCTTCTCCCGGATTCTCCGCCCGATGATATTTTCACTAGATCGCACTATCCTCAAAAAACAACAAAACGATTCTATTTGAGGGAAGCCTTTTAATGGTAAAAAAAATCAAAGTTTCCGTAGTGCCTTTTACAGGGAGGAAAAAACACACAGACGAAAAACATTTGTCTGGAAATAAATTACAGATTAATTTGAGAAAGAATGAGATAAAGTAACTTTTTATGTGACAGCTGTACATCAAAACTCTAAAGGTCACAGAGAAATAAGAACTGTTTCCAATAATAATATGTTACCGGACATTTTATTAAAAGAAAAAGGACAATGGGGAGTGTTCAATTTGACCTTCCTTTTTATTAAAAAAAAATACCTGGGCTTCCCTGGTGTCCCAGTGGTTGAGGGTCCGCCTGCCGATGCAGGGGACACGGGTTCGTGCCCCGGTCCGGGAGGATCCCACATGCCGCGGAGCGGCTGGGCCCGTGAGCCATGGCCGCTGAGCCTGCGCGTCCGGAGCCTGTGCTCCGCAGCGGGAGAGGCCACAGCAGTGAGAGGCCCGCGTACCGCAAAAAAAAAAAAACAAACCCTGAACTTAAATTATAACAACCTAATTCTTTAAAATTGAAACCACCTACACATGAACTTCAAGAGCAAGACAGCAGATGGTATCATTTATGAGGGAAGTCACTTCAGACTCTTAACACATTATTCTCCCCTAACAACGGGCTGTGCAAAGATACACAGAAATAGGAGACGATTAACTATCACCTCTATGTTGTCACTTCCAAGCGCTTCTCCTCAGGGTTCTCTCTCCCCACAGCGTGAATCCCAGCTTAGAAACGCCGGATGGGCACTTCTCCACCCTGCTGTCGTCCCAGGTCCACAACACCAGGACCGGTGAGCTCTCTCACCCCCGACCCAGACCCCTACACACCCCCTGACTCTCTGAGTGTCTTCACTGAGAAACCCTTTATGATCACCAAGAGCGGGCAACCTAAAGACTGAGGAAACTGAGGCCTAGAGAAGTGAAGGACGTACCCAGGTTTCACTGGGAAGCCGGCAAGAGAACCAAGGCCTCCTAAACTCCAGCTCCCACACTTTTTCTTCTGCACCCAAACCTCATCTCACCAACCTGAAGCAGCGGAACCTCACAGGAACAGCAGCGGACTAGGAGTTGTTGGGACCTCAGACGTGAGCTCTGGACAGCCACGTCCTCGCCTGTGGAGGCAGCAGGTGGTACCGGCGCCATCACATCCCACCATCCGATCCCCCCCCACATCCAATTAGCTGCCAACTAGGCTGTCTTTCCTTTATAACCTTCCTTATCAACCCCTTCCTTTTCAACACCATTATCTACACCCTGATTGCTATACGTCACTCCTGGACACTGTGTCATCCTCTGTCTTTTATTTTAGCCACTTTAGTGGGTGTGAAGTGGTATCTCGTATTAGGTTTGATTTGCGTTTTCCTAATGTCTAATGATGGAGGCCACGTTTCCAAGTGCTCATTAGCCATTTGTGTATCTTCTCTGGAGAAGTGTCTATGCAAATCCTTTGCCCATTATCCAATTGGGTTGTCTTTTGATTACTGAGTTGTATGAGCTCTTTATATATTCTGGATACAAGCGCTATGTCATATACATGATTTGCAAATACCTTCTCCTATTCTGAGGGTTGTCTTTTTTACTTTCTTGCAGAAGACACAAGTTTTTAACTTTAGATGAAATCCAATTTACCTTTTTTTGGTCACTTATACTTCCCTTCATTCTTATACAGACCCACACAGTTTGCTAGAATACTGATTCCATGGAACCTGTCTTTGTTCTGGACATGAAGACACACGGTAGCTGAAATTGCCTATATGGTTTTGGCTGCCCAACTTTTTTCTGAGATTTTACTTCTTAATCTAAACCCCATTATAGACTTAAAAGAGACTAATTTAGGAAAAGCCAACTACTGGTAACAGAATTAACCCAAAAGAAGAGTAATGTAGCAAATCTTAATGTGGTTATAGAGCTTACTGAAAATAAATGCTTCTAGCATTTTCACGAAAGAGGAACTACAATGCTATCTTTTTTTTTTTTTAATAAATTTATTTATTTATTTATGGCTGCGTTGGGTCTTCATTGCTGCACACGGACTTTCTCTAGTTGCAGCGAGCAGGGACTACTCTACATTGCTGTGTGCAGGCTTCTCATTGCAGTGGCTTCTCTTGTTGCAGAGCACGGGCTCTAGGTGCATGGGCTTCAGTGGTTGTGGCACACGGGCTTGGTAGTTGTGGTGCACGAGCTTAGTTGTTCCACAGCATGTGGGATCTTCCTGGACCAGGGCTCAAACCCATGTCCCCTGCATCAGCAGGCGGATTCTTAACCACTGCCCCACCAGGCAAGTCCCTACAATGCTATCTTGAACTTACCAGTTATAATGTTTCAGGTTGAATTGTGTCCCCCCAAAAGATACGGTTAAGTCCTAAACCCTGGTACCTGTGAATGTGACCTTACCTGGAAACAGGTCTTTGCAGATGTCCTGCCAAAGATGTACTGCTTGACTCTCATCTAAGAGCCAAGAAGCGAGACCCGAAACATACGCTTCCATCACTGCCCTGAAAAGAAACCAACCCTGCCAACACCTGGATCTCAGACTTTGAGACTCCAGAACTACGAGAAAATGTTTTTGTTATTTAAACCACTCACTCTGTGGCACTCTGTTACACAGCCTTAGTAAACTAACACAATAACGAAGATAAGGAAGATGTCTCTGACTAAACTCACGTAACAGGGAGAAGCACTGAGAAAAGCCAGACAACGGTGGCAACAAGAAATCCCTCTCCAGTATTCTCCTTAAAATGTCTGTCAAACTGTCTGAAAATAAACTATCTCCTCTGCAGGAACCATGAGGAAACAGAGAGGACCAGAGCCTGTACTCCTGGAGGAATTAATCAGATCACATCTCCTTTGCTCAAAAGCCTCCAAAGACTTCCTCATTGAGAGTAAAAGCTGAAGCCCCTATAGCGTAAGTAAGGCCCTTCAGGACAGGGTCTCCTGCCACCTCTGATCTCTGGCTTTCTCTCCCCCCACCCACCCCTCAAGCAAGTCTGCGAGCTTCTGCCTCAGACTTTTGCACCTGTCCTTCCCCAGACCCCCTCGGGCCACTAGGGCTTTGCTCACAGGTCCCCACCTGGGCGAGGTCTCCCCAGGTCACCCTATCCAAGTGCAAAATCCTCCCCTTCCGGCTGAGCCAGCATCCCTTATCAACCCCCCCCCACACACACACCTCGCCACAGTTCAACTAGAAGGGAGAACTTGTTTTTCCCCAAGGCACGTCTCACCGTCTGAAATGCTGTGCATTTTATTTGTTGACTGTCCGACTGCCTCCCAGCCTAGTTCAGGGACTCAGTGAATGCAGAGATTTCCCCGTGTCCACTGCTGAATCCTAATCACCTAGTCAGCGTTCAATAAACATTTTTTAATGAATGCATTTGCGCAACTTTCCTCACTGGGCTGAGATTAAGAGTAAGTGCCTCTTCAGAGTCTATACCCTCTTTTGTTTTTTTTTTTTTTAAAAAAAAACATGGCTCCTACCTTCTGTCAGAGACTCAGAAAGACAAGTAAAAGTCTCCAAGCACCCCTCTGCCTCTGTGCTGATTAGAAACCTGGGCACAGGTTAGAGTCTCTGGCCCAAGTCTTCTTGTCCTTTCGGGACCCTCCACTCCCAGACAGGAACTCGAGGGGGCCTGGAGCTTTCTGTGGGAAGTCTAGCCTACAAGGTAGTAGTGTTGGTGCCTGTCAGCTGGGAATCCTGACCTTCTCTGCCCTCCACAGAGTAACACGTCCTGCAACTTCATAAATGAAACACCGGGCAAACTGTAGGGAGGTGGGAGCCAACTTCAGACCTTGATTATTCCTCAGTATCAAAGCCTGGATAACCAACTCTTTATTTGAAGAGAAACAAACAGGAAAAAATTATAGAACATGTTTATGTGTATTTCTAAATCTACAAGAGTAGAGGAGGAAAGATGTTCAGGATACAAATGTTTAACTAGAGGAGGGACTTCCCTGGAGTTCCAGTGGTTAAGAACCTGCCTTCCAATGCAAGGGACGCGGGTTCAGTCCCTGGTCGGGGAACTAAGATCCCACGTGCCGAGGGACAACTAAGCCCACGTGCTCTGGAGCCCACGCACCACAAGTAGAGAGAAGCCCGCGTGCCGCAACTAAGACCCAACACAGCCAAATAAATAAATATTTTTTTAAAAAATAATAAATAAAAATATAAAGGAAAAGGTTAAGTAAATTATGAAACATCAACTCACAAAAGTCATTCAAATCACTATCAAGATTAGGTTCCAATATAGAAATATCAATGAATATTAAGATTAAATTTTAATATGAGAAAAAATTATGAAACCATGTTTAGTTTAAAAACAGAACAGAAGCAATATGTACCCACTGACTTTAATATTCTAAAAATTATGACTACAGATGAATAAAGTTTATAAGGGAACACAAAACTACAAACAAAGATTTTTATTAGGATGAAATTACACTTACCTTCTCTTATGTTGTTACACCGTTATTTAAACAAATCTGAAATATCTAAATATATGCTCATACTTGTCAAAGCTCTGACAGGAGAGAGAAGGCTGGAGACAGACCTAGGACCTTTAGTATGTGTACGTGAAGAAAACAAACTGGTTCTTACCCTTGTGCCTCTTCAGCTGGGGGAAGCTGCTAATTGTAGTTGCTTGGATTATTTCCACTACAATTTGATACCTGAGTTTTAAAAAGAGAAAACAAGAAAAGATTGAATAGGAAAAAAGTACTATTTTCAGAGATGCGTTACTGTGCTAATCAACTATAATACTGTGAATCCTGCCCAAGTATCACTAAAACCACCCAACATGGATGAAGTCGTTGGTCCGGGTGCTGGGCCATGCGCTACTCATTTCTGAGACCGGAATGTAAGAGCTGTGAACGTACTTCCCCGACTCCATTCCCTGTACAGACACACTCCCACCTGGCCCCCCGCTGAAGAGGGAAACCTTGAGGTTATGAGCAGCTGCTCCCTCTCCCCGACCCCCAACTCTGCTCTCCTCCCCGCTACCAGTAACCAGAGCCTACTGACTCCACCTCCCAGGCCTGCACTGTCCAATGAAGTGGCCACGAGCCACGTGGGCTACTTAAGTTAAACCACAGTTGTAGTTCCTCAGTTGCACCAGCCGCATTTCAAGTGCTCAGCCACCTCATGGGCCACATGAGGGGACGGTGCAAAGAGAACACTTCCATCACTGCAGAAAGTTCCACTGGATGGTACTGTCCTACACACTTCTCAAAGCTGTCCTCTCCCCTCCAGTCCCACTGTCACCATCTTCGTGATTTCCTGCATTACTCCTCACTTAGAAGAGCATCCCAGACCAACAGATTCAAAGTATCTGCAGTGGGACTCTGGTGCCCACAGTGTCTAAGCTCCCCGGGTCACTCCCGTGCACAGAGAGAGCTGACGGTCACTGGGGCAGAACACCAGGTACACGTACATGTGACTGAGGTCGCCTCTGTGTGAGGAGAAAGAAAAGCTTGTCTTTTTAGTGACAAGTACAACCCTAGAACTGGGGCTATTTTGAGCATATTCAAGTCAGGTGAGTTATGACCCCAAGTTCTTAAGTGCTATTTAATTATTATTAAGTATTGCCCTAACCAAACTTATCTATCCTGAGTGTTTCTCAGCCCTTAATTATGTTGACTGATTAAGAATCTGCCTATAATAAAGCTATTTAACATTAACTCTTTATCTGAACACAAACTTTGCAGCATTCTAAGACTTAATGCTACATTTGGTTGGCTTTCAGAACACAAGATATGTCCTTTTGCTTTTCAACTAAAACCCAGATGACAGACGTGAATTCATCTGTCACAGCTATTCATGGACACCTCACTACTTTACATCTTTTTATTTCTTCACTTGTGCGGTAAGAATATCGATGCCTTCTCTCACCACCTCAGAGACCAGGCTGTCAGGGGCACTGCCGGCGGTCACCTGGAGACTCTGGCAGACTACTGGTTGCCAACACCCTTCCCTCTCTTTTTTTTTTTTTTTTTTTTTTTTTTGCGGTACGCGGGCCTCTCACTGTTGTGGCCTCTCCCGTTGCGGAGCACAGGCTCCGGACGCGCAGGCTCAGCGGCCATGGCTCACGGGCCCAGCCACTCCACGGCATGTGGGATCTTCCCGGACCGGGGCACGAACCCGTGTCCCCGGCATCAGCAGGCGGACTCTCAACCACTGCGCCACGAGGGAAGCCCTTCCCTCTCTTTTTTCCCTGGTAACTGGACCACATTTATGGGGGAAAGCAATGCACCCAGCTCAAAACGCGAACCTTCTCCCTAGCAGTTAGGGACAGCCATCTGATATGGTTCTAGCCTGTGAGATATGAGCAGGACTTGCTGGGAGGGGATTCCAGGAAGGTTCTTTAAAGGGGCAGAGACTCCACGGAAAAGCCCTTTCAGTCTTCTGTCCTTGCCCTTCCTCAAGTTTCCTCCATGGAACAAGGATGCAGCTGGATGAAGGCACAGCAGCCATGAGGATGAAAGCCACGTGGCGACGGGAGAAGACAGGAGGAGTTCAGGTGTCCAGGGACATCACTGAGCCATGATAACAGCCCCAGCCTGTCCATCTCAGGACATCTTGTTATGGAGGAGAATAAATCCCTAACTTGTTTAAGTAACTGTGCGTCGACATGTCTCAGGGCCAAATGCTGTCTGCCTCAGAGACAGCTCTCTGAAGTCTCCATCCATAGAGGAGTTACCTACGGGCTGAATACACACTCAGGCGATGCTCTCCAAAAGGAGGCCTTGCTAGGACATTAATGATCAATAAAGTTGTCTGATGGAACTGCCTTCATTCCTCCATTAATGGTAAAACACAAAAGTAGCTTTTCACGTGACTTTTCCTGCCAGCTATGAACAGATGAGGAAACAGCTTATAAGAAGCATACACAAACCTGGAATCATCAAAGTCAAACACTCCTTAACCAAGTCTTTAATTTAACCTTGGACTTAGGTTCTATAAGCAGAAAGCACCGACTTTTCACTCAACTCCAACACATGTCACCCAACTCCAAACATATGCTTGTTGCAGAAACTTCTACGAAGAAAAGCATGAGAATAATCTGTATGGTCAGCATGCTTTCACTAAATAAACACTTTTTAAATCAGTTTCTAGACACACTGAAATGAACAACACCAATACGGTATCTGCTTTCAGAAAGCTCTGGGGATATATCAGACTAAGGGGAAAACGCTCAGCCTATGATATTTGAAAGACTACATAAAAACAGATTTTAATGACACACGGATTCTAAAATGCAAAATGGCGTGTACACTTAGGATTGCAGATTCGTAAAGATGTGGGTATGTGAACCAGGACTACAACGCAAACCAGAGATAAAAATGAAGGGCACTGTATTAAAATGGTAGAATTATAAGTCATCTTAAAACTGTTCCCAAACTGCTCATCTATCTTAGCCAGTTCAAACAGACTTACCTTCTTCCCTGCACAGGAAGCTTTCCTTACCTCTCCATTTCTGTACCAGCCTCACCATCCTTCTCTCCTTTAGGCCTGCAATCTCATCATCTTAGATATCTGCCCTCCCATAAATAGGAATCTCAAAGTCCTTTGAATCTTTCAATAAGTTCCCTTCCTCCTCTTCCTCTTGTCACCGCCCTATTTCAGGCGTTCTCACCCGTGGGTCAGCTGCATTAGCTAAACGGTCTGTCTCCTTGATGTCAAGCTTTCTATCTCCCACCCAGCCCACTTCGAGCACCCCTGTCAAAACACCTTCCTCCAAGACCACTCTCAGCTCCTCGACCCCCGCTCAACCCCTCCAGGGACCCCCCCCCCAGAGGAGGAAGCCTCCATTCCAGCCTCCCGCTCGCTCTGCACCTTGGCACTGGCCCCCTCACCCGACCCCCACATAAGCCTGGACTGAAGCCACCACCGTTTCCACACTGCTCTCCCCGGCCTGTAGTCACTTTCCAGGCTTTCGCTCATGCTGTTTCCTTCTGAAAACCATCTCCCTTCTTGTCCACCTAATTAGATCTTACGTACGCTATTTCTTCCCTCAAGTCATTCCCAATCCCCCTGATTCACATTAATATTTCTCCTTGCTGAAACCCTAAATTACTTCTGCTCTATAATAGTACCCATTTGGGGCTTCCCTGGTGGTGCAGTGGTTGAGAGTCCGCCTGCCGATGCAGGGGACGCGGGTTCGTGCCCCGGTCCGGGAAGATCCCACATGCCACAGAGTGGCTAGGCCCGTGAGCCATGGCCGCTGAGCCTGCACGTCCGGAGCCTGTGCTCCGCAACGGGAGACGCCACAACAGTGAGAGGCCCGCATACCGCAAAAAAAAAAAAAGAAAAAGAAAAAAAGTACCCATTTACCTACTATTTTATACTGTTATTTTAAAGAGTCACATTTCCACAAAGAATGTTGTGAACGAAGAGAACGGTGTGTCCAGTGTGTTCAGGGCCTCACCCTTCTTTTTAAAATGGTCACACGTCTGAGCCTAAGACAAAGTTGTGGCTTTGTGTATAAAAAAAGATATGCTACCTTTTTTTTCTCTCCAACTAGATCATGAGCCTCTTGGAGATAGGGATTGAGTCTTGGATTCTCCAACCGAACCTAGCTTGGCAGTAAATATTAATGAGTGCTAGGGACAGAATGCTTGTGTCCCCTGCAAAATTCATATGTGAAGCCTAATGCCCAGTGTGATGGTATCTGGAGGCGGGACCTCTGAAAGGTCATTAGGTCTCGAGGGTGGTTCGTGCCCTTACAAAAGAGACCCCCCGCCAGAGAGCTCTCTCCACCGCGTGAGGCCAGAGCAAGAAGACTGCTGTCTATAAACCAGGAAGCGGGCCCTCACCAGAAACCCAAGTTGCCTACCAGCACCTTGATCTTGGACTCCCCAGCCTCCAGAACTAGGAGAAATAACTGTTTGTTGTTTGAGCCTCCCATTCTATGGTATATTTGTGATAGCAGTCTAAACTGACTTATTAATGAGCTACATTAATAAGTGTTAACATCTGTAACACTTAACAGGCACACATAACATTCTGAACAATCTGTTCTTTCGATATTCTTAGCGATTCACACTCTGGGACAAATAAGTCATCAATGGTACTGAAGAAAATACACGCCATCTGAGAAAGAGGTAAAATGTCCAAACAAATCCATAAAATTATAAAGTAATACCACCTAACAGAGTCCTTTCATCAGGTACCAGGTACCTGATTAGATAATTTATAGCATCTCATTTAATCCTCACAAGGTGCTGTAATTAACCCCACATTACAGAGGAAGAGATTAGAGTTCAAGTGTATGAAGAAATCCATACAAGGTCTCACTGCTTTTAAGTACGAGAGCCAAAATTACAACCTAGGGCTTGATTCTGAAGCTCACGTTCTTAACCATTTTCTGGCTGCCCTAAAATTCAATATAGGTTAGTGTTTTATCTTGTCTAAGGCCCTTCAAAGCACATCAGCATGGCCAAGGCCAGACCATCTTTCCAGCCGCACTGCCTTCCACATCCCTCTTGGATACATACCATTTTCTGGCCAAACCAGACCACGTGCAACACCCCAAACACAACGCAGCTCTTTCCTGCCTCCCAGCCTTTGCTCCCCTTCTTCTCCCTCTCATACACAGCCTCCCCCGTCACCCGCTGAAATCCTGTTCACTCCCAAACACCCAGGTCTCATAGATTCCTCTCGGCTACAGGATGAAAGATTTGCTCCTACCCACTTCCTCAGCTGTTCACACTCTGCTTCTGGCCTACCTTGCTTCATACTTAGCTATTTACACCCACAGGGGTCTCCTACACTGAACAAGGAACACCTTGATGGCGGGGAAAGAATCCAAAGATCCGCAAGCAATTCATCTTTACAGATACCAGGCCCTCCTCACACAATGCTCTGCGCACAGGAGGCGTCTGAAGATGATCACTGAATCTGTAGAATTCACTTTCACTCGATACCAAAAGGCAAAGTAGGAAATGAGAGACTTCCTCATTCTCAACAAAACCACACAACACATACGTCCAAATGCTGGCCGTCCTCGACGGCACAGGATTCTTAGTCATCTGGGGGGTATTCGGGGGCAGCCAGCACTCACCTGGCCTTCCTCCTCCAGAGGCGGACGTGGCCTAGCTCGTGCCAAGTGAGGCTCTACAATCAGGAGGACTAATCTTTGTCAACATGCTCTTGAGCAGAAAACCAGAGACTGTTAGTACGTTTTTACAAAATGACATTGTAAACTCAAGTTTTAGGAGGAAGCAGCGAATCAAGAATTCAGCTCTTTTCCAATTCTGGCAAGATCCTCCCCAGAGCACCCCTTGTCTCTGGATAATGAAAATGTCACACAAAGCTAGCTGCCAAATGTCCCTCTGAGTTGCCACCTCACCTCTCTTTAGTTTTATACACTTCGCTAAAGTAACAGATTTGGAACAAGACTGTTTTGATGAACTCTTCCCACCAATGTTAATCTCGCCTGAATGCTACACAGTCCTTCAAAGTAATCACCTTAGAAATCAACATCTTCTACTGTCAAATGTTCAGAACAGCTTTGGGATGCTATCAGAACTGATTTCAAAGTTATTTAGAAGCCAAACCAAAAAACTTCGTCTCGTCATCTCATCAGGCACACCTTTTAAGTGTTACTTTAGAGCTGTCTTGGGTGTGCACATGCTGGAATGTCTTAGGGGAGCCAAAGGCTGGACAAACCCTAGTCTAAGTGTATCGTATGGTAAAATGGTTTAAAATACCGTTTTATATCAAAATTAGCAAGGATCTATTATGGAATAGAATACCATATACATACAAATGTTTAAGAAAAAATCAGGAATTTAAAAATAATGTTTCAGAGTTGCCACAGGCTACTTTGTACTAGGCTAGGAATAATGTTTTCATTAAAGAGACTTCAATTAAAGTGTTTAAGAAATGAAACCATGGTGACTTCCGCTAGCTAAGCTGGAGCTGCTTCCCACATCCACAGCACTATTGACAAGGTCTGCTGGGTTATTTAGGGAGTGGGTCAGAGTAGCTAAGAATGTGAGCTCTGGAACCAGATGGCCTGTGTTCAAATGCTGCTTTCGACACTTACTGTGTCACCCTGGGAAAATTATTCAAGCTTTTTAGAACTGAAGAGTCCTCACCTGCAAAAAGCAGAATAACAGCATTTTTCATAGGGTTGCTATGAAGATTACATGAGAGAACACCTTTAAAATATCTGGAACAGCACCTGCCCTCAGTGAGAGTTGTTTTGTTTTGGTTTTTTTTGCGGTACGCAGGCCTCTCACTGCTGCGGCCTCTCCCGTTGCAGAGCACAGGCTCCGGACGCACCAGCTCCAGACGCACAGGCCCAGTGGCCATGGCCCAGGGCCCCGACGCTCCGCGGCACGTGGGATCTTCCTGGACCGGGGCACGAACCCGTGTCCCCTGCATCGGCAGGCGGACTCCCAACCACTGCGCCACCAGAGAAGCCCCCTCAGTGAGAGTTTAATGACCGTTAACAATTACTGTTCCTTAACACTGCTGCTGGCTCTTCAGATATGTGCTGTTTAGGGAAATGGTATGTGTGTGTGCTTGTAAAATATATATAAAAGCCATTTTAAGTAACCTTACTTTTTTTCCGGACTATAATAGTGTCTCAGCCTGATCAATCGAAGACCACCAGGGTCACGGTAGTCCAACAGCCTCAGGTTTACTGACCCACTGCCATCAGCAAGAGGAACCATGGGACATCTCCCCAGACAAAGAAAAAGATAAAGTACTACTGGATTCTGGGGAAGGGTGGGGTGTGGATGAAATTTAAATGAAGCAGCATTGTGACTGGCTCAAAGCGGGGCTTGTAAAGGGGTCAATTTCAGATGGATATAGGGTCCCATTGCCTTGGAAACTACAAAGTTAAGATAAATGTAGGATGCTGAGTCCAGAAACCCTTTATCTGCAGCTCTGCATCCGGATTAAAATGAGACTGCTTCTCTGTGTCAAAGTGACTGAAATCCTCCAGGCAAGGAGAGGATGTGTCATTCCTACTGATATAATTTCACACAGCAAAGTTTCTGATAGAATTTAGAGAGCAATGCTTCTCAGTGAATAAGAAAGCAGTAGTCACTAAGCGAGAATCATTATGACGTTTTACAGCCACTGAATATGTTTGGAAGAAATATTGTTTCCTGTTAACTTGGTAGCTGGTTTTAGTGTCTGTTATCCCAGCCTGATGAACAGACAGGAAGATTTTACTTTCTCAGTCCGAGCCAATTTTTACTTTCTCTAAAGTAACATATGCTCTTCCAAGAAAATGGGAAAATACACAAAGCACAACATTCAAAGTTAACTACTATTAACATTTGGTATATCTTTATAACCTTTTTTCTATGCAAACACAATTTTTTTTGTTTTATAAGATGGGATTTATGTTAATAAATACTGGCTTAGAGCCTTTTTAATTTATAAATGTATAGTTACTATCTTCCAATATTATTAAATATTCTGATGCAACATCATTGCTACACGGCAATCCATTGTATACATGAGCCAAAGCCTTTAAAACCAAACCCTTATTGTTAGACATTTTAATTATTTCGAGCTTTTCTCTATTTTAAATAAAATTACAAGAAACATTCTTGGAAAAATCTTTCCATGTAATCATGGTTATTTTCTTAAGATAAATTCTTATGAATAATGAATGTATCAAAAAGTGCACACTTTGTATTGGGCTTCCCTGGTGGCGCAGTGGTTGAGAGTCTGCCTGCCGATGCAGGGGACACGGGTTCGTGCCCCGGTCCAGGAAGGTCCCACACGCCACGGAGTGGCTGGGCCCGTGAGCCATGGCTGCTGAGCCTGCACGTCAGGAGCCTGTGCTCCACAACGGGAGAGGCCACAACAGTGAGAGGCCCGCGTACCACAAAAAAAAAAGAAAAAAAAAGTGCACACTTTGTATCACAAAAGTGTATCACAAAATGCACACTTTGTGACCTTTGTTCAGATTATAAAAACTGCAACAGAAAGGGCATAATTTCTGCTTCTACCAGCAGGACATGAAGTTGTCTATCTTCCTACACTCTTGATAACACTAGGTGTTAAATTTTTAATCTTCACCAATATTATGAACAAAGAAAAGTATATCATTTTAGCTTTTATGTCTGAGTACTACTGAGGATAACAACAAGGTCCTGAGCTATCTTTTCAGGAGGCATATTTAATGGTATTAAACAGGAAGTGGCCGGAGCTGTGACACAAGCAGGGGAAACATTTTCAGTTAGGGCTCAGAGGAGTAAGAGGCACTTTCCACTAAAGGGGCTTTTAAACCTGTTTTCCACTTTTCTAGTGTGCAGAGGGCAGCCGATTTCACAGAGAGTCTAAGGCACGTTTCCCAGCCTTTTTCCATTCGTGGCACACATAGCAAGTGACAATATCTGATCAGGACACTGGGGTGACCAGCCATCCCAGGCCCTACCCAGCTACCTCGTGGGCTTAAGAGACCGGTCATCTCTGAACACCCATGCACTGTATTTGAGTTACACCAGCTAGAAAGTTCTGCACCAGCGCAGCCTAAGGAATCCTGAGTGTATGCACACACACACACACACACACACACACACACATATACAGGATTCATGTTATATATACAGAAAATAATCTGGAAATATATATACACCAAGTATTCACAGTTTTTATCTGTCTGCAATAAGTGACTTCCATTTTCTTAATCTTGTTTATATCTTTTAATCTTCCTAAAATAACTACCATATATTCATTTTCTAGTTCCCAGAGCCTACAGAAATTACATGTTACAGAAGTGGCCAAAGCTTTGTCACCACAGGCCAGCTGGTGCCCTTTAGTTAACCTCAAGAAAACCAAAGTTTCCTCTCTGTTGCCTGTATCTAGTTTCTACTTGTGTTCCTCATATTTCTACATCAGCTATTAATATAGTTATAAAGTATTTATGGATGTATGTTTAGCACCACTGCAGTATGTTCCATTCCCAGTCCTTACCTAAAGCATTTTCATTTAGAACGGCTACTCAATATCATCTTCAGTTGCCTAGTTTTATGTTCCATATCTAAAGTGTCCTAATGACTTCTTATACATTTTTTTTTTTTTTTTTTTTTTTTTGCGGTACGCGGGCCTCTCACTGTTGTGGCCTCTCCCGTTGCGGAGCACAGGCTCCGGACGCGCAGGCTCAGCGGCCATGGCTCACGGGCCCAGCCGCTCCGCGGCACGTGGGATCTTCCCGGACCGGGGCACGAACCCACGCCCCCTGCATCGGCAGACGGACTCTCAACCACTGCGCCACCAGGGAAGCCCTTCTTATACGTCTTGAACACAGTTTTCTGAAGGAAGCTGCTGCCGCCTCGGCTCACCCATTAACCCCACTCAAGTCGGGGCCTGAGCGTGTTCTAGCCTGCTCCCGACAGCTGTAACTTTTTCCAGCTCTTACTGGGAGCCTAGATGTCCCGCACGACATGCATCATCTCATTTAATTATCACAGCAACCCTATGAAGTAGGAGCTATTTTCTCCATTTCACAGTTAAAACTGAGGCTCAGAGTGTAAATGACTTGCCTCAGACCATGCACTTTGCAAGCAGTGAAGCCACAGTGCAAACCAGGTCTGTGAAATCCAGGCCTGCCGGACCCTTGAGCCTGTGTTCGTGGCCAGGGTCTGCCTTGGTGCTGGACTGGTCACTACAGGTTGACTTCTGTGCTGCTAATGCTCCTCGGCCTCAGCCTCTAGAACTGCATTTCTGTCAAGCGCTGGGGAATCACAAGACAGAGCATGCATTGCTGCTACTCAGTGCTGGGCTGAAGTCAGCTTGCGAGGCCTAGGCCCGCTCAGGAGAGCTGGCTGTTGCATTTCAGCAATTAAACCCATCGTTATTAAAATTAAATTACAGGGCCTCCCTGGTGGCGCAGTGGTTGAGAGTCCGCCTGCCGATGCAGGGGATACGGGTTCGTGCCCCGGTCTGGGAGGATCCCATATGCCGCGGAGCGGCTGGGCCCGTGAGCCATGGCCGCTGGGCCTGCGCGTCCGGAGCCTGTGCTCCGCAACGGGAGAGGCCACAACAGTGAGAGGCCCGCATACCGCAAAAAGAAAAAAAAAAGAAAAAAAAAAATTAAATTACACAAACCTACCGTTTTTTAAAAGTAAAAGTACTCAAAACTCATCGTTTCCTAATAATTTCATTCATTTTACTATTACCTATGTTCGAGGTTATTTACACCCATTCCACCAGCCTTCACTACCTTTTTTTTTTTTTTTTTTTTTGGCTGCACCAGGTCTTAGGTGCAGCACGTGGGATCTTTGCTGAGGCACGCGGGATCTTTGCTGAGGCACACAGGCTCACAGTTGCGGCATGCAGGCTCACAGTTGAGGCATGCGGGCTCCTTAGTTGAGGCATGCAAAGTCTTAGTTGCAGCATGCAAACTCTTAGTTGCGGCATGCATGTGGGATCTAGTTCCCCGGGCTCTAACCTGGGCCCCCTGCATTGGGAGCATGGAAACTTACCCACTGGACCACAGGGAAGTCTCCAGCCTTCTCTACTTGCGAACCATAAAGTTCTTTTCTGTTGAGGAGGCACTCAGCACAATTTTTGTCTTTGTTTTTTAAAAAAACAAGCAGTACCTACTGACCTCACCCCTCCCTCAACTCTTCATGTTTTAAGTCCAAGAAGCACCATCTCTGGCCTCCCTCCACCTCTCACTCATGCCTCTCCTCTCCTCCCCGGAGAGGAATAAGCTTCTAATCTGATCGCAGAGGAGGAGGAACTGGGCCCGTGAAGCACAGCCCTTCTGTTCCCCTTCCTCTTAAGGGCATGTGTTCTCTGCCTCCAAAGGGCAGCCAGCAAGTCGACTGCACCTACCAGGGAGACGGAAGGAGGGAGCAGCGGGGACAAGGAGAGGGATTCCGACCCAGCAGCGACAGGTGGGAAAGAATGTCTAGTTGTGCAACTCAGTTTTAGAGAGCACACTGCCTGCGTATATAAACCACACTGTCCGGGACCTCCAGTGATAAGAGTGACGCGGTGGTCTTCATTTGCCTTATTTCTCGGCCCTAAGATGGGTCAGACTTCAGGATGGAGAGAGGACCACTGCTACTCATGAGGCCTCCTCAAACCCCAAGATGAGACACTGCATCCCAGTGGGCCATGAGGAACCACCCCGTCTTCACAAAGAAATTAAATCTATTTGTGATCCTCAGTCTCATGATCATAAACAATGACAATAATAGTGTCGTGTAAGCTAACAGTTGGGAATAGGCAGATCCTGGGCCAAGTGCTTTACATAAACTGACTTGTGGTCCTAAAGGTTGTTCAGAAAGCAGGTAACCCTCGACCCACACCTAACACGGCACCAGTGCTGCTCCAAACACAAGCACATAATGAATTCTTTCATCTCAGAGACATCATAAACTTCTTCATACCAAAACTCCCCTTCTCATACCAAATTTTACATTGCTGCCAACACTTAACGGTCTTTCCTCCTAAGTGAAAATAATTTGTGTCTCAGATACATTTAACTCCCACCTCTGTGCCCTCTGCTATTCCTCAGACACTAGCAGCAGTTATATTCTAAAGTCAACGTACTTTTATTTTTCATAAAACTGAAAGATCTTTTAGAACACTTTTCATAGGCAGCCTCACATTTTAGTGTGTTTTTTTAAAACTAGATTTATATTCATTTATTCTTTTCATAAAAATTTGCCAGGCTTCTGTTTTACACTTACGAAGTTCCATCTCCCTGTCCACCCACACAAGCCTTCCTCGGCAGTTCACACGCGCTCAGTGATTTCTTACACGCTGCAGTAGGCTGTCTTAGGTACGCTTGATTTCTTTTTTCTTGCTCCTCTACAATGTAATCCTACTTTACTTCAAGATTCACATTTTCAGAATCACTGTTCAAAACACTGCACATTCAACTAATTTAAATTCTTCCTACACAGAAGCATGCAATTTTAAGAATTTTAATACTTTTAATATTATCCTCATGTGCAAATGCACCTAAACTGATTCAGATTTGAAAATCCACCCCCTTATGACATCTAAAGAAAAAATACTAAGCAACCCCCCAGCAATCCATTGCTAGTCATGATCTCTTAAGTTAATCCATTCATTATGCCCACTTTAGAATGGTAAAACTGAAAAGCACCACACCAATCTCAGAATGTGCCACATAAAAGGTTCCCCTTCTCTTCTCCAAACTAAATAATCCTTAATCCCTTTAATTTTAAACCTTTCGTTCCTTATTAGAATTTCCTATCTATTTTTAGATTCTCCACATTGCTCTTTTTTTTTAATTAATTTATTTATTTTATATTCATTTTTGGCTGTGTTGGGTCTTCGTTTCTGTGCGAGGGCTTTCTCCAGTTGCGGTGAGCGGGGGCCACTCTTCATCGCGGTGCACAGGCCTCTCCCTGTCACGGCCTCTCCCGTTGAGGAGCACAGGCTCCAGACATGCAGGCTCAGTAATTGTGGCACACGGGCCTAGCCGCTCCGCGGCATGTGGGATCTTCCCGGACTGGGGCATGAACTCATGTCCCCTGCATTGGCAGGCGGATTCTGAACCACTGCACCACCAGGGAAGCCCCACATTGCTCTTTAAATGAGGGTCAGAAGTAAACAAATACAGAACTGAAAAATCTAATAAAGACTTGGGCTGGTGGTAAATGAGATTATGGCAGTGAGAGGCTGCTCTGATTTTCTTTCTTACTACTTGTTTCTCTGGCAGTCTGTCACTGCCTTAATAAAAGATGATGGTACTTCTGATGGTATTGTTCCCCACACAAGGATTAGTGCCTGCAAAGGCTCACGAACAGCAGAGAGTTATCTCCACAGTTGCAGAAAATCCCATAAGGCTGGGGCCCTGTGTCACTGCTGTTCTCTGCCCACCTGGCTAGCAAGTTACCCAGCTTTACATATGGGGTGTGAAGTCAGACAGACCTGAATTCAAATCCCAGCTCTGTTACTTGGTAGCTTTGTAATCCGGGGCAAGTTGCTTCCCTCTCCTCATCCAAATAATGAGAATCACAGTACCTACTTCACATGGTGGTTATAACAATCAGATGATGATTATGAAGAACCTAGCACTGTGCTTGACACATATTAGATACTCAACAAATGGGAGCTTAAAAACAAAGAAAGTTTTCCTTTCTTGAGCATTTGCTTGGCATCTCTTTAACCCTGGCAAATGCCCAGTCCAGGGAAGCAGCCATTTCTCCAATGCCTGTGTGGGAAGCAGTGCTATCCTGCCTCACTATAACTACAAAACATGAAGTACTGTAGCAAAAACAGCTATTTGCCTCTTCCATACCCATTCTTTTTCCTTCCTCAGTAATAGAATCCTCCATTTTTAATGAAGCCTAAGGGTGCCCAGAATGAGACTACTTGCTTTTTCTCAATTGTTTCGACCAATGAAATATAAACAAAAATGTCATGTAGCAGCTTCCAGAAATATCCTTAAAAGACAAGCAGTACAGGACCTTTGCCACCATGTTCCCCTGCCTCCATCCCACTTCCTGGGATTCAGATATGACGGAGGGCATCCTAGAGAACATCCTGAACCAGGAAGACTCCGGAACACAGGATGGCGGAGCAGTGAGCTAGGGGGAGCCTGGGTCCTTGAGGAAGGCAGGGCCCCGTACCAGCCCTGGACTGGGTACTGCAGACTTCCCTTAAGCAAGGAGGAAGAAAAACCCTCTGTACTTTGACAAGGCATCATTATTTTGTGGGTTTTCTATAATTTTCAGCTGAATCTAATCCTAACTAATATAAGTACAGTACCTCCAAACTGTTCACGGGGTTAAACCTGTGGCTCTTAAGAAAGGACAATTTTGTCCCCCAGAGGACATCTGGCGACGTCCAGAGACATTTCTGGTTGACGCAGCAGTGCGGGTGCTACTGGCATTCAGTGGGTAGAGGCGCTAGGGATGCTGCTTACATTCCGCAGTTAACAGAACAACTCCCACAACAGAGGGCTATCAAGCCCCACATGTCAGTTTTGCCAAGGCTGAGAAACCTCGGGTTCAACACATCTCTTAGGAAGGTCAGCGATAAAATGCCCTCTGTTCATTACAATAATCATGGCAGAAGAATGAGCCGTCCTGATTAGTCAGTATTCTCCTCAACAGAGTTACCATATATCTCAAACAGTAATCAACAGTTTTCAAAGAATCAGAATATAATGAATCACATGACACGACATCTAGCCGAGACTTCAGACTGGCAGCATGTGAAAGCACATTACGTTTAAAAGAGATTCTCAGTGTATGAATTGCATTTTATAATCACCTGGGGAACTGATGCCCAAGATCCACTCTAGACCAGTTACATAAAAGTTCCTGGGGGTGAAGCCTAGGCATCTGTATCTTCCATGGAGGACCAAGTAATCTTCATCAGGGTACTTTTCACAAATGCGCTGAAGAATTACAGAATGCAGGCAGCCCTGGATGTGCCAGATTCCTGGACCACGGTCTGCCTACTTCTTTACAAGAGGTTCCTTGGGGCAAAACCTTTCACTGCTCCTTTCCTTAACATTCACTTTGACTGCTGCTTTATCTTCAAAATAAAGGAACACACAGTCCTTTCTCTAGTATGGCTGTGACGTGGAGTTTCACAAATGGATGCACCTGGACTCTGAACACTGCTCTGCCTTCCTTGACGGTGGCCATCACCCACCCCCCACCAGCCACACCAGGTGGGAATCTATTCATCTGCCCTTTAACATCATGCATCAACATGACACTCAGATTTCTGGCTCCTCTTTTGTTAGCAGAGTTGACCACTGCTCCTACTAGAAGACCCAGAAAATTCAAAATATTAAACCAGTCTAGCTCCCATATCCTCATTTTGACATCTTGGATGCTAGAAAAGGAAGTACCTCAAAGGGACAGCAGGATATCAAACTGTAATGTTTTAAAGCCTGGTTGATTCTAACATACAGACAGGGTTAAAAACCACTAACTTACGCCATCTGGAGTTGAGTGTCCTGTGAGGAGCTTCAGCGCACGTCCCGAGCTGAGGTGTCGGCTCAGCCGTTTCCCGAGGAACTCTGGTCTGAAGGGCCGGGGGCAAGGCCTCTGCACGGGGCCCGCTATGAGCAAGTGAAATAGACTAAGCACAAAGGGAAAAAAGGTGGAAGGGCTAGGCCTGAAGTGAGACTGCCAGGTTTATGTCTTTTCCAGAGGAAATGTGGATCCTCTAGAAACAGGAGGTGTGAAGAGAGAGGACCTTCAAGATGGCGGAGGAGTAAGACGTGGAGATCACCTTCCTCCCCACAAATACATCAGAAATACATCTGCATGTGGAACAACTCCGACAGGACACCTACTGAACGCTGGCAGAAGACCTCAGACTTCGCAAAAGCCATGTGGCTGACAGGGTCTTGGTGCTCCGGCCGGATATCAGGCCTGAGCCTCTGAGGTGGGAGAGCCAAGTTGAGGACTTTGGACCAGCAGAGACCTCCCGGTCAAATGTAATATAAATCGGTGAGAGCTCTCCCAGAGATTTCCGTCTTAACGCTAAGACCCAGCTCCACTCAACAATCAGCAAGTTCCAGTACTGGACACCCCATGCCAAACAACCAGAAAGACAGGAACCCAACCCCACCCATGAGCAGAGAGGCTGCCTAAAATCATAATAAGTTCACAGACATCCCAAAACACACCACCAGATGTGGTCCGGCCCACCAGAAAGACAAGATCCAGCCTCACCACCAGAACACAGGCACCAGTCCCCTACACCAGGAAGCCTACACAACCCACTGAACCAACCTTACCCTCTGGGGGCAGACACCAAAAACAACGGGAACTACAAACCTGCAACCTGCAAACAGAGACCCCAAACACAGTAAGTTAAGCAAAATGAGAAGACAGAGAAATACACACCAGATGAAGGAGCAAGGTAAAAACCTACCAGACCAAAGAAATGGACAGGAAATAGGCAGTCTACCTGAAAAAAAATTCAGAGTAATGATAGTAAAGATGATCCAATATCTTGGAAATAAAATGGAGAAAATACAAGAAATGTTTAACAAGGACCTAGAAGAACTAAAGAGCAAACAAACAATGATGAACAACACAATAAATGAAATTAAAACTTCTCTAAAAGGAATCAATGGCAGAGTAACTGAGGCAGAAGAACGGATAAGTGACCTGGAAGATAAAACAGTGGAAATAACTGCCACAGAGCAGAATAAAGAAAAAAGAATGAAAAGAATTGAGGACAGTCTCAGAGACCTCTGGAACAACATTAAATGCACCAACATTCAAATTACAAGGGTCTCAGAAGAAGAAGAGAAACAGAAAGGGACTGAGAAAATATTTGAAGAGATTATAATTGAAAACTTCCCTAATATGGGAAAGGAAATAGTCAACTCCAGGAAGCACAGAGAGTCCCATAAAGGATAAATCCAAGGAGAAACACACCAAGACACATATTAATCAAGCTATCAAATATTAAATACAAAGAAAAAATACTGAAAGCAGCAAGGGAAAAGCAACAAATAACATACAAGGGAATCCCCATAAGGTTAACAGCTGATCTTTCAGCAGAAACTCTGCAAGCCAGAAGGGACTGGCAGGACATATTTAAAGTGATGAAAGGGAAAAACCTACAACCAAGATTACTCTACCCAGCAAGGCTCTCATTCAGAATTGATGGAGAAATTAAAACCTTTACAGACAAGCAAAAGCTAAGAGAACTCAGCACCACCAAACCAGCTCTACGACAAATGCTTAAAGGAAGTTCTCTAAGTGGGAAACATGAGAAGAAAAGGACCTACAAAAACAAACCCAAAACAATTTAAAAATGGTAACAGGAACATACATATCGATAATTACCTTAAATGTAAATGGATTAAATGCTCTAACCAAAAAACATAGACTGGCTGAATGGATACAAAAACAAGACCCATATATATGCTGTCTACAAGAGACCCACTTCAGACCTAGGGACACATACAGACTGAAAGTGAGGGGAGGGAAAAAGATATTCCATGAAAATGGAAATCAAAAGAAAGCTGGAGTAGCAATTCTCATATCAGACAAAATAGACTTTAAAATAAAGACTATTATCAGAGACAAAGAAGGACACTACATAATGATCAAGGGATCAATCCAAGAAGAAGATATAACAATTGTAAATATTTATGCACCCAACATAGGAGCACCTCAATACATAAGGCAAATGCTAGCAGCCATAAAAGGGGAAATCAACAGTAACACAATAATAGTAGGGGACTTTAACACCCCACTTTCACCAATGGACAGATCAACCAAAATGAAAATAAATAAGGAAACACAAGCTTTAAATGACACATTAAACAAGGTGGACTAAATTGATATTTATAGGACATTCCATCCAAAAACAACAGAATACAATTTCTTCTCAAATGCTCATGGAACATTCTCCAGGATAGATCATATCCTGGGTCACAAATCAAGTCTTGGTAAATTTAAGAAAATTGAAATTGTATCAAGTATCTTTTCCGACCACAATGCTATGAGACTAGATATCAATTACAGGGAAAAAATCTGTAAAAAATACAAATACATGGAGGCTAAACAACACACTACTCAGTAACCAAGAGGTCACTGAAGAAATCAAAGAGGAAATCAAAAAATACCTAGAAACAAATGACAATGAAAATACCTAGAAACAAATGACAATGAAAACACAACGACCCAAAACCTGCAGCAAAAGCAGTTCTAAGAGGGAAGTTTACAGCAATACAATCCTACCTCAAGAAACAAGAAACAAGAAACATCTCAAATAAACAACCTAACCTTACACCTAAAGCAATTAAAGAAAGAACAAAAAACCCCAAAGTTAGCAGAAGGAAAGAAATCATAAACATCAGATCAGAAATAAATGAAAAAGAAATGAAGGAAACAATAGCAAAGATCAATAAAACTAAAAGTTCGTTCTTTGAGAAGATAAACAAAATTGATAAACCACTAGCCAGACTCATCCAGAAAATAAGGGAGCAGGCTTCCCTGGTGGCGCAGTGGTTGAGAGTCCGCCTGCCAATGCAGGGGACACAGGTTTGTGCCCTGGTCCGGGAGGATCCCACATGCCACGGAGCGGCTGGGCCCGTGAGCCATGGCTGCTGAGCCTGAGCGTCCAGAGCCTGTGCTCCACAATGGGAGAGGCCACAGCAGTGAGAGGCCCGCGTACCACAAAAAAAAAGAAAATATAAGGGAGAAGACTCAAGTCAACAGAATTAGAAATGAAAAAGGTGAAGTAACAATTGACACTGCAGAAATACAAAGGATCATGAGAGATTAATACAAGCAACTATATGCCAATAAAATGGACAACCTGGAAGAAATGGACAAATTCTTAGAAAAGCAGAACCTTCTGAGACTGAACCAGGAAGAAATAGAAAATATAAATAGACCAATCACAAGCACTGAAATTCAAACTGTGACTAAAAATCTTCCAACAAACAAAAGTCCAGGACCAGATGGCTTCACAGGCGAATTCAATCAAACATTTACAGACGAGCTAACACCTATCCTTCTCAAACTCTTCCAAAATATAGCAGAGGGAGGAACACTCCCAAACTCATTCTACAAGGCCACCATTACCCTGATACCAAAACCAGACAAAGATATCACAAAAAAAGAAAACTAGAGGCCAATATCACTGATGAACATAAATGCAAAAATCCTCAACAAAATACTAGCAAACAGAATCCAACAGCACATTAAAAGGATCATACACCATGATCAAGTGGGGTTTATCCCAGGAATGCAAGGATTCTTCAATATACGCAAATCAATCAATGTGATACACCATACTAACAAACTGAAGGAGAAAAACCATATGATCATCTCAACAGATGCAGAAAAAGCTTTTGACAAAATTCAACACCCATTTATTATAAAAACCCTGCAGAAAGTAGGCATAGAGGGAACTTTCCTCAACATAATAAAGGCCATATATATGACAAACCCACAGCCAACATTGTTCTCAATGGTGAAAAACTGAAACCATTTCCACTAAGATCAGGAACAAGACAAGGCTGCCCACTCTCACCACTCTTATTCAACATAGTTTTCCAAGTTTTAGCCACAGCAATCAGAGAAGAAAAAGAAATGAAAGGAACCCAAATTGGAAAAGAAGGAGAAAAACTGTCACTGTTTGCAGATGACATGATACTATACAGAGAATCCAAAAGATGCTACCAGAAAACTATTAGAGCTAATCAATGAATTTGGTAAACTAGCAGGATACAAAATTAATGCACAGAAATCTCTTGCATTCCTATACACTAATGATGAAAAATCTGAAAGAGAAATTAAGGAAACACTCCTATTTACCACTGCAAGAAAAAGAATAAAATACCTAGGAATAAACCTACAAGTGGAGACAGAAGACCTGTATGCAGAAAACTACAAGAAACTGATGAAAGAAATTAAAGATGATACAAACAGATGGAGAGATATACCATGTTCTTGGATTGGAAAAATCAACATTATGAAAACAACTATACTACCCAAAGCAACCTACAGATTCAGTGTAATCCCTATCAAACTACCAATGGCATTTTTCACAAAACTAGAACAAAAAATTTCACAATTTGTATGGCAACACAAAAGACCCCGAATAGCTAAACCAATCCTGAGAGAGAAAAACGAAGTTGAGGGATCAGGCTTCCTGACTTCAGACTACACTACAAAGCAACAGTAATCAAGACAGTATGGTACTGGCACAAACAAAGAAATATAGATCAATGGAACAGGACAGAAAGCCCAGAGATAAACCCACGCACATGGTCACCTCATCTTTGATAAAGGAGGCAAGAATATACAGTGGAGAAAAGACAGCCTCTTCAATAAGTGGTGCTGGGAAAACTGGACAGCTACATGTAAAAGAATGAAATTAGAACACTCCCTAACACCATACACCAAAATAAACTCAAAATGGATTAAAGACCTAAATGTAAGGCTAGACACTGTAAAACTCTTAGAGGAAAACATAGGCAAAACACTCTATGACATAAATCACAGCAAGATCCTTTTTGACCCACCTCTTAGAGAAATGGAAATAAAAATAAAAATAAACAAATGGGACCTAATGAAACTTAAAATCTTTTGCACAGCAAAGGAAACCATAAACAAGACGAAAAGACAACCCTCAGAATGCGAGGAAATATTTGCAAACGAAGCAACTGACAAAGAATTAATCTCCAAAATATACAAGCAGCTCATGCAGCTCAATATCAAAAAACAAACAACCCAATTCAAAAATGAGAAGACCTAAATCAACATTTCTCCAAAGAAGATGTACAGATTGCCAACAAACCCATGAAGGGATGCTCAACATCATCAATCATTAGAGAAATGCAAATCAAAACTACAATGAGGTATCAGCTCACGCCGGTCAGAATGGCCATCAACAAAAAATCTACAAACAGGGCTTCCCTGGGAGCGCAGTGGTTAAGAATCCGCCTGCCAACTGGGGACACAGGTCCGAGCCGGTCAGAATGGCCATCATCAAAAAATCTACAAACAATAAATGCTGGAGAGGGTGTGGAAAAAAGGGAACACTCTTGCACTGCTGGTGGGAATGTGAATTGGTACAGCCACTATGGAGAACGGTATGGAGGTTCCTTAAAAAACTACAAATAGAACTACCATATGACCCAGCAATCCCACTACTGGGCATATACCCTGAGAAAACCATAATTCAAAAAGAGTCATGTACCAAAATGTTCATAGCAGCCCTATTTACAATAGCCCGGAGATGGAAACAACCTAAGTGTCCATCATCGGATGAATGGGTAAAGAAGATGTGGCACATATATACAATGGAATATTACTCAGCCATAAAAAGAAATGAAATTGAGCTATTTGTAATGAGGTGGATGGACCTAGAGTCTGTCATACAGAGTGAAGTAAGTCAGAAAGAGAAAGACAAATACTGTATGCTGACACATATATATGGAATTTAAGAAAAAAAAATGTCATGAAGAACATACGGGTAAGACAGGAATAAAGGGAGGGGGAAGGGTAAGCTGTGACAAAGTGAAAGAGCGGCATGGACATATATACACTGCCAAATGTAAGGTGGATGGCTAGTGGGAAGGAGCCGCATGGCACAGGGAGATCAGCTCGGTGCTTTGTGACTGCCTGGAGGGGTGGGATAGGGAGGGTGGGAGGGAGACGCAAAAGGGAGGGGATGTGGGAACATATGTATATGTATAACTGATTAAATTTGTTATAAAGCAAAAAATTAAAAAAAAAAAAACTACAATGAGGTATCAGCTCACGCTGGTCAGAATGGCCATCAACAAAAAAATCTACAAACAGGGCTTCCCTGGGAGCGCAGTGGTTAAGAATCCGCCTGCCAACTGGGGACACAGGTTCGAGCCCTAGTCCGGGAAGATCCCACGTGCCACGGCAGCAACAAAGCCCATATGCCACAACTACTGAGCCTGCTCTCTAGAGCCTGTGAGCCACAACTCCTGAGCCCACATGCCACAACTACTGAAGCCCGCGCACCTAGGGCCCGTGCTCCACAACAAAAGAAGCCACCGCAATGAGAAGCCCAGGCACCGTAACGAAGAGTGGCCCCTGCTCACTGCAACCAGAGAAAAGCCCGCGTGCAGCAATGAAGACCCAACGCAGCCAGAAATAAATAAATAAATAAATAAATAAATTTTAATTTTAAAAAAATCTACAAATAATAAATGCTGGAGAGGGTGTGCAGAAAAGGGAACCCTCCTACACTGTTGTTAGGAATGTAAATTGATACAGTCACTATGGAGAACAGTATGGAGGTTCCTTAAAAAAACAAAAATAGAACTACCATATGACACAGCAATCCCACTACTGGACATATACCCTCAGAAAACCGTAATTCAAAAAGACACATACACCCCAATGTTCATTGCTGCACTATTTACTATAGCCAGGTCATGGAAGCAACCTAAATGCCCATCGACAGACAAATGGATAAAGAAGACGTGGCACATATATACAATGGAATGTTACCCTGCCATAAAAAGAAACGAAATTGAGTTATTTGTAGTGAGGTGGATGGACCTAGAATCTGTCATACAGAGTGAAGTAAGTCAGAAAGAGCAAAACAAATACCGTACGCTAACACATATATATGGAACCTAAAAAAAAAATGGTTCTGAAGAACCTAGGGGCAGGATAGGTATCAAGACGCAGATGTAGAGAATGGACTTGAGGACATGGGGAGGGGGAGGGGTCAGCTGGGACGAAGTGAGAGAGTGGCATCGACATATATACACTACCAAATGTAAAATAGATAGCTAGTGGGAAGCAGCCGCATAGCACAGGGAGATCAGCTCGGTGCTTTGTGACCACCTAGAGGGGTGGGATAGGGAGGGTGGGAGGGAGACGCAAGAGGGAGGGGATACGGGGATATAAGTATACGTATAGCTGATTCACTTTGTTATACAGCACAAACTAACACAGCAATGTGAAACAGTTATACTCCAATAAAGGTGTTAAAACAAAAACCCCACTAACAGTATACCTGAAGGACATATTTCTAGCTTTATAGTCCTACTGTGAAAAGATCTCATGCTCGCTCAGAGAAAACAATTACTGCAGAATTACAAATAGCACCTTTAAGGGTTTGTTGTTGTTGTTTGTTTATTTTTAATGCACTCCAGCCTGGCAGAGCTGAATGACTATTTCCTTTAGAAAACATTCATCTAACTCCCAAATATGTATAAAATAAAAGTGAATGGTTTCACTTAGTCTAAATAAGATGCACTCCCTGGCTTATGCAGCCTACCCCAAAATTTTACTGAGAGCAGTTTGAAGATAATGACCTAAAACCCTAATAAAGTCAGAGGGCAGAGGACTCTAACTGTACCAGAAAAAGGACAGAACAGTTGAAACTATGACTGAAGGAAGCAGCTCCATTCATGCTATGTGGCTGATAGGCCTCATCAACGTGGGTTTTAGACAGAAGTCTGATAAAAAGCAATGCTGCCTGTCAATACGAGTGAGCAGAACTGACCCTTAAATAGAGGGCAATTTTTTTTAATCAGGTGAACAGTAAGTAGCCAAGTAACAAGATTATTTATGCAGCAGCACCTACTCTTTGAGCAAAAAGATCAATCTCTGCCATCACAGAGTTGTTCCTGGCAGCCTCTCTAGTGCAAGAAGCAGGGAGTAAAAATTAGTCCTCAGATCTGTGCCTCAGATACAATGAATAGGGACAACCGCCCCAAGGACAAAAGATATACCAGTGCCATATGAAAGAGAACTACCTAAACTGTCACAATAAAGCAATGCCCAAGGAACTGCCTCGTAGTCACAGATCCAGGAAAGATGCCCCAGGACAATGCACTATTTACACAAGTATACAGAGAGCAACTCTGGATGTGTGTATCTATCATTGACAAAAATGCCTTTGACAAAAATGCCTTTCACAGTATTTTCTCCTAAGGTTCTTTGCCAAGCTTGTTGAGGAAGACTATACATTCTTCAGGATTACGATCCCAGAGCTGATGTTGCCAGGCGCATTTGACTCTTTGAAGAAGTTCATGCCCCTCGTTACAAGAGAATTTTGCAGCCTGTCTAAAGGAAGTTATCAACATACTTCCCAAGATTTACATGAGGAACTGAAAGCTTATAAAGGGATGGAGGTCAGAAGAATAGGTCGTCACATGCACTTAATTAAATCTGAGAATGGATTCTTTGTGCTTCTAACAGACAAGGCACTTTAAGAGTTTGTCTAATCACCAAAGTACCTGCAAGTGTTCTCCCCATTGAAACCTAAAGTAAGGTGTTTCTAACAGTAGGGTGGAGGACACAAAAGAGAAGACAATATGTGGAAAAGGAATAATGCACTAAACGAACACCCCTTCCTGGTGTCTGTACTCCAAAACTCCCTGTTGGTGGCAGGTATTTAGAGTGAGGGGAGGTGGTGAGAGGAAGAGGTTAGGAACCTGCAACACTTTATTTTAGTCTCATTTATCAGCAGTCACTCATAGTACTGCTGAAGATGCTCAATGATCATTCAAAAGGCATTCTTCAAAGTGCAACAACCTAAATGTTCCACTAACTGATAAATGGATAAACAAAATGTGGTATATTCATACAGTGGAATGGTATTCAGCCAAAAAAATGGAGTACTGATATATACGGCAACATGGATGAACCTCGAAAACATTATGCCGAGTGAAAGAAGCCAGACACAAAAGGACACATATTGTATGATTCCATTTACATGAAATGTCCAGAATAGGCAAATCTACTGAGGCAGAAAGCACATGAGTGGTTCCCAAAGGCTGGCGGGGAGGAGAAGAATGGGAAATGATATAAGGTTTCTTTTTAGGGTGATGAAACTAGTCTGGAATTAGTGGGTATGGTTGCACGGCCTCTGAATACACTAAAAACCACGGAACTGTCCACTTTAAAATTGTGAATTCTACGGTATGCGACTTATATGTCAATTTTTGAAAAAGCCACTCTTTAGTTCAGCTTGTCTACTGCCCCTTAAGTCTCCCAGCGCTCAACAGAGGGCCTGCTTCCTGGGACCCCCAGTGGGCTACCCTTCAGTGTGATCAAGAGGAAGTGATGTCAAAAAAGATTTAAGTGCTTATACTGGTTTTGTTCCATCACATACGAGAGGGAAAGGGGAAAATGATTACGCAGCAGTTCCAGTGTAATCTTCTGCCACACGGTGAGGGCAATCCATAACACTCCGACTGTGACAAAAGCAGGCTGTCCAATCATCCTGGGACAGTAGATACCATGCTTCTGTTCTTCTAAAAGGCAGTTCTTGCTGAGCTACTTCTTTACCTCCTCGATGACAAACTGCCAACATTAAGACATTCATAGTATTTCAAATAGTCTGGAGACTTTCGCTGGTACATTTTAAAGAAGATAAACCATTAATTCTTACCAAGATCCACTCATAATAGAGGAACTGTGCTCAGATACAAAATGACAGATGGTGCTAGAGTACCAACAGCTGATCATTCAAAATAATGAGTTCTGATCAAAAGATGTCTTTTGGCGCCTTTCTGTTACACCATTAACTATGCCACCATGTGTGCAGTGCTGGAATCTTTTGTTTGGTTCAGAAAATAGAACACTCATGCTACAAGTCTGGAAGAAGAATGAATACGGCTTCACTTAAGTATCTGCCACTACTGATTCTAGATTGTTATCTTAAACTTCCTTGGAGTTTTCAAATGGTCCATGTCTGACCTCATTGTGGAGAGACTGTATGGCAGAGGAAAATGCTCAGGAATTCAATACACCCACAATTTATCAACGTGAGGTATCACCTGCTCATAAACCGTCTTAGGAGGAAATTGTAACTCCATGGAGCGTGGTCATCACATTACCTCGGTCACATCACACACAGCACATCTGGGAACGATATTATAAAAGCACCAGGGAGAGGAATATTAGAGTATAAGTTTGAACAGCGTCTCTAGAACCAGATCTTGGTGTGTGTGTGTTGTTGTGTTGAGAATTTTAAGGCGACGAGGAGGCAACAAGGGTGTCTGACATTGTGGGCTCTTTCACTTTCTGTGGAATGACACTTCAAAAGGAGTCAGAGGAAGCCACAGTAAGGATGATCTTTGAGCAGATGTGACCTGTAAGCCTCAGGTACCAAACTTGGAATACTGGCTCTTGGGTTCTCTGTCAGCTCAAGCGTCACAATTATGAAAAAGGAATTTCTAGATTCAGACATAAATAATCACAAATCTATAATAAATAAGTACCATAGAGCCTATTCAAGATTATGAATGGAAAGAGAAACATGATTGAAATCTTCAGAGACTATATCTCACAAGAATTAAATTACTTGTAAACAAAGTCATACAATCGAACCCATCATTATACATTTGTGGGACCTAGATTAAGATACAGCACAGTTTACGAGAACACAGAGGCATCCACAGTGTGTACTTCTTAGAGGGTGTATTATTCAGATTAGAAAATGTAGCAGCATAACTCACTTTAATGTTGACCCTGGTTCAGGGGCAAATGGGGCAAGTCCAAAGCCCTCAAACAGTGCAAAGACCCAATTTCAGCCAATATTTTACTTTTCCATCAGAGACTTACAAAAATTACCTATCAGAAGCAAAACTGACAGGCCAGAGTTTCCCTTCTTCCCATGAATGCTTATTTGGGGACACTAAAACAGAAGGGTAACTAGAGAAACAGAAGCCTAGAAAATCCACAAACTACACAATACTATATAATCATACTGTATATGTATAACCTGTATTTTAAAAATTAAAAATAAACACACACACTCACCCCTAAAAATATCTCAAGTACCGTAAAGGAGACTGAACTCCCCTATAAATTAGATTCCTGGGGTATATTTCAAATGTGTTTTCTCAAAACAATTAGTCAAGAACCCTTTATTCCCAAACCTGGGCCTCTGTATTTTCTAAGAAAAATGAAAATCAACACAAATGGTCTACATTGTAATTTTAAAAACACAGCACTGGGCTTCCCTGGTGGCGCAGTGGTTAAGAATCCACCTGCCAACACAAGGGACATGGATTTGAGCCCTGATCCGGGAAGATCCCACGTGCTGTGGAGCAACTAAGCCCGTGCGCCACAACTACTGAGCCTGCGCTCTAGAGCCCGCGAGCCACAACTACTGAGCTCACATGCCACAACTACTGAAGCCCGCACACCTAGAGCCCGTGCTCCGCAACAAGAGAAGCCACCACTCTAAGAAGCCCGCGCACCGCAACAAACAGTAGCCCCTGCTCGCCTCAACTAGAGAAAGCCTGCGCGCAGCAACGAAGACCCAACGTGGCCAAAAATAAATAAATAAATAAAAAATTTAAAGTTATCCTTTTAAAAGAACCCCAAAAAACAGTATTTCCTTCCACTGCTTTTCCAAGGTAAGCATCTGAGCAGCTACGCAGGTTCTAACAACTGAACAGCTTTCTATTACAGCCTAATTATTTAAAAACATGATACTTGGAACGAATTCCACTGCCAAGGGAGAAGCTGTATAAAGTCTGCTGTTACTGGTCAGTAAGTTTTACGGACTTCCTTTATTCCCGCTTCCCTGACAACCACAGTGTTTTTTTTCTTGTTACCTGACTAGGTAGAGGAGGATAATCAGTAGCACTGTCATATGCTATAATTAAAGACCAGATACCTTAGTTGCTTCAGGAACTCAACATCAGAGTTGCTGTTAATAAGCCTGATGAACTCCTCATAGGAGGGAGCATAGGTGTAGGCTCTCCTGTGATGTTCATTCATCTGTTCTCTGTGCTCCAACTGGGCAAGCAACATCTGGTTAATGTAATCTGGATTACTAAGTAACTCCACTACTGGCTTTAAGACTGTGGGACAAAGAAGAGAGCACCACTTAAAAAGGGTATTCTCCTTTAAAGGAACTGCTTTCACGTTATATAATTGAAACTACATCTGGGAAACATTTAAAAACTACCCACATGGGCCACAGACACACACACACCCCCACACACAGCCACCCATCCCTCTGGGTTTGCTACTAGTTATGGCTACAACCAAGTGGTTGTTTTAACAAATGAGTTACGTGTAAAAGAATAATGGAAGAAAGCCATTTGGAACCCAAGTTGTTAACAAAGCTATCAAAATTAAGTACATTCATTTTTTTCCTTTGATTTCTTTTATAAGGCTCAATATGTTTTGTCTGCCAAAAGATGAAAGTTAACATTCTCCCAACTGGTGAAACAGACCTCAGGGAGGAAGTTGTTTAAAAAAAGTCAATGACACTATGACAGATTCATCCTACTAACTTTAGGTTAAAAAGTTCCCCTTTTCTCTGTGGTTGGCTATATCAGCTAATGGGTATAGCTGGCTAATCCTGAGATAATAAATGAGATATTAAATCACTGCATATCAAACACAACGTTATCTGTTTGAGATTCTGAGATAGGAAAAGTTTCTCTTAGATGATATTTTCTTCCATTTTTTCTTATCCTAGCTAAGCATTTCCTTGGATATACTTTTTTTCTAATAACCACATTATTTTGTGGTACAGTTCCTCTTTTATTTACTCTAAGTTACATATAGGCATTGTCAATGAATACTGAAGCAAAGGTATTTTAAGCAAATGCATACTAGAGTTTGAGTACAGATAGTCTTTCATAAAGCACATAACTGGCCTGGGTAACTCAAAATCTATCCCAAATGGATGCTACACTGTGGTGGGCATAAGGACTGGTTACCTATTATAAACAGCAGAGTGGACTATGTATTTGGTAATATGTTATATGAAACATCTGTTTATCACGTAGGGCCAAGCGATGCCTTCTTTGAGTGACATTTAAACCTGACCTTTTGAAAATACTTTAATTCCCGTATGTCCCACAGTATACAAGGTCAGCATAGGTGTCATATAAAGTGTTATCACATTCGTATGTAGCATGTTAGCTTGCACAAGTATCGCATTAGTAATATCAATTACTTATGAAAGTCTACCTTTTGCTGTGAGAATTTCTGCGAGCATTATGCGTAAGCTGAGAGACTGGACATCCTTTGAGGGGAGGAGACAAAACACCAGAACCCGAGAACACGTTTGTAGAAATCTTACTTCATCATCTGAGTTCCTCAAGAATGCATGCAACACAAAAGGCCTCGGCTGTTCTTCATTTCTGAAAAAAATAAATACATGAAGAGAGGTAAAGGGAAGGAAAGACGTTTCTGGAAACAGTTTGGTTATGTACCATTAGGTAAAAAAATATTTCAAATGGGGCTTCCCTGGTGGCACAGTGATTGAGAGTCCGCCTGCCAATGCAGGGGACACGGGTTCCTGCCCCAGTCCGGGAAGATCCCACATGCCGCGGAGCGGCTGGGCCCGTGAGCCATGGCCACTGAGCCTGAGCGTCCGGAGCCTGTGCTCCGCAACGGGAGAGGCCACAACAGTGAGAGGCCCGCGTACCGCAAAAAAAAAAAAAAAAAAAAAAATTTCAGATGGGCAACGCAACAGTTTTAATAACTATGTCCACTCTTTGACTATATCAACAGTCAATAATTTTCTCAACCACAGACTAACCTGGAAAAATGCAAATGCATGGCCTTTCGGGATTTCCAACCTTAAGTAGCATCAGCCCTCATACACGACTCCCAAGTCACAGCAACAATCTAGAAAGGGGTGAGTAGCTCTTTAACTAGATTATTTTTAAGTCTCCTAGCTCTCTCCCTAAATGTGATCTGTAGCTTCATTTCTCCAAAAAACAAAAAAAATCTAACAAAGCATTAAACCAGGGTCACCAGCTCCCGGCAGCGTCCCCCTGTCAGTGTGGATCCGCCACTTGTTTACTCCAACTGCTAGTACTTACCTCTGGGTTCTCATGCCGTGAGTGAGCAAAAGGACATTAGCCTTCAATACACTTCATATGTGCAGTATTATTTAATCTTCCCACCCACATCTAGAAGTAGGTATCATCATCACCATTTTATAGATGAGAGTATTAAGGAATGATTACGTGAACAGTCCAAAGTCACAGAGGTGATAACTGGTAGAAATAACTCTCAAGTCCTGTTCTGTCTGACTCTCAAGTCCAGACTCTTTAACGCTACACCACAATCAGAGATTGTTAAAGTGAAAAGGAAATAAATTTCAGAGATACAGAAGAAATATATGTGAAAACAAGCACTATTTTGTGCCTTAAACAACATGCCTGTGCTTGACCAGTAAACAAAATGCACAGATTGTAAAAAGGAGGCTGTGAAATTAAAGATGCCATTGATGTAACACAGCATAAAAAGAATCTTCTTTAGGTTTTCCTGAAACATGCTGGGACAAGGCAGATGGGGCAAAGGACGAGGAAGCAGAGGCAACAATTAAGTGTGATCTGGGTTGGCTTAAAGCAGCCAACAGAACGTCAGCTGGGAAATAAATACAGGCCGACCGGAAAACTGCCTCACACAGTTGCCTGACAGTCAACCAGAGGATGTGTTGCTTTTATTAATGCAATTTATGATTCTCTTGCCCGATAGTGGCCAACTCAATTGGGTGCTTCCTGGCTGCCACAGTCATTTTGCAGCCCGTGGAAACGTGTACACCAACGGTGACTTCCAGGGCGATGGCACTGTTTACCTGGGGCAGGCAAGCACCGAGATAACCATCGAACCTAGGTTTCTGCCAGTCTCACTGTGTGATTTGTAGAAGGTGATGTACAATCAGATGTTAGGTCCCCAGCATTCACCTCCAGGGCACGATCATCTACATGCAAAACACCAGTGACCCTGCTGGCACTTTTTCAAATGTCCATAATGTCAGAGAACAATGGTAGATTTTTTTTTTCCTTTAATAAGAATCATCAACTAGAAGCTTCTAGGCATAGCCTAAGTGTACCCTTGGCACGAGAAAACTGGAATTCCACAGGAAAGGAGCTTCTAAAATGGAATCAATTCTCTGTTTCTATTATTCTGATGCTTACTCATCACAATATCTTTATATTATCCACAAAAGCAGTAATTTCAGAAGCTGGTAAATAAATGTCTCAGTGAAAAATATATTCTCATGTTGAAATCAGATAATCATAAAAACACTAAGTTTCTCTAACCACTTGCTTCTCTCCCAAACCTAAATTCAGCAGTCTTCTAACTGGAATAAAACAATGATCTGAAATACTGTCCTGTAGGGGCTTCCCTGGTGGTCCAGTGGTTAAGACTCCACACTTCCAGTGCAGGGGGGCGCAGGTTCCATCCCTGGTTGGGGGGCTAAGATCCCACACGCCGAGCAGCGTGGCCAAAAACTAATAATAATAATAAAATACTGTCCTCTACTGAACCATAATTTAAATACTTTAAAATGAGCTTCCACTGACTGAATTCAAACAAATCTTTGACAGTATCCACCAGGCATATACCACAGCAAATTAGATTCTGAACACTCGGAAGTAGAAGCTAAGCTTTTGAGACTCCATGGAGGTAACCCAAGAGTCCTATTTCTCTGCTTTCCTTATAAGTTCACATACCCCCTTATTGGAAGTTACTTTCTCTAAAAACAATGGTTTCCCCAGGGTGGTCTATAGGCTCCTGTGTGTCCCCAAGACACTTTCAGGGGATCTGTGAGGTCAAAACCATATTCATAGTAACACAAAACTTCCATATGTCTTTTTCATTCTCACAAGTTGTAGTGGAGTTTTCCACAGGCTACCTGATGTGTGGTGACATCATCACTCTGATGGTAAGTGGAAAATGTACTGTGTATTCCTACACTTAAAAAATATCTTAGTTTAGGGCTTCCCTGGTGGCGCAGTGGTTGAGAGTCCGCCTGCCGACGTAGGGGACACGGGTTCATGCCCCGGTCCGGGAAGATCCCACATGCCACGGAGCGGCTGGGCCCGTGAGCCATGGCCGCTGAGCCTGTGCGTCTGGAGCCTGTGCTCTGCAGCAGGAGAGGCTACAACAGTGAGAGGCCCACGTACCGCAAAAAAAAAAAAAAAAAAAAAAAAAAAAGTCTTAGTTTAATATCTAATATGGTAAATATTGACAGACAGGATGAGTGGTGAGCTGGTAAATGTTCAACAACTGGCTCTCCAAGGGGGAAAAAAAGCTCCAATTTGTAGCATTTGCCGATTTCAAGGTGTAATACCCATGCCATGGCCAATTACAAACCGACAAGGTGGTCATCACTGACCTCAGAATTGAGAGATGTGCACTGTCCGCTCCCACACCCAGCAAAGCCGGCCCTGGGACATCAGAGCTCTAACCGCTTAAACAGAAGCTCTTTCAGGTCCTTGATAACTTTTAAGAGTGTAGAGGGATTCTGAGACCACGAAATCTGAAAACCGTAGCTCTACAGTAATTTTTTCAAACCATGGGTTGTGACCCACAAGGAACAAAATAAAATTTAGTCTCAAATGCCATTTTTTTTTAATGGTAAAGAACAAAAAATATCAAAGTTTTCACAGGTACTGAGCATTATTTGATGAAACTGCATCACAATATAAAATGTATTCCTGGTTTTATTTTTAAAGTTTGCAAAAAACACTGGGGGCAGCAAGCTGGAAAAGAATAGGCATATGGCGGCCCTGTGGATTCTGGCCACATGAACCTGAGCTGGGTGGACACGGGGAGAGAGGACGACTCGTGGGAAGAGGCGGCACAGCCAAGGACAGAGGGCTGCTGCTGCACGACCGACCGCCCTTGGCAGCCAGGCCCCAGAGCAACCTCACAGGCAGGACAGGGAGTGCTTTCTGATGGAGCCACAAGGCAGGGCTTCTTAGAAGAATGTGAGTTACCACTTGCCCCACGAGGATGCCTCTGCTAACTCATCCCCTTCCGCATTTTGCAAATACTTTCTCTCGTCCCCGTCCCCGACAGCAGTGGCAGAGCAGTATCAGTGAGAAGAGGCCACAGGAGCTGCAGGGAGCCCGCTGCTACTCCAACGGAGCCCCGATCCAAACAGGCAGGCTACTTACTGCAGTAAGACTGCTTTTTATGTCCCAGTTAGAGGTGCTATGAGTCACCATGCTGTCACTCACACAAGAGTAAGACAAACACTTAAGATCAGCAAACCTAAGAGAGCAAGAATTTGTTAGGAGCACAGAAAGGCCTTGTTGAAGTCTTCTTCCATAGGCAGAGTCACCTCACAGGCACAAACCTTTCCCGTGGAACAGAACAAAAGGCTAACAAGCCTAAATATGAGCAATTTTCACGTTGGAAGAGCTTCTCTAATTACAGCCCACATGCTCCAACACTGAGTTCCTTTTAAAAATCAATTTTCAGGATATTGTAATGCAACAGAGCTCTTAACACAGGACTCACACACACACACACAAATAAACTTCATTTAAACTTTCCTGAAGACTGAAAACTCACGGACACTCTTCAGAGTGTAAAGCACTATATTTAAATGTTCTGTTTCTAGGTACCCTTAATACTGTCTAAAGAAATTCATGACAGTGCTGCTGGCGCCATAAAATTCATTTCACTGTTTCAGTTATTTACAAAATCAAACAAGTCTACAAAGTGGTTTTCTATTAAAAAATTTTTTAAGTCTACTCTATCAGAACATTATAATTATCCCCCCCAATAGGTCTACATTTCCAGCCAAGTGCCAGCAAGAGGCTGAATATGCCAGAGTTTTGTCTTGACTTCAACCACTTTCTCAATAAGGAGAATATTTTACTGTGAATAAAGGTGAAGGGGAGGTTGTTCCCATTATAACAGTTACCTGGCGTTAGCTGCCTTCAGGTCACAGAAGTGAGTGAGTAAAGCTCTCACGACATCATTGCAGACAACTCTGACCACGTCCACGTGGCTCAGCCTGTGGCGCAGCTGTCTGGCAACTTCCCAGAAGTCCTCGGAAAGCAGGCGGTAGAGCTGCCCCTCGTCTCTGCTGAGGCTTCCATACCAGGACAGGATGTAGTCTCTGTAACTGTAGTCAAACACTACCAGGAAGATACAGAGCAACGCGTCAAACTTGGGTGAAAGCAGCAGACACCGAGACGGCTTTTCTACTGGAAGCTGGCCATCTGCTATTTAGTAGTCACTGTTTAAAATACGTGGACTTTTTTTTTTTTTTTTTAATGTGGACCTTTTTTTTTTAAGTCTTTATTGAATTTGTTACAATATTGCTTCTGTTTTATGTTTTGGTTTTTTGGCCAAGAGGCATGTGGGATCTTAGCTCTCCGACCAGGGATCAAACCCACACCCCCTGCACTGGAAGGCAAAGTCTTAACCGCTGGACCGCCAGGGAAGTCCCTCACTGTTTAAAATTTAAAGAGAGTAGAAAGCAAAACAAGGGAAGACATACTCTTTCTTGAAGCCTTTCAAAATGAGAGATTCTCATGTAACTAGAATTTTGGGGGTGTGGTGACCGTAGATACTGGATTTTCTCAGATAGCCCAATCTTTAAATATTCTATCTTGGTACCAAACTCTGATTTTTCTTTTTTTAATTTTAAATTGCTCTAGACAGTACAAATAGGACCAATGGGTGGAAATCACAGGAAAGTTGTTTTTTTCTGTTCAACATAAGGAAGAACTGAATAAAAACATTAAAGCTATTCGAGAGGCTGCCATATTAGATGACGAATGTTCCATCATAAGAAATTTTTAAACAAGCTGAGTATCTAATGGACAAGGATGACATGGAAAAATTACTTCCTGAGATGGCGGGCTGGATTACATGAGCTCCAGGCTTTTATATCCTTTTACCCTCCTTCTGGGAGCCCCAATGCCAAGCAACAAGAGCATGATGACACACACCTTGCCAATAAAACATTGCTCATTTGTTCACGCACAATTCTTTCTCTCGTACTCTTGTATCAAACAAAGTTTTCATGCTAAAGAATTTTTAGCTAGTAGCAAATAAATCTGCAAACCAAAACATTTGGAAAAATAGAAGCATTTTTCCTTTCATTAAAATTTAATTTCAAATTAAAGCAGGAAATTAAGAGCAATTATAAGAGACTTAATCTCTGAAAATAAGATCTTTTCGTCATGCTAAAAGATTTATGTGAAGGACATATTCACCTACATAATGTCTCACTACGTTTGTTAACCACACTGCATACTCTAATTATTACACACCTAAAGTACTCCTCTGATAATAGGTTTTGGTGAAAAATGGATAAAAATAAATACTGACAAAAATCTGTACTCAGTAATAGAGATATGTATTAGCCACAGGCATATCTTCCATCGATAGCTCATCAGCACCCCTCTTCAAACTAAGTATCATAAAAACATAACAAATATAAAAAGTAAAACAAAGCCATAATTCTAAGTATGTATTACCTAACTACATACACTCACTTACACAAGTACACATATGAACAAAATGTTTTTAAATATACCTTTCAGGTCAATTCAAGGAGACAAATTCGTGATCATAAAATCATTTTACGGCCTTCATTAAGAAATAAGCATAAGTAATGTAACAAACCACAGTGAGAAGTGAAAGCACACATTCTCACTGCCAAGCAAAGAGATTTTCTTCTAAAGGCATAACAGCCAACAAAAATTCAGATGCTATTATCACTCAAATACATCTAATTTCTAGGACGGCTCTCAAAGAAATAAGCAGGTAAGAGGGAATCACTGAAGATTAGAGAGAATGGAATAACATGATTAGAACTTCAGCTTGGGCTTCCCCGGTGGCACAGTGGTTGAGAGTCCGCCTGCCGATGCAGGGGACATGGGTTCATGCCCTGGTCCGGGAGGATCCCACAGGCCGTGGAGCGGCTGGGCCCGTGAGCCATGGCCGCTCAGCCTGCGCATCCGGAGCCTGTGCTCCACAACGGGAGAGAGGCCACGACAGTGAGAGGCCCGTGTACCGAAAAAAAAAAAAAAAAGAACTTCAGCTTTAGTTAGATTAATCTGAAAAGAGGATTTAGGGTAACATTAATCTGAAAAGAGGATTTAGGGTAACAAAGTAGAGAATTACTAGAGGTGAAGAGACCAGTTAAAAAGCTACCATTTAGTCTAGAAAATGTGATGCTAGGTAAGTCTCTATCTATAAATGTTCAGAACAAGGAATGACTCAACCTAAGTAAATACTATGAGAGAGAAGCTCCAAGAGAGCCATTTTCCATCTCTGCCTTCTCCCCAGGATAACTCAGGGTGCAATCTTCCATGCCCAAGAGGTAGAGCCCTGCAGGTTGTAAATGTCCATGACCTGAGTCTCTTGGCACAAAGAAACAGTCCTCATTCCACCAGGAACTGCCCCAACGATAATGATAAGAACAACAATTTCATTGATCATACAGATGGCCCTTTACGGTGTACAAAGTTTTCAAAAATGCAATTAATAATTACTCTCTGTGTGCAGAAGGAAAGTCATCTTCTGGGAAGATTTTGAGGTTATTAGGTTATGTCACTGGTTGATCTATTCATTCATTCAACAAAAACGGACAGATATTTCATACCACTAGGTAAAGAGTCATGAATGAGGGACTTCCCTGGGGGCGCAGTGGTTGAATCCACCTGCCAATGCAGGGGACACGGGTTTGAGCCCTGGTCCGGGAAGATCCCACATGCGCGGAGCAACTAAGCCCGTGCACAACTACTGAGCCTGCGCTCTACAGCCCACAAGCCACAACTACTGAGCCCACATGTGACAACTACTGAGCCCGCGCGCCTAGAGCCCGTGCTTCACAACAAGAGAAGCCACGGCAGTGAGAAGCCCGCACACCGTAACGAAGAGTAGCCCCCGCTCGCTGCAACTACAGAAAGCCTGCGTGCAGCTATGAAGACCCAATGCAGCAAATAGATCTAGTGAGATTTAATAGTAAATCAAAAAGATTTTTAAAAGTCTATCTTCTGTCAGTTTTCTAGGAAATGCAACTTCAGGAGAAAACCTTTTAAGGGTGTCTGGTATAGCTGCCAGTTCTCTCCTAACTTCATATTTAACACCATGTATTTTCATCTGAAAAACCTCAGACATTTTTTTCTGTACATATAACTGAAATTATCAGTTTTTAGAAATTTAATTTTTTAAATATCTTTTTTTTTTTTTTTTTTGTGGTACACGGGCCTCTCACTGCTGTGGCCTCTCCCGTTGCGGAGCACAGGCTCCAGACGCGCAGGCTCAGTGGCCATGGCTCACGGGCCCAGCCGCTCCGCAGCATGTGGGATCTTCCCAGACTGGGGCACGAGCCCGTGTCCCCTGCATCGGCAGGCGGACTCTCAACCACTGCGCCACCAGGGAAGCCCCTAAAATATCTTTTTAAACTTTAATTTGATCAAAATATATTATTCTCTTTTAAACTTTAGTATTTGTAATTACACTTACTTGTCCCCACTTCTGGACATGTAATATTGTACCCGCCACAATACCCTTTCCAATCATCCTTAATGCAAGTTTCACGTGAATGTCCTTCATTCTTTTATAAGGTTGACTGATATCCCTTAATTTGGTTAACTGGTTTGTCCATGACCAAGCCTGAGTGTATTTATCTCCAACACACCTTCTCTAGGTTATATCTAAAAGAAACAAAGTTTCCTGATACCTATTTTAGGTAACACAGAGCAGATCCTTGCTTCCTATCCTGGAACTAGCTCCACTTAGCTGGCTAGTTTCATGAGACCTGCAAATTCCTACTTAATCAATGTTTAGATCCCATCCATTTAACTAAAACATGGATGTATTTATTAAGTCTTCAAGTAAAAATTCATGAAGAAAAAATTCAAATGTAACATGTAGACAAGGATTGATAAATTTGCTAGGAATTATTATTTTCCTTTTAGAACATAACGAATTGCTTCCCATGGTAATTATATATCCTAATTCAATCCTTACCTTCTTTCAGAGCTTTGTCCATGTTATGAGAAATGACTACCCTTCTAGACTGAACTGACTCATGTGAGTTTCCACACACAGGACTCTGAAATGGAAGAAGAAGAAGAAAAGATGCATATTACTGAATGAATAAATCATACATAAAAATAAAACCAAAGGTATGAAAAACCATTTAAACAGGCATTAAAATATTGCTTAACAGATTATAAAGTTCTTCTGGAAAAGTGAATAAATGCTTAAGGTTAAGAAATTTTTGAAAAGAAGAATTAAGGAAGGATTTTCCCTACCAGATATCAAAACAGTATGATATCAGTGTAGGAATAAACAAATTAACAGAATGGTAGAAAGTACAAAAACATCTATATATAGATATATATATATATATGAGAATTAAGAACATAATGAGAAAGAATTTGAAATCTGTGAGGAAAACAGACTATTCAATAAGTGGTGTTGGGACAATCTGATATTCATGTGGTAAAAAAGATTAGAGTCTTGGGCCTCCCTGGTGGCGCAGTGGTTGAGAGTCCGCCTGCCGATGCAGGGGATACGGGTTCGTGCCCCGGTCTGGGAGGATCCCATATGCCGCGGAGCGGCTGGGCCCGTGAGCCATGGCCACTGGGCCTGCGCGTCCGGAGCCTGTGCTCCGCAACGGGGGAGGCCACAACAGTGAGAGGCCCGCATACCGCAAAAAAAAAAAAAAAAAAAAAAAAAAAAAAAAAGATTAGAGTCTTATCCCACACTTCATATATAAATAACTCCAAAGTGATTAAAGCGCTAAATATTTTTTTTAACTAAAAAAGCATTTAAAGGAAACAAGGGAGATGCTGTATTTAATCCTGGGATGGAGAAGATTTCTCTAAAATAAGACACAAAATATAAGAGTTATAAGGAGAAAAAAAACCCTGACAAATATGATTATATAAAATATAAGATTCCTGTTTGACAAAAGATAACTATAAAATATAACTGACAGACAATATCTGCAACATGTATAACAAAGGACTATTATTTCCTATATACAGAGATCCTAAGACAAAAAAAGTAACTCAAAAGAAAACCAAGCAAAGAAATTGAAAGGACAATCATAAAATATAAACACCAATCAATTCATGAAAAAAATATGCAAACTCCTTTTCAATTAGAGAAATGCAAATCAGAGCAATGAGATACCATCAGACTGCCAAAGCAGGGGCAAAGAGTCATCATATCTAATGTTGGCAAAGATATGTGGAAATGGTCATTTTCATACATTGTTGGGAGAAATGTCCATTTCTACAAGCTTTTAAGAAAACTGAGCCACGTGTCAAAATTTTAAATGCACTATCTTCACTCAGCAATTCCACTCCTAGGAATCTAGCCAGCATAAAATACCTCCACATTGCAAAAAAGTATATATACCAAGAATTTCACTGCTATATTGATTATAAGGGCAAAAAATTGGAAATAACCCAAGTGTATATCGATAGCCAAAGAGTTAAATTATGATATGCTCATATTTTACAATATAATGCAACCCTTAAAAGGAATGAATTAGGGATACATATGCCTTCATGGAAAGTTTTCCATGATGGAAAATGCTTGGAAGCACATATGCTAAACTATTAAAAGTGGTTTCCTTTAAGAGGCAGAGGCACAGGATTTTAACTTCTTCCTCCACATATGTCTGTGTAACAGTAAATTTAAAATTTTTAATTATAAAAAGATACTAGCAGGCAAAAACACAAAACAAAAACAGAGAGAGGCAATGTACCAGATTTAAATCCCACTATCTGGCTAGTAAGGCGACATTAAAGAGGAAAACTTTTAATTGATCACATGCCAAAGTGATCAAAAGCATGTATAATGTAATTGGGCCACTTACTGGTTACAGAGCACAAAAAAAAGCTACTAGTACTGGAACGTAGAGTACTTCTTTAGGCATAGGAAATATTACAAGTGCTTTACCAGCACCGCCACGGTCACTCAGGAGAGCTAAATGGCTCATGTTAGCATCACCTTCATCCAGCAAATGAGCATGAGGAAATCCCTTTGTTCTCGGGCAGGCCACCCCAACACAGCTGCAGTCAACCCCATGGCCCTGGACCACCCGACCACGAGCAGGGAATTTCTAGTCCTTGGCTTAGTTTCACACTACCCATGGGTCAAATGCCAAGAGTATCATCCATTTTTGTGATCACTGTTATTAAAAAACAAAAGCCATAGTCTTTTTCAGTAAATTTACTTATTTATTTATTTTTGGCTGCACTGGGTCTTCGTTGCTGCACGCGGGCTTTCTCTAGTTGCAGCGAGCGGGGGCTACTCTTCGTTGCGGTGCACGGGCTTCTCATTGCGGTGGCTTCTCTTGTTGCGGAGCACAGGCTCTAGGCGCGCGGGCTTCAGTAGTGGTGGCACATGGGCTCAGTAGTTGTGGCTCGCGGGCTCTAGAGCGCAGACTCAGTAGTTGTGGCGCACGGGCTTAGTTGCTCCACAGCATGTGGGATCTTCCCGGACCAGGGCTCCAACCTCTGTCCCCTGCACTGGCAGGCGGATTCTTAACCACTGTGCCACTAGGGAAGTCTCAAATGCCATAGTCTTGAGATTCCTTAGCTGAAACACTTTTAAAAGCCTCAAGAATCCCTTCATGCTACAAATTAACATATAACATTCAACACTTTCCCAAGGAATCATTTAAAAAAAAAACCTTAATCATACATAATCCTACAGACAAAAGCTACTTTATTCCTAAAAGAAATATACTCTCATGCGTTTAAAACCATTTTCTAGTCTCTGAGTAGCTTGCTATAAAATTAAGGGGTCAGTACATTTTACTGCAATTTAAAAAATTTTAGTTCGTGAAAGAAAAAAATTGAAGAGATGAGAATTTTTAAATTCTAGTGCTTTTTAGAACATCAGGCAGATATTTCAACAACTTATGAACTGGGGACAAAATTTTAATTGAGTTAATACTTTTAGAGCGCTATACTGATAAATAACTTTAATCGCAACTTCTCAAGTCTTCAGCAGTCTGTTACAGCTTCCCAAATATAGGTATGGCAGTTTTCATGCACAGTACTAACCCGATGATGAAACCGCAGCCAAACAACACTTAATTGAGAAGTTCCTGAATTTGGGTTCTTAAAATGGAAAGTGTCTTTAAGGGCTGGGAGAGAAGCAGGTGTGAATACAACAGCACATGCATATCTCAGCATATTGTGAGCTCCTGTGTCTATTGTTACAACTTCCTTCAAAACAGTTTCTTACTTTTTATCTTTTCTTTCTCTCCCTAGTTATGGCTTTACTAATTCTTGCCATCTGTCTGCATATTTCTTTTCTCTCTCTGCTTCATACTTAGATGTAATACCTACAATAAACATGTTTGTCACTACTCACTGTACCTGAAGAATTAGGCCTTTACTCTCTTTAATTTAAAAAGATTATATGAGAATAACGTTTTCTATGCTGGTTCTTTACCTAAAAGCGCTATTATTTTTTCCATCTCATTTTCCAACCTGACTTTGGACTTCCCTGCACCCCATCCCCCAGGGGGTCACTGGCCCTTAATAGAAAGAAAAAAAAAATGTTCTTCAGCCCTGTCCCATCCTCACAGCCTGATGGCGAGTCTGTAAGAACAGGAAGATAAAAGAAAGCATCACGGGCCCAAAGTAACTGGGTAACCATGCACGGAAATTCCTTTCTTAAGGCTTTAATATTTATGGAGCCAGAATCTCCTCATGACTAAACTACTACATGAGTGTAGATGAGTCACTACATACTCCTTTTCTCTCAGATCACAGAGATGGAATTCACGAATTAATCATTATCCCGAGGTGGAGAAAGAGAGAAAGGAGGGGAGGAAGGGAAAGACGGGGAGAAGGCCGGCCCTGAAACAGAGACACGTGTGCACTCCTGCGGCCCAGAGGGCAGTAGAGCAAGACCTGCCTTCATTCTCCTTCCATTTATAGGTTTGAAAAAAGGAACTCCACAGGGCAGAGACCTCCCCAAAAGACGTGTTACAGCAAATGCTAACCTCCCTCTCTGCGCTGCGCAGGTCCCTCCCGTTCCTCAGGGAAAGCCTGCCTCTTCCTGACAATCACTTTCCTAATGATGCCGGTTTTAGGAAAGGTGAGAGGAAAAGTGTGCGTCCTTCTCCCTCTGTCACAAAGGGTAAGTGACAGAAGTCTTCGCTACTCGATCCAGAACTGAGGACTTCGAGTGCAGTCTGAGCAGTCCGCCCTCATCTGATGTTTGGCCTCCATATCCCAATATTAAGATAGATGGGAGTTTGGTGAACCAGAACCCCTGCCATGTAAAAAATACACCTTATTTTTTACTTAATTAAAACAAATGAAACCCATCTTCATTTTAGGATTTAAACCTAGCTTAGAACCAACTTGTCAAGATCACTTTTAATCACTCAGTGAGTTCCCTGGGGAGAGAAGGTGAGCAGCCTCAACATATAATTGCTTATTTTGAAAACGTTTTCCAGGCTTCCCTGGTGGCGCAGTCGTTAAGAATCCGCCTGCCAATGCAGGCGACATGGGTTCGAGCCCTGATCCGGGAAGATTCCACATGCGCGGAGCAGCTAAGCCCATGCACCACAACTACTGAGCCTGCGCTCTAGAGCTCGCGAGGCACAACTACTGAGCCTGTGAGCCACAACTACTGAATCCCACGTGCCTAGAGCCCATGCTCCACAGCAAGAGAAGCCCACACACCACTGCTCGCCACAACTAGAGAAAGCCCGTGTGCAACAATGAAGACCCAACACAGCCAATAAATAAATAAATAAATAAAAACCAAAGACCCAATGCAACCATAAATAAATACATACATAAATAAATAAATGTATTAAAAGAAAACGTTTTCCAAAGACAGGGCAAAACCTGAAAGCTCTTCTCTGACGTATGATTCTCAGCAACAGGAATAGATGCCATATCAACAAACCCTTTCCTGAGTACATATCAGCTTTCTGTTTACTCCTGAACGTCAGCTGTTAGTCTACAGCCATAATACACTCAAATTGTCTTTGTGTCAGAGTAAAGACACCCTCTCCTGAGGGAACAACACTCGGAGAGAATCCATGTGCAGAGACCTGGTTACTCTGACACCATTAGCAACTAGACAACCAGGAATGATCTGGAATCCAGCTGAGACGTACACCTCATTTTCCATTGTTTACAAGGATGACATTGCTTACTGTGCTCCTTCCTGTGGGAGCAGAGATGGGGCTAGAACAGCCAGTCCATGACTGGTAATTCCTTTCATGCTGATTACCTGAGCTACTCAGATAAACAAGTGTTTCTCTCCTTTGCTATACACTTCTACAATAAAAAAAAAAAATTATTTTGGTTTATTTTAAAAAGAAAAGCAATTGAAGGAGCGATGGGTATAATTTCCTGTAAAGCTACTGAAAGAGTGACTTACGTTAGGAAAACAAACACAAACCCCCAATCATCATTATCCACTGGCGTTGTCACGTGGCCGAGTCTTTCCAAGTATTTTCAGCATCTGACAGTCTACTGGGATCTCATGACTCATATTCTCATTCTTAAACTATGTTATTCTCAAAACCATGGCTCCTTTCAAACCAACCATATTCTGTCTCATCCTCAAAAAATAATTTAATCAAAACCAGAGAAACAAAGGACCCACACATATCCCTTCTGAGGAAGATAGGAAGGGACTGAGAAACTGGAAAGGCCATCTGACTTGACTAAGACCCTGGCGAAAGGCTGTGACATGAATGACAAGTCATGTCAGAATGGAAGCTGAGTGGCCGCCGTGAGGAAGTATGAGGGCTCCCAAGTCCAATAGGACTTCTTACTAATGGTAGGTCCTTGTCCCAGCCACTCCCTCTCTAGCTGAAGTGGGCTTATAACACCTCAGAAAGTTAAAGAAAATAATATCAGGGGTCCAAAAAAGAAACAAGACAACAAGAGCCTGGCAAGGAAAATAAATGAGTTAAGGGGATTGCTAGGGGTCCCAATTCTTTTCAACAAAAAATGTAAATCAAGAATTTTATATCATATCTCCAAGTAATTCATTTTACTCCAAACAATGTGGGCTTACACTGTTTGGACCAAATCCTGAGCCACATTGGAACGCTGGGCATCTAGTCTGTAATTGCTGGCTCACGGAAAACATTTAGCAGTATTCCTGGCACATATAGCAAAGTACAGCTATTATCACTAATAAAACTCAAAATGTTATGAACTTGCAACAAGTTGAGGCTAATCAGCTGGTTGGTTTAACAACTGATTTCTTGGTTTTCTGAAGGTAAAGGTATAGTGGAAACGAAAGCAAGAGAGAAGGGCTGAAAGTTAAGTCACCAAAGTTAAGACACTGCATAATAGGACATAGTGTTCCCAAAGCATTTTTGCTTTTGAGGCTGTACTTTCCAGAGAGCAAAGTGTCCACTCCCTGGAGATGTTCTACTGCGTATGTGCCTTTACACTTTCTATCACTGGTGAAGTTTTTAAGTATTCAAACAAAACCTGGTTTGATCAGAATCAGTTTCCTGGATTGTGCTTTATAATGTTTAACCATGGATTGGTTCAAGATGGCAGAGTATGATGTGCACTCACTCCCTCTTGCGAGAGCACCAGAATCACAACTAGCTGCTGGACAGTCATCGACAGGAAGACACTGGAACTCAACAAAAAAGATACCCTACATCCAAAGACAAAGGAGAAGACCTAAAGAGATGGCAGGAGGGGTGCAATCACAATCAAATCAAATCCCGTAATCGCTGGGTGGGTGACTCACAAACTGGAGAACACTTATACCACAGAAGTCCACCCACTGGAGTGAAGGTTCTAAGCCCCACATCAGGTTTCCCAATCTGGGGGATCTGGCAATAGGAGGAGGAATTCCCAGAGAATCAGACATGGAAGGCTAGCGGGATTTGATTGCAGGACTTCAACAGGACTGGGGGAAACAGAGACTCCACTCTTGGAGGGCACACACAAAGTAGTGTGCACATCGGGACCCGGGGAAGGAGCAGTGACCCCATTAGAAACTGAGCCAGACCTACCTGCTAGTGTTGGAGGGTCTCCCGGAGAGGTAGGGGACAGCTGTGGCTTACCATGAGGACAAGGACACTGGCAGCAGAAGTTCTGGGGAGTACTCCTTGGCATGAGCCCTCCCAGAGTCTGCCATTAGCCCCACCAAAGAGCCCATAGACTCTAGTGCTGGGTCGCCTCAGGCCAAACAACCAACAGGGAGGGAACCCAGCCCCACCCATCAGCAGACAAGCAGATTAAAGTTTTACTGAGCTCTGCCCACCAGAGCAACACCCAGCTCTACCCACCACCAGTCCCTCCCATCAGGAAACTTACACAAGACTCTTAGATAGCCTCACCCACCAGATGGCAGACAGCAGAAGCAAGAAGAACTACAATCCTGCAGCCTGTGGAACGGAAAACCACATTCATAGAAAGATAGACAAAGTGAAAAGGCAGAGGACTATGTACCAGATGAAGGAACAAGATAAATCCCAGAAAATCAACTAAATGAAGTGATAGGCAACCTTCCAGAAAAAGGATTCAGAATAATGATAGTGAAGATGATCCAGGACCTCAGAAAAAGAATGGAGGCAAAGATCGAGAAGATGCAAGAAATGTTTAACAAAGACCCAGAAGAATTAAAGAACAAACAAACAGAGATGAACAATACAATAACTGAAATGAAAAATACACTAGAAGGAATCAATAGCAGAATAACTGAGGCAGAAGAACAGATAGGTGACCTGGAAGACAGAATGGTGGAAATCACTGCTGTGGAACAGAATAAAGAAAAAAGAATGGAAAGAAATGAAGACCTCCTAAGAGACCTCTGGGACCACATTAAACGCACCAACATTCTCACTAGAGGGGTCCCAGAGGGAGAAGAGACAGAGAAAGGACCTGAGAAAATATTTCAAGAGATTATAGTCAAAAACTTCCCTAACATGGGAAAGGAAATAGCCACCCAAGTCTGGTAAGCACAGAGAGTCCCAGGCAGGATAAACCCAAGGAGATACATGCCGAGACACATAGTAAGCAAACTGACAAAAATTAAGACAAAGAAAAATTATTAAAAGCAACAAGGGAAAAATGACAAATAACATACAAGGGAACTCCCATAAGGTTAACAGCTGATTTCTCAGCAGAAACTCTACAAGCCAGAAGGGAGTGGCATGACATATTTAAAGAGATGAAAGGGAAGAACCTACAACCAGCAATACTCTACCCGGCAAGGATCTCATTCAGATTCGATAGAGAAATCAAAAGCTTTACAGAGAAGCAAAAGCTAAGAGAATTCAGCACCACCACACCAGCTCTACAACAAATGCTAAAGGAACTTCTCTAAGCGGGAAACACAAGAGGAGAAAAGGACCTACAAAAACAAACCTGAAACAATTCAGAAAATGGTAGTAGGAACATACATATCGATAATTAATTACCTTAAATGTGAATGGATTAAATGCTCCAACCAAAAGACACAGGCTCACTGAATGGATACAAAAACAAGACCAGTATATATGCTGTCTACAAGAGACCCACTTCAGACCTAGGGACACATACAGACTGCAAGTGAGGGGACGGAAAAAGATATTCCATACAAGTGGAAATCAAAAGAAAGCTGGAGTAGCAATACTCATATCAGATAAAATAGACTTTAAAATAAAGAATGTTACAAGAGACAAGGAAGGACACTACATAATGATCAAGGGATCAATCCAAGAAGAAGATATAACAATTATAAATATGTATGCATGCAACACAGGAGCACCTCAATACATAAGGCAAATGCTAACAGCTATAAAAGAGGAAATCGACAGTAACACAAAAACAGTGGGGGACTTTAACATCCCACTATTATACCAATGGACGGATCATCTAGACAGAAAATTAATAAGGAAACAGAAGCTTTAAATGACACAACAGACCAGATAGATTTAATTGATATTTATAGGATGTTCCTTCCGATACAGCAGATTACACTTTCTTCTCAAGTGCACATGGAACATTCTCCAGGATAGATCACATCTTGGGTCACAAATCAAGCCTTGGTAAATTTAAGAAAACTGAAATCATATAATGTTTAACCATGAGTTAAAAAGGTCTTGTTCTCCTTATCGATAAAAGAAACTTATCAAACATATACTGAGAGGTTATCATTTAGGGAGACTGTATTGATAGAAAGTAGTGGTTTTGTGTGTTTTCACCCTTCTTAATTAAGAATAATTTCTGTTTTAGATATTAGAAGGAGAAGCTATTCTTTGAAATTCAAACCTACAAATGTTCTCATATGGTTTTTCTAGATTCCAAAGATGCTTCAATTTCTTTTAAAAATACTATTTCTAATTATATCAAGTGTAGAGACACATTCTATATTATAGATGCAATTCAGAATTAAATCAACTGATAACACCATTATCCAGAGATAATCACTACTGATATTTTGGTCTACTTCCTCCTAGTTAGCGACTCCAATCCTTACCATTACTTACTTTGGACAACGTACTTTTCTGTACCTCATGTTCTCACCTGTAAAGCAAAGGTAACAGCAGTACCTACCTCTTAGGCTTGATACGAGCATTAAGTGAGTTAACACACGTGCAGCACTTAAACAGTGCCTGACATCACGTTATTAATTATAAAAATTACTATTGGTGCTTCTTTATTCTCACACACTTTTGAAGAAATTAGGATCACAGTACTCACACAGTCCTGCACCTGGTGTTTCACGCTCAATATTATATCATGAGCATCTTTTATGTAATAAAAGATTTGGAATATATTATTTTGAATGACTTATACTGTAATTAAACTATAACTACTGTGTATTTACTTTGGCCTCACCATTTTTTCCTATTTTAAATGAAAAACATATTCATTTCCATGCTATTGATCTAAGTGTAGTACCACCAAAAACGTTCTAAAAAATACTAAAAGTGTCTATGAACCATACAGTGGATTTGGACTCTGACTTCAAAGGACTGTGCACCTCGAGAATGTTGATGTGCTTCAAGCAGAGTCTTCTATCAGCCAATGAGAAACTGAAGGGACAACACGGCATGGGGGGTAGGGGACACTCTAAAGCACAAACTATGCAAAGGTGAACAGGAAAAGTCCCTTTCCAGACTCTTCAACCAACAGTAACCTACGTGCCTTGAAAGCCCAACGCTGCAAGGTATTTATCTCCAGGTGGGGAGATGAGTAATGGCCACACGGGCAGGTCAGGGCCTTCTCTACCCTCAGGGATACTTACACAGTAAAGTAAACCACTTGGGCCTCCGGAAGCATACATCTCTATCATGATTTTACCTAAAATGAACTCGGCAAGAGATCAATGGCAGATTAGATTATCAGTAGCTTCTGTAGCTTATTATTCCAGTTATCTAAGTATTGTTGTGTTCAGGCTAAAGGCCAACCCCTGCCTGCATGCAGATGTAGGAATCAAGGTTCTGTTTCCATTTCTACAATGAAAGATAATCAGCATAGATCCTGAGACTAGATCCTATGACTGGGCATGAAATCAGCTAGATCTTTTCTCTGAACAAACCTGAAACTCAAATGTGCTGCAGGATGGAGCATAACCCCATTATTATTACTATGGCAAAAGCATATGACATCACATGATAGTGGCAAGAGCACTTAATTGAGACTCAGATAAAAGTAGGCGATAGTTGATTCTTTGCCATTTTCTTGTTGACTTATAATGAATGTCCATTTCTCTGAGATTCAGTTTAAATAATGTCTGCCCTATTTATACTAAAGGATTATTATGCACCTCAAGAAAGATAATGCATGTAAAAGGGTTTTTTTTTACATGACAAAACAGTATTCAAATATAGATTGTTACTATGGTGCCAAGTCATCGTCCAAATTTTTTACAATGTTAATCAAAGAATGATTATAGTTATAGTACATGTGATTAGTATTATGACCTATCCTACTTTCAGATTTGACTAGTATCACAAGCAGATTCCTTTAATAATGTTTCTTGGTGATTAATCCGCTAAGAGAAAAATGATTATTAATACAAACACAAAATCTCTATTAACTGATCAATAGAGGTATTTCTTGAGATAGGCTAATATACTAAGGATTGTTCTTCCATTCAGTTGGAAGAATTAGACTCGTGGGAAGAAAATATGTGCTTCGTTTCTAATGTCAAGGACTCAAAACTGAAGATCCTTAGAAAACACTCTCCACTTGATTACAAGAGAAATTTAAGTATATTTCAAACCAGACCCAGATTTGGAAACTGAAATTATAACATGCACTTGAAAGTATACAGGCAGCAGCAGTTTGTCTAAACTGGCAGATATAGAACAGAGACTAAGGCTGGGGGAGAAGAATGAAGAGAAAGCACATTGGCTTAGGAAACATCACTGAAAACTGGCGTTAGCTTTTTGCATTCCTGCAAAGGTCTGTAGGAATAAAAATTCTGTAGCCATTTTATCACTGGCTTCCATTGTAATTTTGAGCTCATAAGGGAAATCAGAGGTTTCCACGATATGAATCACTTTTCCATCAACTCATTCAGTCATCTCACACATACCGAGGACTCTGTGCATCTGCCACTTAGTTGGGTTCCAGAGACACAGGTAAATACATGACAGTCTCTGTGCTCAAGGGGCTTAATCTATCCTGGATGGAACAGAAGCTCATAATCGAGTAACTAATGAGCTCTAACAATGGGGCAGGCTCTGCTTAGGAATTCTAACGTTCTTCCCGTTCTGGATTCTCCTCTACATTCCACACGCCGGTCCAGGTCATAGAACGGCTACTCAAATATACAACCAATCCATGAGATCATTTCATAACAATTCTGAAGTTCATACGCACTGAAGTAAGTTACAAAAATCATTCTCACTTCATAAGAGTTCGCACTGAAACCACTGAATATAAATGTAGAAGAGTGGTTGCCCCTGCTTCAAAGCTATCATGTAACCCAACAACTCAATGAGTCACACAGAACTGCTTTTTCTCACAGAGATCTTCAGTAATGAAAACAATCACTTTTCTTTTTTTTTTTTTAACTCTGTTACGGTCCTGGATACCATAATACCATTCTTATTAAATTTGTTGACTGGCTTTTAAATGAAAACTGGTGATAAGATATTAAGGACCTGGTTGGAAAAATATCACACTGGTAATTTGATTCCAATTCCAGCGGGATTTCTATTTTCATAGTTCCCTTGAAGCGAAAAGCTGAGCTCTGGGCAGTGGCCCGGATAACATACATGTACAAGATATTGAGGTGCGTGAGATGGATTACTGCCATAAAACTGCTAGTTGCAAAAAACCGAAAATACAATTCAAACGGGCCGATGTTTACATCCCTCCTAACTGGAGAGTAAAAATTATCTGCCCCAGCCTAGGTCTAGATCATAAAAATTCTTTCTTCCGTTTCTATCTAAAATAAATGTGCTCAAATTCAAAGAATAAAACCTTCCCTTATGAGAAACATGGTATTAAAGACAAGCCTTAGTGTGGGAGCCACTCCACCTCTGAGCAGAGAGAATGCAGCGATGCTTACTCTCACGTGTGGGTCCATCAGACGCGGACACTGCACGCGGCTCTGAGGCTCCTCGGCCCTTGCTGACAGCCGGAGGCCCCCATCCGCTGCCTGAAAATACACTAACTCATTTTCAAGAATCACTTGGGGAATCTGTTCTAAGGCAGATTTCTAGATCCTATTCCTCCCTCCCCCCACAAAGATTCTTAATTCAGAAAGTTTACAAGGTGTGTCTTTGACATACAGCATTTTTTAGCAAGAATTCCTAAGTTATTTATAAATCCTTAGACCACATCTTGAGAAACACCACTAAGTGGTCATGACGACAAAAGATTATGATCCCTGAAAAGAGCTGAGAAGTTTTATTCCTTGGACGATTTATTTTAATGCAAGAGTAGACCGATCATTTTACATAAATTGGGGCCGTCACAGGAGATTCACCCAACCTCTTTCCAGCTGTCTTAAAAATTACCCTCAACGCGTCATCCTCCTTCCTCACTGTGGGCAATTAATTTGCCTCCCAGTTACCAAGACAGTCGAGGCGACCCAGTTTGAAACATCTCAGTTCCCGGCCGGCTGCCTACGAGCTTCTCTCTCTGCTCCCGCTTTTACCTCTTTCCCATCAGTCTCAAGCCTAAACCCTCCACCGGTGCTCTGGTCCTGTCGGCCTGGGCGCTGCTCTAGCAAGCATCCTCTGTCTCTGGGATTTCCCTCTCTACTCTTCAAGATTTCTCTTTAAACCCAAAGATGTGATTAAATCTCTCCTCAACAACAAAAGTTCCCAAAGCACACGCACCACACACACCTGTGAGTGCCACCTTCTCTCCTTCTCGTCCAAGCTTCCAGAGAGCACCGTGCACCCCGTCTCAGCCTCCTCACCTGTCCCTCACTCCTCACCTAAGAGGATCAATACCACGTCTGCCTCATGTCCACCCTGCCCTCCCCAGACACCACCCGCACAGGTGTCCAGGGTCAAATCCGGGGACACTTCTCTGCCCTCTTTCTGGACTCCCCCCACCTCACCCGACACCTCTGGCCACGGGGTCCCTGTTGCTCTCTTGGCTTCTCTGGGTTTCTCTGTCCTCTTCACCGTCCTCCTCACCCCTCTGCCTGCCCTTCAGCTGGCTGCTTTTCAGCCACTGCAGGCCACCCTCGGCGGTCTCCTCGACCTGTAGCTCTAACTGCACGTGCACACTGACCCCCACCAGCTCTGTTCCCCCGATCTCTCCCTCTAATGGCAGAGCTGCAAGCCTACCTGCAGGCTGAACATAACCACAGGCATCTCCAAATCCACATGGTCAAAACTCACCTCCTCCCTTTCCACCATCCCAAACCTGCCCACGTGGACCGTGTCCATTCAGCCACCCAAGTCAGAAACCTGGAATTCACCTGACTTCTCCCTCTCCTCCCTCCACAAACGTTTACTGGGCAGAACTGAAGAGCGTGGTAGAGTTGACCGGATGGAAGAGCTTGAACTAGGTCTTTAACAGCAAGAACTGAATGTGCAGAAATGGGGGCAGAGGTCTTCCCAGGGGCCCATGGGTGCAACACGTACGCCCCATAAAGGTAAATTCAGGAGCAGCGAGAAGCTTGGTTAAAGTGAAGAGTAAGTGAAGGTGCGAAAGGCTAAAAAGAGAGCTTCCTCCTATCCTGAAAACCTTGGCTATGAAGCGAAACATTCATTGTTTTGACTCCACTGCTTCCTTCCTCCTTAAAGGACCGGCTAGGCCAATCACAGCATCACGGCCCCTCCCGCAGCCACCAATTCCATACGGGCGGGTACCCACCCGAACCTTGCCAGACAGACATGAAGGGAACACTGCCACTGCATTTCAAAGAACACTTTCCTTGTTCCAAAAGGGCCTTTCCCCATCTAGATCTCATCCTGTGTGGCTATGGTGCCTGAAATGCCTGCAGCCATCTAGCCACTAGCCAGGGCGTCAGGCGCACCCACGGGGAGGGCAGAGCTAAGAAAGATACAGAGAGATGGTGCTGAGGCTGGATATTCCCACGTGGAGCCTGCCCTACTACTCCTGAGCCTGTCCTACCACTCCTGAGCCTGTCCTACCTCTGGGTTATGTATCATTTCTTATGTATCTCCTTGTTGCTTAAAAAAAAAAAAAAGTGGGGATACAGGTATAAGTCATGTTCAGAAAACACTGGGTTAAAAAACAGCTAAACAGGCTCCTTTACTAGGATTTCTTACAACGTTAGCATAGCAATACACAGTGTAAAGCTTCAAGAACTTGGTTTCTCAAATTTATGCAACGCCCCCCCCCCGCAAGCCTCTTATCCTGCCTCTTCTGTTTTTGCAGTATACCTAAAAGCATCTCTGAAATTAAGTGTTTACGGATCATAGCTTAGAAAACTGATTTTTCCTAGAACAGGTGAAAAGAATGCATGACTGACTGTTATGATACAGTATAATGACAGCAGAGTAGCACAGGGAAAGTGCCATGTGGGACCCCAGAGGCTTCACGGCCGTTCTACGAGGTTCTCACTCAGAATGGCAGATGGGTCTCACGTCATATCTCAACTCTAGTAAAGTTTTAGTGGCTGCCTGGAATGCTACGTTGAAAAGGGTTCTTAGGCTTCATCCAGACTCAGGGGGGAAAAAAAAAAAAAAGCTGCCTTACTTGATTAGCAATGACTGTCATGAGCATAGAAAGGGCAGCTGTGACATCATTCTGAGACCTCTAAAGTGACACTAATTCCTACACAGATCCTAGAACCAGCCCAAAGAGTCTCAAGTTTTTTAAAACGTGAATCAGGTTTTAAATTAGACCAAACTAATGTTTAATAATTAAAATGGTAATAAAGTGGTTAACTACAGAGGCTCCAAAATAAGAAAGACCTCGTTTATTTTAGTTCTTCCACTTGCTCCGGGCACATGATTTAGCTTCTCTAAACCTCAGTTTTCCCATCTGTAAAATGAGATTAACAGTCCCTACCTCACGTGGAAGATATAAAAATTTAACTGGGTAATGCATGTACGCACCTGCATACAGTAAATGCAATAAATATTAAGTTTAGCTATAGCAATTACTAAGGCATTCACTTTATGACATTCACATTATGACTCCTGTAGTGCATTTATTTGCCCACTGTATTCACAGCCATGGGTTAGAGTAAAATGAATCAAACTGAGGCCATAGAAACCATTTTCCTGAACCCATAAACAATGTCAATTTACAGGCTATCATAAGCAAATGGCAAAGATGACTGAAAAGTACTGTTCAAACTAAGTGCTACCTGTCTTGAAGAAGACAGAGAGTATATAAATCTAACTACTGAGTGATTATTCTTTGCAAAAGACAGATCTCATACATATTTCTTCCAATCTCTCCATAGAGAAGGCCAAGACACAATGACCAAACCAACAGCAATGAGCCTCCCTAACACCTAGAATGAGTCCCCCACTCTCTCAGGGGCACGGGGCTTTCAGTGCTAGAACCAAGACAGTTCTGAGCAAACCAGGACAACTGGTCACCCTACAAACAAATGAGCAGGTGAAATCCCAACAGTTGGCTCTGAGTCTGGCTGTGCTGCTCAGAACTGAAACAGAATGAGTTCATGAAATACTGTTTTCCCTTAAAAGAAATCAGGGCTCTTTGTGGAGAAGTGGCTAATTCCAGGTGTGAGCAGAAAACACTCAAAATGAACCTGAAATATCTTATGATACCAGATAGCAAGAAAACTCTCAGACTTAGTAGGGTCATATCAAAAGGACTCAGGAGCCAACTTGAAAAGGTTCCCACTGGGCAGAGATGGGACTGCCTAAGCTTCAAAAAAGATAATAATTACAAGTAATTGAAACCCATCAAATACATTCAAATCTATGAGTTCACAATATTTTTTTAAACACATAACTAATTGGTCACCTTCAGAGGATGATGGGGAACCAACTCATTATCTTGGAAAACTGATAATGGGAAAGAATCTACATTGCATTTATCCTGCTTTTCTATAGGAACTGTACCACTGTGCAACCAAATAGTAGATGATGGAAAAATGTCTCTTTTAAAAAATATTCAAACCAATAAATAAGACAAATGACAGAATTAAAAACATCGCTATTTGTCACCCCCCCAAAATTAATAGATCCAGGTATTGAGGATCAACAGCTACTGACATCACAAAAAGAAAGACAATCAGATATTATGTGCCTCCTGATGAAAGGTCACACCACCACCTACAGTCCTGCCAAAGGGGTCAAACACAAGTCTGACCAGGCCTCTGGGTCCAGTGTCAGTTTGCAGGACATACAAAGGAGGAAGGAACAAGCTGAGCTGTATCATTCATATGCAACCAGCAAAATCCAGACTATAGGACACTACAGGACAACTGCTCCAGGTTCTTCAATAGATAACCCATAGGGAAAAGAAAAGGATACTGGGATTTTTTCAAATGGGCAAGACTAAACCATAATGTCCACGGATGCATGGTTGACTGATAAAACTGTAACAACACGCAAGGACGTGATTATTATAGAGTCAAGGTGGTGTTACTTAGGTGGAAGGGAAGGGAATGCCATTGGGGTGGAGATATAGTGGGGCTTCTGGGGCTTCTGGAAGTTACAAGGGTATTGTCTTTATAATCACTCATCCAACTATATATTTATTTTGTGTAATTTTTCTGAAGCTGCGTCTTTATTCTTATAGAAAAGTTTTTTTAAAAAGGTAAAAGTGTAACATCTACCATTTAACACCTTCTAATTCAAAGCACTTTTACAAACACTAGTATTTATGTATTCAAACACTATCGCATTGTTCCAAACAACCTCTTAAGGTATTTACAATCTCCACTTTTCAGATAAGGAGACTGGGGCTTAGAAATCTTAAGTAAGTTGCCCACTGTCACAGGGTTATTAAAGCAGAGCCAGATTCAAATTCAAATAACTGGCTGACCCCAGAACCATTCTCTCAATGCCTAGGCTCTACTGATCCCCAGTGATTCAGTCACTCCGGACATATTTATTGCTTACCTAGTTAATCATGCTAGATGTTAAAGACACAGGGGGGAGTTTCTGCCTTCATGGAGTTCAAGGGTTAATGAGAAAGACGGACAAGGAACCGTCCAAGTATAAAATCACAACTGTGCTAAGTACAATGAAGAAAAGGTCTACGGTGCCACAAGAATATATGAGCTTCTCTGCAAAAGTGATGGCTGAGGCCTGAGGAGAAGTTAGCCAGGTAAGGGCGCAGCGGGGCTCCAGGCAGAGCAAGCAATGTTCAAAGCTGCCATCCAAAGAGCGAGGCTGGCACTCTGAGGGCTGAGGATAGAGCATGAGAAGTGAAGGTAATAATGACAGGAGACCAGGCTGGAGAGCTGGCAAGAACAGGAGGCTGACAGCTCTTAATTAAACACGCTGCAGAAGAGGGGTTGGACTGGGTGTGCATTTTTAAGAGAAGGAATTGGAGGAGCCGACAGGGAGGCAGGGAGATGAACTGAGGGGCTACTGCAGTCACCTAGGAGGCACATGATGGCAGCTAGGACCAAGCAGGAGAGATGGAAACAAGTGGATGGACGTAAGATGCTCAAGAGGTAAGGAGACAGGTCTGGAGGACGGACTGCATGCGGGGAGGAAGGAGAAGGAGAGGTCAGGAAGGACTCGGGCTTCTAGCTGCAGGACTTTCTGAGGCGCTAGTCGTTGACGCAAGGAGCAAGGGGAGAGGGACGGAGACACTGATCACAAGACAGATGGGGCCCTGGACTTGTTGAGTTTCAGGCACCACTGAGGGTACCAAGTGGAAAGGTCAAGTTAAGCAGCTGAATAAGTGAGTCTAAGCCTGAGGAGTAAATCTCAACTCCTCCATGTAGAGATGGCTATTGCAGGGGCCCCCGGGGAAGCCCGCCTAAGAGTGAGATACTTCCAAAAATGGGACCTCAAGAATGATCAAAATTCAAATCTAGAAAACAAAGGAACATCCTGAGCTAATCTAGGGGTTGCAATCTCAGAAAGGTTTAGTGAAATGGGAAAAAAAATCAGAAGGAACAATATGAGATTAACAACTGTGACTCAGGAAAAACACATCACAATTTCTGGGATGTTTAAGGTGTTAATTCCACGCCTAACAAGTTGGCAGGGTTCGCACATGGCCCTCAGGTGTATATTCGTTGGAGTATATCTGTATACGAGGAAGAGGCCTTTGGGAGGTGCCTTGTGTGTAGCCGCTCAAGGTTGGAGACAGAGAAAGCTCTGGAGGTAGGAGAGAAAGCCCGAGCTTGACCCCAGGGGCTGCTCTGAGCCAGGTACAGAAAGGAGCCAGACAAAAGGGATGGGGCTGTCTTCACAGGAGATGCAAACAGAGACATAAGCTCCTCAGCTTCTATTGCAAGGTAAAAAAGAAAAAATTTTAAGTATACCCGAGTGAGAGAAACAAGGCTACATTCTCAACTTCCAAAAAGCACATAAAGTGGCTTTGACTCAGGAAAAAAACAAAAACAAAACAGAAGGACCAAGCACTCCTGGATATCCAGTTTTAGGGGACTGAGACAGCAATAGCCCAAGAAGAAATGTGCTTTTTCACAGACTGGCACGGGTGACAGAAAGAAGGCTCTCTCAAATGTTCTGCAGGCACCAGGAACGGAAGAACATAAGTGAACATACTCATAAACACATAAATACTGCCTGTGGGCTGGCAGAAATGAGGGGAGAGCTGCAGGATCGGTCCTGCATGAGCAGACAGGAGCAAACCCTATACAATTTGAGTTACTGCTATTAATGTAAACTCACTCATACATACAAGGTGGGTGAGAACTACAGAAATTCAGGTAACTTTAGAAGTGAGTATTTGTTAAAAATGCATCCAACTTTCTAAGAAGTGTATTCTACACTAAAATAGAAAGCTTACTAAACAGATCTTAGTGACCTGAACAAGTTCCAGTATCTTATTCTAAAAATGCAGTATTCATTCTGGTTTCCCCTTTGGCCTCGGAGGCATTTTACTTGGAGTTACTATATCCATTTTCCTCTATATCCAGCTCATGGCGTTCATACATGGAAACCCCAGGCTGACTGACAAATGTACCAGGACTGGCCAGAGCCTAGAGTCACTGATAAGCACGGGCCAGCCCTGGGGACAGACTGGCACAGCTCACTCTCCTAACTGCATTCTCCCAAAGCAGCACCTGAGCTGAAAAGCCCAGCAAAATGCAACCAAACCCCACTGGGCTTTCTGGAAAGCTCCACTGTGTTTAGAGAAACTAAATAACACACCCCAGGACTAAAGGAGGGTGTAGGAGTGAGTAACTGAACCCAAGCCCTGGCCCCCCAGGGTACCCAGCAGAGCCCCTGAGAAGGGCTGCCTATCTACCCCTGTCATCTGTCACCTCCACCCAAACAACCAACCCTCATTTAGAAAGTGACCTAACAGTGAAGATGGTAAAAATACAAGTTCCAAGTTTGCAAGTCTTTCAAAAGCAAAGCTGCAAAAAAAAAAAAAAAAAAAAAAAAGGCAAGTTTGTATGCCATCATTTTAATCTAACAGCCTTCTACAGACACTGCCTTTTCTAAGGCCTAAGCCCTCAGCACCAAAGTTGCTGAGTCACCTTTTTTAAGTACAATTGTGTGCACTATTCTGACTGCACAAGGGCTCATGCATTCTAAGGAATCTAGGGCCCTTCCTACCCCCAAAATGATAAGGTTAGGAAATGAAACCTAAGATATTTTTAAGAAGGCAACATCCAATTACTAAGGTGATATCGCAGCATGTCCCCAAATCAAAAGCAGCTTAAGGGCCTCCCTGGTGGCGCAGTGGTTGAGAGTCCGCCTGCCGATGCAGGGGATACGGGTTCGTGCCCCGGTCTGGGAGGATCCCATATGCCGCGGAGCGGCTGGGCCCGTGAGCCATGGCCGCTGGGCCTGCGCATCCGGAGCCTGTGCTCCGCAACGGGGGAGGCCACAACAGTGAGAGGCCCGCATACCGCAAAAAAAAAAAAAAAAAAAAAAAAAAAAAGCAGCTTAAGATTCAAGGGAGTTAGAAATAAGCTTCCAAGCAGACCACTCAAGCTTGGAGACTGTGGTCTTCACATTTGTGAATAAACAGTAAGACCCTTTGGTTTGGGGCTTCAATTTATTATTTAGAGGGAATGTTAAGATACCCTAGAAAAGGTTCTTGAACCAATCTGTAATAACTACTGATAATTAACAGGAAAGAACCGTCTCACTCAATCTTGACTTTTCGCCTCCAGACTCCATTCACACAGCTTCACTAACTCTCCCTTTTTATCACTGCAACTGATCAGCGTTTCTCCTGAGTCCCTCCCGATCACATTTCCATTTAACATTTCTAAAGCCCAGCTCTGATGCTACTCCAGAGCTCAGAAAGTGTGAGTAGCTGCCCCAACTACAGACTATAATCCAACCCTACTCTCTCAGCTGAGGACTTCCACTGGCCCAAACTACCTCTCAATCCTACCTCCAGGGATTCATCTCATACACTCGCTGGCAACTCAAACCCCAAAAAGTACATGTACTCCGTCTCTAAAACGATTTGCTGGGTTTGTTTCGGTTTTGTACAAATTGTGAAAATACATATTGCCGCCTTCAGACAGTTTTGCTAAATTCAAAAACACACTCATCATTTCTTAGAATACATTTGCTGGTTTTGATGAGCATTTTTTTTTATGTTCAGGTTTAATCGTGTATTGTAGCTTCCTACTTTGAAGTTATCACTATTCATATATAACTTCTTATGTTTACTAACCCTTAGAAATAGTTCCTTCATAATAAAGATACAGAAAATAATTTTCCTTTATGTGTAATCACTGTTTATATATCAAGAGAGTATAGGTATCAAAAGCTCCAGTTTTTGAGTACATATTAGTATTTGCTTGTATATACATAATATACTTCTGGAAGAATAATTAACTGTTAATAATGGCTGCCTATAAGGAAGGGAGATTTTTTTTCCACTGCATATCTTGTTACATGTTTTTTTATTAAAGCCATGTGATTGTAAAACCTGCATAAAAAGTTAAATTTTAAAATTATGGTTAGAATGAATTTAAAGCAAACAAACCTTACACTACAGAGTTAGGTAGATTTAAGGGCATCTCAAAAGCCATCTTCCTCAAAAACATTTTTCCCAGTAGCCACCATGACTTAAATCCCCCGGTCAAAATACAATCAAATATTCTGAAGACAGTAAGTGTATTATGCCACTATCCACTATCAAATTATTGAGGATTAGTTTATCACATTAGCATAATAAAGGAAAGTCACAAAGAGGCTGTGTATAGTCTCCATAAGTCTTGTTTCTTTTCCTTTTTCCCTCGAGTAACTAAATCAAGTTTGTTTTACTCAAAGGAACTTCTGTATTGGTAAAAAGAACTCATTTAGGGATTCTAGAAGCCCTACCCAAGCCAAGTGGCACCATGGGTTGCTGTGTGAATGTTTTTACTGTCTCTGTGAACATCTGCTCTCCCCTCCAGTCTTCCCTATCAGTCTAATCTACTCAGTCCAAGAGGACAGGAACAGGGGGCGTCCTGTTCACCTTTGATTCCTCCCCAACACTAAAAACACTGCCATGCACTTAACAGAAAGCAATTATCGAAGCTCTTAGTGACACCTACTTCAAGACTATGATCTCTTCTCTAGGGAACTGTGGTTGAAACTTCAAATCTAAAAATGTCAGTTGGATTCTCAAGTCTGTTCTCATCTCAAACAATAACCCATTCATTCAGGACAAAAATCCATCTATAGAGAACTCACTATGTGCCTGGTACTGACACTCAGCAACTAACTAGGCCAAAACTGATCTCACGAGATCAGAAAAGCAGATATGCAGCAGATCTTCAGTAAATGCGTAAGAGATTTGATGAACTTCTTGAACTATCTGTCTTGAACTTCTTGAACTATCTGTCTAAACTTGGAAGTCTTTAATGTTTTCTTCACATAGCAATGGACCTCAGTTTCCCATATGCTACTAATCGCCTGACTTGTGGACTTTCCTGCATCAGCCCCCCAATCCTCATTAGTTAACTGCTTATTTTTTAACTTAATGGGATGTAAATCAAGAAGTATCTAATAAAATACAATGTAAAAGAGAAAAATCCATAATTATTATGTGAATGATTGACTTTTTAAAATTTATTTATCTTACTTATTTATTTTTGGCTGTGTTGGGTCTTCATTGCTGCGCACGGGCTTTCTCTAGTTGCGGTGAGCAGGTGTTACTCTTCGCTACGGTGCACAGGGTTCTCGTTGAGGTGGTTTCTCTTGTTGTGGAGCACGGGCTCTAGGCACGCGGGCTTCCGTAGTTGTGGCACGTGGGCTAGGCACGCGGGCTTCCGTAATTGTGGCACGTGGGCTCCAGAGCACAGGCTCAGTAGTCGTGGCGCACGGGCTTAGTTGCTCCACGGCACGTGGGCTCTTCCCAGACCAGGGCTCGAACCCGTGTCTCCTGCATTGGCAGGCGGATTCTTAACCACTGCGCCACCAGGGAAGCCCATGACTGACATTTAAAGAAGTTATTCCCTCTTATTCCTATTGCCAAAATGTAAGAAATCATTTCCCTTTTTCCCATTCTATGAAGATGCACTTAGATCCTGCTGGTCCAGGAATGAAAATAAGTTTTCTGAACTAGTGATTCACTATTCCCATATTCTTCTTGCTGCTGCCTTGGTTAGATCACGTGCTAGGGTCAAGTAACTGTGGCTAGTGAATCTAAGGCTCTTGGTCTGCGTGAGTTAACTGGCCTGGCACAAGACCAAACTACAACTTTGGACTAGGAACACCACACTCTGGCAGCCTACTCAGCAAAGGCGGGCTAGCAGCTGCTGCCCAGGAGCAAGCCAGCCCCATAGCATCACGGCTCCAGTCGGCTGGCCTACAACAAAGCCCAAGTGTTTCTAAAGCGGGGCCCAGGTAGCAACTGTCAAGACTTTACCATCAACCTTTCTGACCTTACACAAGTTTTTTTGCCACCTGAATACACCACTGATGTTATTTCTACCCAAGATGAAAATTTAGTTTTACCACTTTAATCAATAGTGATTCCCAGCCACGTAAAATCAAAATCCTTGCACGTAAGAGATGCCCAATAAATATTAGATTAACTGAAGGGGGAAAGCACAGAGTTAGTGACCGCAAACTGACATAACTTTCTTCATTATCATCAGCAAACACTCACAAAAGATGTCAGTCATGAGTCCTAACCACATAGAGTTGACAGCCAATAACTACCTTGTGAAGCATGCAGGAGCATTTGAACACTCCTAGACATGAAAACACCTTTTCCCTTTTAGTTTAGGCTTCTCTGGTTACCTGCTTTTAATAGTGTATGCATTTTTTTTCCTCTATAGAAGGAAGCCAAGAAGGAAAAAAAAAAGGAAAGAGAAGGAAGGAAAGATGGACAGATAGGATAGATCCCCGTGTCTGACACGTCTAGCTAACACTAGAAGAACCCAAAATATGTAAGAACAAATGAGGATTCTTTTCTTAATGCTGAATCAAAACTTCTGTAGTGAAGTAGTCACTGTATCATAAGAGGCACCATTTGGTTCACTCCAAAATAGCCTCCCCTCCACCTATGTTAGATGACCGGTGTGGTCCAGCTCCTACCACCACAGAACGGAGAGTTTATACTACACCACATGCTTATGCTTCCATTCATAAAGAACATTGTTTTAAAACCGTAAGCATACGGCTTCCCTGGTGGCGCAGTGGTTGAGAGTCCGCCTGCCGATGCAGGGGACACGGGTTCGTGCCCCGGACCGGGAAGGTCCCACATGCCACGGAGCGGCTGGGCCCGTGAGCCATGGCCGCTGAGCCTGTGCGTCCGGAGCCTGTGCTCCGCAACGGGAGAGGCCACAACAGTGAGAGGCCCGCGTACCGCAAAAAAATAAATTAATTAAAAAACTAAATAAAACCTTAAGCATCAATTATTGGAAATACAGCACAACAAAAGGCTTGAGTAAACTGCACTGGTACTGTAAATACATATATATATAACTTTATGTGAATAACATGCATTTCAATTCTAAGTAACACAACCTAGAAAGTAAACATCCTAGTGTACTTATTTTCTTATTTAACATTGTAGGAATCTGAATTCAAAAAGAATGACCAATAATCTACTTTCCTTAAATCATACTTCACCTCTTCTACTGCCTGAAATCTTCGGGTAGTATACATGAGAGATTACATATGCTGCTTCATTTTCTGTCGCCTTTAATGTAGTATTTTTCTGCTTTCTCTACTAAAGCACCTTCCCGGATGATAACCCAAGTTTTTACCAGAGGTACAAGTGAGCTGGGGGGTTTGAGGGGATGTATTTTCCAGGAAAAGAGGAGGTAACCCACAGCATGAGGCTTCCAAATCCTCAGAGTGAGCTGCAATCCTACAGCTTTGACCCTGACCCCACCATCTAAACTTCCTGCCCTCACGTACCAGGCACTCTTAATCACTTGACTCAGTTACTTTTGGTTTCATAAGCATTTACCACTACCCAAAAGTAACTCTATTTATTTATTTCCTGATTCCCCCATAGGTATATAGTCTCAGAAAGCAGGGCTTTTGCCTTGTTGATTCAACCCCAGCTTCCAAAATAATACCTGGCTGGCATAAAATACTCAATAAATACGTACTGAATGAATTACAACGTCTTACAATACTCTAAAGAATTCTAACGTCATTCACAGATCGATAAACCAACTAGTAAAATCTTGGGATCTTTATTTTTTTTTATCATTGTAGAGAAAAAGCAAGAGGAAAAATACACCTACTCACCAAGTCTTGCTAAATTAGATATGAAAAAATGGACAGCTGAGTGAAGGTTTTTAAGAGAAATAAACATAACTACGTAATTTGAGACTAATGAAAACAGAAGTTCCTGTCCCTTACTATACTGAATTGCTGCTCAGCTTACACAGTGAGGATGCCCCACTCTTTTACCTACAACCCTTCAGCCATTATCTCAGCTCTGCATTCGGAACTGACACATTGAGGAAACGGTACTTTCGGTGAAGAGTGTGATGATTTTCACAAAAAAGTAAGCAGGTCATATCATAAGCAAACACAAAACCCAGGGGGTAATGACGCTTCCAACAAATATTCTTAGGAAGTTGAGCCACTGCCATTTCCCTTACCCCAGAGTGCTTGGTCAATTTCAGTTTAATGACAGTATCATTCAGTCAAGCCCGAAGAGTAAAGCTACGACAGACTCAAGTTTCTTTTAAAGGGCGGTGAGACGGATGCTGGGAGGTAGGGGAAGCAGTGGTTTGGCACTAAGGAAGCGAAGAGCTCATTTAAAATACTGTCCTTCCCTATATTCCCTATATAACCACCGTTCTTTACTATATCGCCACACCTCACTGATGATAGCCTTCCTTTTGATGCAAAGTACAGTGATTTCGGGCATCCCCTTCCTAAATCACTGAAACTGCGATACTTAACATGGTGGAAGACAGGACAGCGTGGTAAAAAGTGTACCCAGGCTTGGGCATGAGGTACCGGGTGGGTGACCTAAGCCAAGTCAGCCCCTCTGCGCCAAGCTTCCTCGTCTGTAAAAGGGCATAAAGTCACCCCGACAGGGAACGGTTATCGGAACCCAAGGTAATGACCATCCCAGGGCGCAGCGCCTGCGTACAGCGACCGCCGCGCTCCCCTCGCTCCCACTCGCCAGCTGCAGAGCCACAGCGAAGGTCTGGAAGGATTGTTCAACTACCGAGGCTGGAAATGAGAATGGTGTCGAGCAACTACATCGCCTACTAACGTGCATCTCGGCAAACCCACGGAGCCCGGAGCCCGCCCCGCGCGGGGGCCGAGGGGACGCGAGCGTCCCCCCGCCGGACCGGCCCACCCCAAGCCCCGTTTCCCTCGGGCGTCCGCCGAGCCGGGACGAGAAGACGGGCCCGCCGCGACCCCCGGCCCTCCCGGAGCTGGCGGCGGGCGCCGGAAGCGGGCGGGCCCGGCGAGGCCGCGGGCGGGCGCGCGCGCGGCGGCGGCGGGGAGACCCGTACTCACCTCCGGCGGGCGGCGGGCGGCCGCGGCCAGCCGTCTCCAGGCGGCGGCGAAGTCGCGCGGCGAAGCTCGCGGGCTCCGGCAGACCAGGGAGAACAAGGTCCCCAGCAGGAAGGCGGCCGCAGCGCAGACCAGATACAGGCTGAGCCTGAGCAGGACGGTGCCCGGCCCCGCGCTTCCCGCTTCCCAGCAGCCGGGCCCCAGGAAGCAGAGGGACACGGCGGCGAGGGCGGCCACGGCCACCGGCGCCCGCCAGCTCCCGCCGCCAGGACCCCCGGGGGCTGCCGTGTCCTCCAGGGAATCCGGCCGCCGCTCGCCCGGGGCGCCCCTGAGGCCGGCGCCGCTGCTGTCGGTGGCATCGGGGTGCATGCTGCTTCCTGGGCCGCTAAGGACAGGCACATCTCCCGCCCTGCTCTCCCCCGCTGCTGCCCTGGACGGTGGCCTCCAAGCGGCGCCTGCTCCCCTCGCCGCTCCCGCCGCTCTGGAGGCAGGGGGAGTCCGCGCTCATGCCCTCGCCGGCGGCCCACCGAGGGAACGGCTCTAGGAGACGCCGCCGAGCTCCTCTCCGCGACCCCTCAGCGCCGCCACGCGGCGCCAGGCCCTCAGCTGCCCGGCCGGGCGTGCCCAGGTAGCCGGACCCGGCTGGGACTCGAGCCGACCGGGTGGGGGCGGGGACGGGGACGGGGGCGGCCGTGGAGTGCGTGTCAGAAGGGGGTGGAGAGTCACAGCGGCCGGCTGAGAGACAGCTGGGAGGTGCCCAGCCCCGCCTCGCGCCGCGCCGCCCGGCCGCCCACCCGCGGTGCGGGGGCGGGGTCCGACCCGCCGCTTCCCCGAGAAGGGGCGCCGCCAATCCTGGCGAAAACTGCTTCCCTCCGCTCCTCCCCGCCCCTCCCCCAGGATACCGTCTGTTGATGGAAATTTTTGCTGCAGGTGTCAGAAGCATTTGTAATTCTCGAGCTCAGGTGATCCCTTAATCCTCTCCTCGCTCATCACTGACAAGTAACCTCCTCGCGTGCTTACAGCCCGCAAAATTTCTGTGCCGTTTGCACCTGCTATTTAAATAGACAACCGTCCCTGATCCTCACTTTTAACACGGTTCTCCTAACCACCTTCCCTTTCCCACGCAGCCGCCTCAGGAACGGAATCAGGCAAGTGTGGAGCAGTAGATGAAGCTTGGAATTCCTACTTACGGAAAGGCCCAAAAAAGTCTGCCTGGTGCCAGAGGGTGTGCACAGCTGCCATAGTCACTGGCTCCAAGTCCCTGTATTTTTGTCGCCAACGATTCAGTACAAATGCTACGACCCACGCAAGTGAAAGTAGTCCAAATAATTTTGAGAGTACATATTTTCTTCTATCATGGTCCCAGCGTTAATATACAGATAATGCTTACTGCGAAGACGCCAACATGTGAAATACTAGAAATTAGGAACGCCAGCAAAGCAGCAGATGTATCTTTAATGAATAAAGGAATTCTAAAGACGTTAATGATAATTTAAAAGGGGGTGATAGAGAGGGCAAATCAACAACAGAAAGGGGAAGAAAGGGAAAGGGAGGTAAACAGATGAGAGAAGCCGTGAAGGATACGGGAAAACACTAAAAAGCAAAAGCCCAGAACTCTCTCCATCCAGCAGTCAAGAAGAATTTCAACAGTTTGAAAGCGCTATTGTTTCCCAATAAATTGAGTTATGTCCTGCTTCCCAGGAAACATAGTTAGGAAAAGTAAGCATTAAAATATATTTTCAAATACTGTGACTCTACTGGGTTTTTCTATAACGAATATCTGTCGTTTCAACAGAGGAAAAAAATACAACATTCATACAAAGTAAACTATTTAGAGGATATTTATTCTTTTAAAACAAAGTATTATCGAAGAGGTTATTAATCAAAAGAAGAAACACCAGTGTCCATAGACATACACAGCCCACCCATGTATTCACATCATTGTAATAAATTTTCCTGGAATGGCATGGATTTCAAGTGGGAGATGAAGTAGGAGGTCTAAAAAAAATTAGCCCTAATATTAAGCTCTAACAAAACTGTAGAAATGAATTATTTTATGTACCTATATAAAAATAAATGTTCACGTTTGTCATTTTTTAAAAGTTTATTGTTTTTAATATCAGTATTCATGGACCACTCTATTCTTATTCCTTGTAAGTCAAAGACAAGGAGATAATGAGTGCCTTAGGCTAGATGTGACTTTGCCATGCCTAGGTAATTACAGGTGAAGACATCAAAAGAAGTTACCACCTTCCTGTCCTCCTTGTCTTCTCTTTTTTAGTTTTAAATAAAGCAGTGTAACTGATTTTGAAGGAGCACTTTTGCCTCTAAAATAGTTAATGTTCATCCCACTGGGGCTCCTCAAAGTATACCTACAATTCCAAATTATTTCAAATAAAGCATGGTAGCCTGTTATTACCAACACTCATATCCATATTTTTTTTATCATTTACATGCCTGGGACAGTGGGCTGTGGGCTTTACATACTTTATATATATTTAAAGTTTTCCAAAATATGGGTTTACCATAGTTGACAATAATAACTAACTGAGCACCTACTGTGTCAGATACTGTTCTAAACACTAGACATGCTTCATTTAATCTTCACAACAACCCCTAGAATGTTATCTCCATCTACCCATGAGGAAACAGGCACAGAAGGTAAAATAAATTGCTTAATGTTTCAAAGCTAATAAATATCAGAGCTAGGATTTGGTTATCCACCCTGATGTGGTCTGGCTCTAGAGCTTGTGCATTTAAGCACTATGCCATGGTGCTTCATAAAAACTCCATCTCGTTTCATCATCCCATATTCCAAAGGAGAAAAAACAGGGTTTAAATCCATGAGCTTAGTACCTGTATTCCATGCTTTTAAAAGTGTTTAGTTCTGTTGCTTTGTGAGTATGGCTCGTATCTTAGCCAGCCCCCTGACAAGTGCAAAGTGATTTATAATAATCACTAAAGTCAGTAAAACCACAATCAGTAAAGGGGAAACTATCTTTTATTGGGAGCCCTGGTCTGTAACTCTTAAGACCATGATCTTTCCAACACACCTGTATATTGTTGCCAGGAATGCAGATCTGGAGAAATGTACACTCGTGGTCAGAAAACTTCCTTAAAGTATATGTCGTATTGCTAAGTCAGCACTGACAATTCAAACATTTACTTAACAACTAGTAGTTGGGTTTCTACCCTGTGCAAGGTCTGAGGAACACTGAGAGGTGGTACGATATACAAGGGAGTGCCTGGGATCAGGAGGTATTGAGGGAGAAGTCAGGTATTAAATTAGAATCCGGTGTTCCCTCCCAGAAGTCGGTGTTGAGTCCTACCAGGTCTAAGTTAAAGACAAAATTAAGTAGAGATGCCTTATTTATATTCCTTATGGCCAGCATATTCTGACGGGTTATGATTAAATGCTCCACAGGCTATCTTCATTATTCTCTTATGTAAGATGGGAATGGTGTCTGTCTGAACTCACTGGGATATTATAAGGACAAATTAAGTGAAAAATTGACATTTAAAATATTAGATAGTGTAAATAGGTAGACAACACCCAATCTCTGTCAAAATATGTGATGCATCTTCCTCTTCACTGTTTAGTATATTTCTCCTTAAACCCCCTGGCTCTCCTTGAAGGTAACCACAGGATTAGAGAGAAAACCACGGGATTAGAGAGAAAACCACAGTATTTGCCTTTGACCACTTTGGGTAAAATTGTGAATAGGTATTAACATGAATCAAAAGACCTAGGTATCATTATAGTTTCTCCTACTGATTCACTGCAAGACCCTAACAGGTCCGTTAACCTCTCTTTTCTGTAACTTTCAAGCAGAGTGTGGTTTACAGAAAATACACATATAAGTATGGCCAAACTTCAAAAAGTAAAAGTGAAAAAATTATAAAATACTTTAAAAACAAATAGTAGGGCTTCCCTGGTGGTGCAGTGGTTAAGAATCTGCCTGCCAATGCAGGGGACACGGGTTCAAGCCCTGGTCCGGAAAGATCCCACATGCCACAGAGCAACTAAGCCCATGCACCACAACTACTGAGCCTGCGCTCTAGGGCCCGCGAGCCACAACTACTGAGCCCGCGCCTGGAGCCCATGCTCTGCAACGAGACGCCACCGCAATGAGAAGCCCACGCACCGCAACAAGGAGTGGCCCCTGCTCACAGCAGCTAGAGAAAGCCCGCGAGCAGCAACGAAGACGCAATGCAGCCAAAAAAATAAAATAAAATAACTAAAATAAATGAATTTATTAAAAAAATAGTAGACTGTTAAAGCTTAAAGGAAACATACTGCAGCATTTTGAAGAGGAAGATGAATCTCTGAACAAAATTTTAGAACATAGATATATAAATTATGCTGAGTGGGGCTCCTTATTAGTAAGTAAAAATATTCATATTGGGAAAGTTTCAGGCAGAAGTGTCTTTGTATTAATCTTCAAAGAGAAAGAATTACAAAGGAAAGTACTGTAAACTAAATTAGCTGGTATCAAGATAAAGAATTGACAAGGGTAGATCACAAAAAAAAAGGATAATTTCAATTTACTAAAGTTTTACCTGAAATTTAGAGAAACAGAGTATGTCAATTATCTGCTGTTGTATAACAAACTACCACCAAATAAAAACCATTTTATTTGCTTATGATTTTGTAGGCCAGCAATTGGGCTGGGGTCATTGGGCAGTTCTGTTCTTCTTGCCTGGGTCACTAACAATGCTGTGATCTCCTGGGGCGTAAGCTGGGGCTGCTCGGGCTATGGGGCCTCCATTGAGATGGTTTGTCTCTGCTCCCTTTGTTCTTATCCTCCAAGAGGTAGCTTGGGCTTCTTCCCATGGCAATCTCAGAGATGTGATATATACTTCAAGTTCTTTTTAAGCTTTCGCTCGTGTTACGTTTGCTAACATCCCATTGGCCAAAGCAAATCATATGACCCAACCAGGAGTTAAATAGGAGAGGGGGCCTATGCGTGGATTTAAACATTGGGAGGTGTAATTCATTGGTTCCATTACTTTAACAACCCACCACAATTTGACAGAATATACTAATCAGTTTTTGGTGGATCATCCGGCTGGTCACCAAAATCAGTAGCATCTAAGGACTTATCCCTCAAACATGTTAAAGTTCACATTTCTTGTTCCTGTTCTTGTTCGTAATCTGCTTCCATCTACCTATGAGATAGAGAAAAGGGCCTGGATAAGGATAGGGACATAGGAGGCAGTGGTACAACTATGTTTGTCAGCTGGAAGTTTGGTGATGTAGCCGTTAGCTTTCTTTTACCCTAACATATTCAAGCTATGAAACACAAAGCATAAAAGAAAATTCTAAGCGCATTTAGATTTTGATATCCAGTATTATTGGACAGCAGATTATAGAGAAAGAAAACAAATTGTTTACTTTTTATCTAATTTCTCCAAAATATATGCACGCTGAAAAACTTTGAACTGACTTATATGCTGTTTCATATTTGTCATGAGTAGAATAAAATATAAAGTAGGCAGTGCACAATTATTACACGTACTTGCATAAATTAGGAAAGGATCTTGAATATTTTAAGATTAACACTATGCATTTAAGATTATATAAAGCTTTTATACACTATCTAAAAGAAGTCAGTGTCTCTGATTTGTCATTTATTTGCTATAGGAAAGAGAACATATTTTGGGGAAGTAAAAATTAGTATTAGAGAATTAATCACAGTTCAGAACAGGGGTTGGCACAGAGTAGGCCCTTAATTTAAATATTTTTCAATGAATAAATGTTATCCTTCTAGGAAAATATATCTAGAATAATTGAACAGACAAAATAACAGTAATCAAAATGTTTCATATTTGAACAGGAACTTTAACTTTCAGAAATCCTTTTTAAAACATATGTTTCTCACTACAACTCTATAAAGGAATATAGAGTTAAATATTAAAATCCCATTTTGCAGATGAGGGAACTGAGGTTCAAAGAAGTTACATGACTTGCCCAAAATCACATAGCTAGTTGGTGGTAGGACCTAAATGATAGGATTCTCCTTCGTTATGCTATCCTTCAAATATAATAGTTAAAAGTAATGTCAAAGGACAAAACAAACTGCTTTCTACATTACATGAAAATGTCCTTACAAAACCAATACAATAATAATGGCATTCATTTGGCTTTTTTCCTGGCCACACCACACGGCATGTGGGATCTTAGTTCCCTGACCAGGGATCCAAACCACACCCCCTGCATTGGACTGCCAGGGAATTCCATACTTAAAATAGATTGTATTTTAAACAGATTGTAAACTTCTGAAAGGCAGTACATGACTTCTAGTCATTCTCTCACTCAGTCCAAAAATATTAGCCAGGGGCTTTGCTAGAAAGTAGCATAAAATACGGTCTCTGTCCTTGAAGAGCTCACAGTCTAATTGGGGTTGGGGGGGGAGGAAAAAGGGGGTGGGGAAGGGAGGCATAAAGCAATGTAATACATATTATAAGAAAGGTATTACCGAGGGTGACAAGAGGAGAGCTATTTCTGCTTTGTGGGAGTTAAGGAAATTTCAAATGTTACCTTTCCTGGGAATCTAAGTCATTTTGCTCTCTGAATTTCTTCTATTTATTATAGCATTTAGGTATGTTGAACTAACCTTTTAGATACTCAAAAGATATGGGACTACACTACACAATTTTTAAGTTGGTTTATAAACTTTAACACAGTAAATATTTCACCCTTCAAAACTTGATTCCTAAATTTAAAAAACAAAAGTCTTTCAATAGGTGTACATTTGCTCATAACCTAAAGGAAGTTTAGCGTAGTGAAAAAACTGCCAGATAAAATGGAAGAGTCTTTTAATAGCTCTCTATAGAAATAGTCAAGCCTATATTGTTTCGGGAGGTTTACAAATAAGTGAGGAACAATTTTTAAAAAGGACAGGAGGGATAATATTTATATCTCTTCTGACAATAGAGTCCAGATTCAGTGAATTTGGGGAAAGACCTTTTTTCACCTATGAGTTGATGACCTCATATGAACTATGAAGAGGAACAAAGCAAATAAAATCTCTGTCATGAAGGAGCTTATTTACAATATAGTTCATTGGTTCATTCATTCAATATAGATGCTTCTTCAGGAAAAGAAAATCAGGGAAAGGGCAAAACTTACAAATTCATAGCACAGAAAAGAGCCAAAATTAAAGCTTGAGATATAATAATCTTATTTTTTATCATGGTAAAGTATACACAAAATTTACAATTTTAGTCATTTTTAATATAATTCAGTGGCATTAATGCTTTCATATTGTTGCACAACATCACCACTATCCACCTCCAGAATATTTTTGTCATTGCGTACTGAAACTCTGTACCCATTAAACAATAACTCCCCATTCCCTTCTCCCCTTGGGAATTTCTACCCTAATTTCTGTTGCTATGACTTGTCTACTTTAGATACCTCATGTAAGTGGAATCATATATTTGTCCTTTCCTGTCTAGCTTCTTTAATTTAGTGTAATGTTTTCAAGGTTCATCCATGTTGTAGCATGTGTCAGAATTTTGTTACTTTTGTTTGTTTGTTTGTTTGTTTGCGGTATGTGGGACTCTCACTGTTGTGGCCTCCGCCATTGCGGAGCACAGGCTGCGGACGCGCAGGCTTAGAGGTCTTGGCTCACAAGCCTAGCCGCTCCACGGCATGTGGGATCCTCCCAGACTGAGGCACGAACCCGCGTTCTCTGCATCAGCAGGTGGACTCTCAACCACTGCGCCACCAGGGAAGCCCCAGAATCTTGTTACTTTTTATGGCTGAATATTTCATTACTTGTATATACCACATTTTGTTTATCCAGTCATCTGTTGATGGACATTTGGGTTGCTTCCATCTTTTGGAAGCATTATTGTGAATAATGCTGCTCTGAATATGGGTGTATAAATATCTCTTTGAGACTCTGCTTTCAATTCTTCTGGGTATACATCCAGAAGTGAAATTGCTAGGTCAGATGGTAATTCTGTGTTCAATTTTTTGAGGAACTGCCATAGTTTTCCACAGCAGCAACATCATTTTACATTCCCAGGAGCAATATGCACAAGGGTTCCTATCTCTCCCCATCTTTGCCAACCCTTGTTATTTTCTGTTTATTTTGTTTTGTTTTAATAGCCATCCCAGTGTGTGCGAGGTGATATCTCATGGTTTTTTTTTTAATATAAATATATTTATTTCAATCTCTTTCCAGCTGTTAACCAGTATATGTGTAGGTTTATTAAGGGATATAAGAAACACTTTTAATTTTATTTATTTATTTTATTTTTGGCTGTGTTGGGTCTTCGTTTCTGTGCGAGGGCTTTCTCTAGTTGCGGCAAGCGGGGGCCACTCTTCATCACGGTGCACGGGCCTCTCACTGTCACGGCCTCTCTTGTTGCGGAGCACAGGCTCCAGACACGCAGGCTCAGTAGTGTGGCTCACGGGCCTAGTTGCTCCGCAGCATGTGGGACCTTCCCAGACCAGGGCTCGAACCCCTGTCCCCTGCATTGGCAGGCAGATTCTCAACCACTGCGCCACCAGGGAAGCCCTCTCATGGTTTTAATTTGCATTTCCCTAATGATTAATGATATTGAATACCTTTCCATGTGCTTATTGGCCATCTTCTTTGGAGAAATGGCTATTCAACTCCTTTGTATAATAAACTTCTGACCACAGGGTAGACAACCATCCCTGGAAAATGGTGTCAGCATAGTTTTTTCAAGCAAAATTAAGTGAAATTCTTCCTTTTAGCCTCCTAAAACGACAGAGAAATGATTCTCTGTGCTTGTTGGTAGTTACGACCAATAAGCACGAAATGCATAATGAAGAACAAAAATGGAACCAATTCCTTAATGAGACTCCCTAGGATATGGCTAACCAGGAGTTCCTTTCCCTATACTTTCATGTAAAAAATATTGGGTACCTATTGTATTAATTTCCTGTTGCTGCCGTAACAAATTACTACAAACTTAGCAGTTTAAAACAACACAAATTTATTCTCTTACCTTTCTGGAGGTCAAAATCTAAAATCAAGGTATGGGCTGGGCTGCATTTCTTCTGGAGGCTTCAGGGGGAGAATCCCCTTTCTTCCTTTTGTCAGCTTCCAGATGTGCCTTCAATTCTTGGCTCACGGCCCCTTACTCCGACCTCTTGCTGCTTTTTTCTAAAAAAATTTTTTTTAACCCAGTTTTATTGAGGTATAATTGACATATAACATTAAGGTGTACAACAAAATGATTTATGTACATATTACGAAATGATCACTGCAAGTCTTGTTAACGTTGATTACACATATATACACATTTCTTTTCCTTAGGATGAAAACTTTTAAGTTCTTTCAGCTACTATCAAATATACAAGAGGGTATTAACTATAGTCACCATGCTGTGTATTACAACCTCTTACTTCTAGTGCCATGTCTTTTATTACTGACCCCGAATTTCTTGCCTCCCCTCTTATAAGGACCCTTATGATTACATTGAGCTCACCTGGGATAACCTAGGTTGATTTTCCCATCTGAAGATCCTTAATCACAAAGTCCCTTTTGCCATGTAAAGCATCATATTCACAGGTTTGGGAATAGGAGGTGGGCATCTATGGGGCACCATTGTTCTACTGCACCTACTATGTGCCTGCGAGTTCAAAAGCGAAAAATTGCTGCATTCAATACATTGGACAGAAATCGTTTTTCTTCAACTTTTAAAAAATTGATTATTTATTTTTGGCTGTGTTGGGTTTTCGTTTCCGTGCCAGGCAAGCAGGGGCCACTCTTCATCACGGTGCGCGGGCTTCTACTTGTTGCAGAGCACAGGCTCCAAACGCGCAGGCTCAGCAGTTGTGGCTCACGGGCCTAGCTGCTCCGCGGCATGTGGGATCTTCCCAGAGCAGGGCTCGAACACCTTGTCCCCTGCGTTGGCAGGAAGATTCTCAACCACTGCGCCACCAGGGAAGCTCAGCCCCTCCTACATTGTTTTAACTACCCATCTCATTTACCAGTAGTCAGAGGACTTTCTAATGTGTTAGCAGCCCCTGGCCCATAAAGCTAACTAATTCTTTGAACTGAACTTTGCTGATAGAAGTAATCACAGACACAGCCGCCTCCGTATTATTATCATTGCTGCTGTTCAGGTACAAGATAATTAAAGCAGCTTTCCCCATGACATCAGCCACTGCAACAACTAGGTCTCCCCGCACTGCGGTTAACAGCCGAGAGGCAGCAGCAGTTAACACCCTGGCGGGGCACCGGGCAGCCGAGGGCGCGGAGATCACTCTCTTTCCGCATCCCTTGCCATTCGAGAGGAGGGGTCGTCGGGCAGGCCTCGCGCCCCCCGCCGGCCGGAGCGGGGCCGGCCCGCCGCGCTCTGTAACGCCCGCCGCGAGGAGCGGCGCCGCGCAGGGCCTCTGGCACCGCCCCGTTCCCACAGGACTCGCCGCGTCCCCCTGCGACCTCTTTTCCCGTTCCGCTCTCTCCGCCTCCGGAAGCTCGAGCCGCCGCCAGGGCCGCGTGGAGGGGCTGCGGGAACGCGTGCGCGTGCGCGAGGCCGGAACGCCGCGGGCGGCGCTGGGCTGCTGAGGTGGTCGCGGTGCCCAGGTGAGCGGCGGGCGGGCTACCCTTCCTCCCCTCGCAGAGCCCCCTCCCCCCGTCCGGGATCCGTTTTCGTCTCCGGAGCCCAGGCCTCGGCGAGCACGCAGGGTCGCTATGCGGAAGACGGCGCGGGAGGTTAGGAAGGCGGGCCGGCCGGGCCCCCAGCCCTGCGCCCCGCCTCCTCTGCGGCCAGGGCAGACCCTCGGACGGCGGATGTAACCGCGGAGGCGTCCGGGCCGGCGGGACCACGGGGCCCGCAGCCCGCAGCCCTAGCCGGCCGCGGTGGGACGGCCCGGCCTGCCCTGCAGCGCGTTCGCGGGCGGCTTGGGGGTCGGGGTCGGCCGGGAATTTAAGACGTGGTCGCGACCGGAATCCCGGCTCAGGTCACCGCCGCCCACCCCGGGGACTTGACCCTGACCCCTGAGGCGGGAGGGGGATGTCAGTTATTATCCGCTACTTAGCGGGATCAGGAGGGGGTCATGTAAGGAACCTGAGTTCCTGGAATACAGGTGTTTACGTTGGCCCGAGATTTTCGTGTACCCAATCGGTTACCTTCTTTGGACCAAATCATATGTCAAACTACAGAAATGTAATGTCACAGTATCAAAATAGCAGTTAAAAATGCCAGATTCCTATTTGTGTGTTTTCTCGATGTAACGTGAAAACATCAGTATTTCTATTGCTGGTTCTGCAGGGGCTGTACAAATTGTGTGTTCAAGTGATTCCCGGGCACCTTTGGCAAGTACTTGTCCTCACTGAGCACGAGAACGGTTATTGCAGCCTGATGAACTGTCAGTTGATTTGAATCTCACTAACTTTGAAGTGAATGTTATCAAAAGGATTGCTTAGTGGGACAGTTGGATAATTTTTCCGTTAATTAAATCACCTGAATGTTTAAGTCCTTACAATAACCGGTCTGTTGGATGCTATGAACCTAAACTTAAACCTGAACTTAAACCTGAAAAGTCTCCCAGGCAATGGGCTATGCACCCCTCTCATGAACTGTGACCACTTAGGGAGACAGATGCTTACACCTACTGGGGACTACAGGGACCTTGTAAATGCAGATAAGGGGATAGTTGATTCCGGTGTGTGTGAGAGGGGGGTGATGAGGGACAGCTGTAGGAAACTAGCTCAGGTGAAAGAGGTGATTTTTGTGCTTACATAACCGGCTAGCAAAGAGCAGAACCAGGGCCCAGCCTTAAATCTCCTAACTCCAAACTCCTTCATCAGATAAACATTCTTTGAATGTCTAGTATTTGTCAGGTCCTCCTTTAGGCACTAGGATATAAAGATGAGCAAGATACCAGGAGTTCCCAGTCTGGTAAGACCGGAAAGGCGGGAAACAGCTTTGAAAAACAGGGATTTCAAAGAAGGATCTGTAATCATTTGGCTTACGGTTAGACTTTGGGATTTAGACCTAGTTCATGTTAGGGTGGGGAAAGGTCATAGCCTCCAAATTTATAAATTCCCTCTGCAGCATCCCAGCAAACGGCCATCCAGTCTTTGCTCCAACATTATCTAGTGACTTACGGCTCCTAATTTTAGAAGGCAGCCCATTCCATTTTTCAGCAATTCTAATGTTAAACTCAGAACAGCTTTCCTATGCACTCCATCTGTTGATGCAAGTTCTACCTCTGGAGCTACAAATAGTAGCTCTCAAGTCTGTTTCATATCCCAGTCCTTCAAGTATCTGAACACACCCTTTCGCTTAGTCATTTCTTTTATTCCTGTGAGCCCTTGGTCTGTAAACCAATTAATCATAACTTCAGTTCTAGACTCTTCACCATAGCACCCAGGGCTAAGTGCTTCATTCAAAAAGATGTTGCGGAAAAACCTGAATGAGCTTTTTGGCCAACCCAGTGGTTTGACCAAGGAGAATGTAATGCAAGTTGTCCTACACTGTATGTTGCTACCCCAGCTTTAATGACTTCCAGAAATGTCACTCTCCTTGCCAGAAATACCTTTGGAATTCAGTACTCTCTTTGGAAAGGGGGTTGGGTCCCAAGCTCAGCTTGGGATAGAGTCACAAGTTAATTCAAAGTTCTGAATTCTTATTACCTAGGTTAACAATTTACCTAAGGTGACTGGTTTATTTAATTTGCAATGGCAATGAAATTTGTTCCAGATTACTTTGTTAGAGGAAAACTGCTACACAGCAAATATATCTAGTAAAATGTGTGGCAAACACTGGCATATGTATCTAATTTTAACTGTACAGACCACCCTTTTTTGCAAAGAACTGTTTCTAAAGCTCTATTGCTAAACAAGTCCCATTTCCCTTAAAAATCCCTGGGAGGGGAGGGTCTTCTTATCTTGCCCACTGTTTACCATCAAATAAATAATAGATATCACAACAATGTGTTTTAAAGTTCAAAAAAGGAAGTCTCAGTCCCTAGCCTTTTGGAAGGACCCTACTTTGAAGCAGAGTAGAACAGTGGTTAGTAGCATGATCCTCAAGACAGCCTGCTTTAGAATCTTGGCTGTGCCGCTTCTTAGCTGTATGGCTTCGGGCAAGTTCTTGGTCTGCTTCAGCTTCCTCTCTGCCAGATGGGAGGGATGAAATCTCTTAAAGTTACTGTAGAGATTCAATGAGTTAATACTTGTAATGCATTTAGAACAATGCTAACATGTAAGTACTCGATACTTCTGGCTGTTGGTAGTAGTAGAATAACAGCAGAAGTACAAGTGAGACTTACTTCTGTTAGTCATTTTATTTCCATAGAAATGTAAACAAGTTTTGCAGAGGGATGGAAGTTGGCATGATTTGGATGATTAGCTTTTTAAAAGATTTGCTTTTTAAACTGGCTAGGAAGATTTGTGCTCTGGGCTGTGCTATGAAACCATTCGCTTTGAAATTTTTAAGAAACTTGTAAAAAAATTTCTTGAGTCCTAAAGGCAGCATTAACCATGGGAAAAACAGTAACCACAGCTCTTTTACTCCAGCCCTTGACATTTTGGATTAAAGGGTGAATTATCTTACAAAAAAGGCTGACTTTGGGGAGAATTTAATGACTGTTAATAAGAGCTGTCCATCATTCAGTAGCTGACTTGATTTGTTGTTTTTCTGTTTGAACTCAGGTGGGCAGAATTGGATTGATAACGGTCAGTCGTACTCTTTAGGTCTGTGATGACCTGTAGTCACAGGCCTCTGCCCAGGTTCTTAACTTTTCTCCTTTGTCCACTTTCCCAGCCTCATTCCTTCCCCCGCTTATAGGCTCAGACTCTTAGATGTTTAATGTACGTCCTCCCGGCCCGTGCTGTAGAATTTTATTGATATGTTTGTGCCCTTGAGAATTTAGTTTTGTTTTGTGTGTGTGTGTGTGTGTGTTGTTTTTCATAATTGTATTGTCATTCATTTAATTCTTTTCTCTTGGTAAACATAATTTTTGTAGATCTCAGCTTATCCTTTTTGACTGATATATAATATATCATATACAACATTTTGCTTATCCATTTTCCTCTTACTAGACATTGAGTTTTTTCTAAGTCAGTGCTGTTACAAACAGGGCTGTGATGAACATCCTTGTACTTGTGCCCAGGAACACACAACTGGGAAGCATCAGAACCAAGTTTTGAGCCTGAGTGTCTGGCTCAGTTTGTTTTTTTTCACTGTGCAGACTCCCTGTCATCACTTACTTGCTTAGTTTATTGCATGAACACTATTACAATAACAGTGATGGAAATATTAAAAACGCAGCGGGATTGTTGATTTTTCAACTCTTCATTTTTGTTCTTTTTTCCCCTAGTTTTTGTTTAAATGTCTAAATTGTATTATTAACCTAAGATGGATAACAATTTTGTATTATGCATTTTTCATGCTGATAATAGCACCTAAATCAGGGGTCCACAAAATTTTTCATTAAAGGGGTCAGTTGGTAAATATTTTAGGCTTTGTGGGCCCTATGGTATCGGTCACAGCTACTTAACTCTGCAGGTGTAGTGGGAAAGCTGTCAGAGACAGTTCCTAAACCTGTGAGTGGGGCTGTGTCCCAATAAAACATTATTTACGAAACAAATGGTGGGCTGCATTTAGCCCAGGCACAGTAGTTTGCTGACCCCTGATTTAAATAATTATTTTAATGGATTCATAATATTCCTATATTCAAGTTTTTTTCTGTATTAAAAGAAATGCTGTAACGCTGAAGTCACAGCCACTAACCATCAAGGAAATGATCTCCCTAAGACTGAACATCAGAAAAGTAAAGAAGAAAATGACTGACTTAAAGATTGAGCCTGAAGCTGTGACCTGTGAATGTCACAGGGGTTAAGCAAAAGCATCATAACCTCTGGATGCCACACAAAGGAACAACAAACTTTGAGAACTTCAGAGCAGTAGCTGAGAGTGGTGCTAATGCCTTAGATTTGAACCACTTAAATCTCTCATTTAAGCTGAGTCTGATCAAAATAGGGGAGTTGTTAAAAAGAAAACTACAGGCTCCAGATGGAGTCACGTCTGCTGGGCCACCCCACCGAACCGGGGCTTCATACCTAACCTACTTGAAGCTTCAACCTCCCCCAGAAATGTAGTCTTAACCGGTCAGTCAGAAATGTTCTGGTCAGCACCAGTGAGGTAATCTGTCACAGGGCCCTGTCCATCCTCCAAAGGGAGATGAGGTAAACTGCCACACAGACCTCTTTCGTCCCCCATGGGTAGGTTACCTAAGCCTGAAATAGTCTTTTTTATATATGAGTTCCTTGTCTTGCCTTTAAAAACCTTAACCTTTCTGTAGCCCTTTGGAGCTCCCCTCTACTTTCTGGGTGGGGTGCTGTCTGATTCATGAATTGTTCAATAAAGCCAATTAGTTCTTTAAAATTTACTTGTTTGAATTTTTCTTTTTTTTAACATATGTAAAACCTTTGGGGAGAAGGCTTCCTTCTGTTGATTTGAATTTTAAAACATAAAGAGGGCATTAATCCGTGCTACGGGAAATAATATTTCTTGTATTTAATATTTATTAGGAATAAGTTTTAGTCTAATTTCTCCGAAATCTTTGAAGTCTACTTATATCTTATTTCAGTTTAAATATAATAATGTGTTCGAATTTTAAAACTCACTTGTACTTAATCCTCTCAATTTATCTTCATTTAGCTTAAATTTTCCTGAATACTGTATACCATTTGCAAACCTGCTTAATTAATGGCACGATTACAATTTTAGTATATTTGATTTTCTTAAGTACCTCAAACAGCTAACAAGACACACTTATAGATCTCACAAAGGAAACCTAAGTACTTAGATGTTTTTTATAAACCTAAGTCTAAACTTACTGATTTAATCAGATTCCCTTAAGTGTTTAAAAGTTGATTACAGTTAAATTTTTGCAAGTTTAATATATCAGAATCTCTTAAGTTTTTCAAAACTTTAACGGCAGAAACCTTAACCTATCATATTAATCTGTCACATTAGTGTTAATAGTATAAGTTTGGTTGCTTTTTAAATCATGTCTCTACTTACTTGTTTTTATAGATTGCAGGGTCACTTAAACAAAGGCTGCTGAGTATCATGGCTGATTTAGGATACAGATTACATAGTTTTTTATTGCTTGATGTAGTGTAACGGAATTAATCATGATTTGAATATAGTGAACCCATAATTGGATTGTTGGCTACATATTACTATTATTGGAATTTTGTATATACCTTTCCCTTGACATAGCTCATGTTATTTGCCTCTTTTGAATATCATTATCAACTAATGGCTTTCCACAGAATTCCTTTTTTATTTTTAAGTGTATTTTGTGTTTTTTTGTTCTTCAGTGCAGGATTCCAGCTTGGACAATGGAAGCCCCTTTAAACTGAATCCTTTGTTTTATTACCACTACTCTGGGCTTATTGTTTGTCTTTACCTCCAGAAATGGAATCAACTGCCTTCCAAAGGATCTTGGTTTTGGGGGGTGCTTTTAGTGGAGAATAGTATTAGAGAGGTCAAACTCTGAATTCTAGATTATTAGTGACAGATACTGTGACACTGCTGCGTAGACCCCTGTAATAAGAGAGAAAGAAAACTATGACTTTATACTGACGTTTCCAGTTTAATCCCAATTGCATGAAGTATTAAAATACTTTAAAATCAATTTTGATTTTTTACCTTAGTAGTACATGTATAAATTTACAGGTCAACTAACAGTTTAAGATTTATAACCAAAATAGTGGTCCCAGCACCACGTTAGCAGCAATTGCTTTGAACTTTTTAATCCATTTCTAATATTTAACTCCATGTGTCTAAATAATATGCCTTAATTTTTCCATTTTAGAAGCCTACTATCTCAGTAGATACTAAATCTCTCTTACGCTGGACTCCCTTTAGCACAGTGAGACATGCATACTTTCCCCTTTTTATTGTGGTTATGTAACAATAAGTGATTAAATATTCGGAAGTTTTTCCTCCGAGCTCCCTGTACTGTGTATACATGTGTCTTAGAGGTTTTGTTCCTCTTTAAGAAGGGACAAAGGGAGCTTTTACTTTTAATAGGAGTTATCTCCTGCTGCTCCCCCAGTGAGGGCAGTGAAGGAACAGAATAGGACAAAGACAAGTACTGAAACAGGGAAGTTTGTTAATCCCCATTGAACTATTTCTACCAGAATGATGTGTGTTTGGGCTGGCTAGGCTGATCTGAAGAGGTTTTAACACCATCCTTTCTTATTCTAAATTCTAACTGTACTTAATTTATAGAATTCAGGTTTTCCTTGGAGTTCAGTCTAGGTATCCATGTTTGTGATATGCCTGATGATGTCTTATTATTTTCTTGTGAACCAAACTATTAGACTGACTTACTGTTCAGATCATTGGTGCTACTTGATATTATCCCTGTAGCTCCATTATCATTTCACTGAGTTATTGGGGTTTTTTTAAATAAATTTATTTATTTTGGGCTGCATTGGGTCTTCATTGCTGCACATGGGCTTTCTCTAGTTGCAGCGAGTGGGGGCTACTCTTCATTGTGATGCGCAGGCTTCTCAATGCTGTGACTTCTCTTGTTGCGGAGCACGGGCTCTAGGCACGCTGGCTTCAGTAGTTGTGGCGCACGGCCTCTAGAGTGCAGGCTCAGTACTTGTGGCAAGAGGGCTTCAGTAGTTGTGGCTCATGGTCTCTAGAGCGCAGGCTCAGTAGTTGTGGCACACGGGCTTAGTTGCTCCACGGCATGTGGGAATCTTCCCAGACCAGGGATCGAACCCGTGTCCCCTGCATTGGCAGGTGGATTCTTAACCACTGTGCCACCAGGGAAGTCTGAGTTATTGGTTTTTTGGTGGTGGTTTTTTTTTTGGTTTTTTCATGTTTCTCTTTATCTATTACCCAAACTTCTCAGTTTTGGAAAATTTGCAATTACTGTATAAAAATGAAAAGTATTTGGAAATTACTCTTTCATCTGATGGTTACACTTTCCCTCTTTTCAGATATATGTTTGCCGTCATGGATCGGTTTGGAGATATATCAGAAGGTGAAGTGGACCATTCTTTCTTTGACAGTGACTTTGAAGAAGCAGAGAAATGTGAAAGTAACTCAGTTTTTGAGAAGCAAAATGATGACGCTGAAGAGAGAATAGATAAAGATACGGAAAATGTAAGCTTGAAATTTGGAATACAAAGAAGGAAAAATGATCTTACTGAGAAGGGAACTGAAAGAAATGAGAAAATTCCTCCAGAAGAACACCCCACAGAAAATGATAATATACAAGCTAGGAGTTCTTTGTCCTTGACCACTTCTTCACGATCAAAATTGTGTGATGCTACAGAACATAAAATACACTTGCCCATCCCAAGTAGCATTCCCAAAATTGTAAAAGAAGGTGAACGTGATAACTCTACAGATGGAGAGGAAAGCAGTGATGATGAGAAAAAGCATCATGTCAGGTCAAAGTCAGCTAAACCATCTAATAACTTGAAGAAAAGCATAAGTAAAAAGTATTCCAGAAGTAATTCCTCTTCCTCCTCTTCCTCTCTGTCCTCCTCGTCTTCAAGTTCTGATACAGACTGTTCAAATACCGGGTCCGATGTCTGTTTATCTGATTCATCTCCATCATTAAAGAAGCGTCTCTCTGGTGTAACCCACTTGCCACCAAAACAGAAATATAAACTGGGAGAAAAATCAACAGGAGCACAAACTTCAAGTACTAAACCAAAAGTCGGTGACTACACTGAGGAATCGGAAGATACTGTGACAGATGTCACTCCTTTATCGACTCCGGACATCAGCCCTGTTCAGTCTTTTGAACTGGGTGCATCAAACGATCAAAAAATGAAAGTTAAAAGGCAAGAGAACGTGAGTCAAGAAGTATATGAAAATGCCGAGGATTTTAAAAATAATTCAAAGTCTTTGAAATCAGCCAAAAAAGAGAAAGAAAAACACGAGGCCAGTCTTGCCTCAACGTCGGCAGTGTTGGATTCCAATTTAGACCACAGATACAAGCAAGAAGTCTTACATGACACAATGGACCTGAATCATCTTTTAAAAGGTAATTTTAAAAACTGTGTATTGAATTTAAATATTAAACTTAATATTATATTGAGCTTAAATATTAAATGATATGAATTTGCCTTGATTTTTCTAGTAGGTCCGTTTTATTGTTTGGGATCATTGATATTATCATAACTTTACCCAATATTCCATTTAAGAATATCTGGAATATCATTGTTTTTGTTACTGCAAAGCTACTCAGCTAGGACTAGAAACTACTTCATACTGATTCTGTTTAGTGCCTGACAAACTCAAAATGCCTGGGGAGACCAGATGGATAAAGTAAACAAGAGAAGGGGAGCCAGATGTTTTCCCACGTTTGGTAGAGACACAGGCGTAAGATATATTTCACTTTCTTCTTTGAGAAAGGCAGCAGCACTAGGGTTAAAATAACCTGACCTGTTTCAGGGAAAGTGGCAAGAATGCTGACAAATTAGAGAACTTAAAGTAAACTGTGGGAAACTATTCAGATTTTAAATTAAAGGCTAAAGAGCATTACTTGAAAATAATTACCAAGTTGATAAAATAGCATAATTCAAGTTTTAGTTGCTTTAAGATAGAAGTATTTTAGAATTAGGATAATCCTGGTTGCTGTATTTTTCTCAATGTAGTATTACCCATTATTTAGTTTGAAAGGAACAATCTATTCCAGGTGAAGTAAAAGCAACTTTGAACTTTCTCTTTGACTAGTTAATATAAAACTGTAAAAATATTGAGCTTGCTGGTTAGGTTTTAGGGCAGTTGGAGATAAAATTTTTAAGTTGTAAATAGGACTCACTGTCTTCGTTTGTTTGAAATGTTATTTGAAAGAATAAATCTTCAGCTACATAATTTACATATGGTAGCAATGTAAGGGCATAAATAAATCCCCTATTTAGTCAAATGAGTCTCATAGACTGATGAAGTGTATTTTGGAGCAGTTTACACTTGTGAATGTTCCCTCTTTTATAGGTTTTCTTTGCTCTGATCGTACCTATTGATTGTTTAGTGTGTCTGAAAAATCAGATTCTCGGCATTGGCTATTACCATCTAGTGGTTAAGGCTCTACTCAATATATCTTTCCTGATAAATGCTCATTCAGTCTCTTAAAACTTTCAGGATTGAGTTTTCTATTCTTGCCCCTCTCCTTCTTCCCCTAACAGCCAAGAGTGATCTTTTAAAAAATAAATCAATCCTACTAGATTCCTTCTTAACTCTTCAGTGGGCTTACTCTTAGGTTAAATCCAAATTCCTTATCATAGGCTAACAGACTTTATATCAGTGATTTTCACCCGAGGCAGTATATTAGCATCACCTGGAGAACTGTTAAATTATCAAAACAAACTGTTAAATACTGATGCCTAGGCTCTGCCATGAGATTCTGATGCACTTGGTCTAATATGCAGTTAAGAGTGATGAATGATTCACTGCTGTCCGTCACATGGATACTTGCCTACATCTCCTTTCCTCTCTCTCATTACCTCTTGGTCCAGTCACACTCCTTCCTTACTGTTCTCAGAATACTTTGCATTCATGAGGCATGTTGCACTTGCCGTTGGCCTTTCTCTTTGTAGAGGCTACTTCAGTCTGTTTCTAGGGTCTCAGCTTCTATGTCACCTTCTCAGGGATACTCTCTCTGAACATTCTGTGTAGAAGCTGTATACCCCACCCCTGCCTCTCTGTCACAAAAACATATTTCCTTCCATGAGACTCTGGAATTAGTGTAAGCAACATGAGGGCAGCATCTTATCCCGTGATGGAATCCCCAAATCTACCAAGTATTGGCACATAATAGACAGTATTTATTAACTGAAGGACTGTGAGAGCTCTTCTGTTGTTCACAGCTCTGATGGTCAGGAAGTGTTTGTCATGTTTCACTGAAATTTGATTTTGTAACAGTTACGCATTAGCCTTAGGTTTGCCATCTGAAATACACAGAATAAGTCTGTGCCTCTGTCTGCGTTACAATCTTTAACATGTTTGATTAGTATTCTTCTCTAGGGAATCTCTCTAATTTTTTTCTTTTTTTTTTTTGCGGTACGCGGGCCTCTCACTGCTGTGGCCTCTCCTGTTGCGGAGCACAGGCTCCGGACGCGCAGGCTCAGCGGCCATGGCTCACGGACCCAGCCGCTCCGCGGCATGTGGGATCTTCCCAGACCAAGGCACGAACCCGCGTCCCCTGCATCGGCAGGCGGACCCTCAACCACTGTGCCACCGGGGAAGCCCCAATATCTCTAATTTTTTATCAAGCCATTCAGTGTAACAATTTTCACTTAAAAAAAATTGTAATGGCCACTTTGAAGTCTGTAAGATCGGGTGTATGATGAGTCGGTTTGATAATTCGTCAGGTTGAGGGCTGCCTCTGTCTTCATCTCTTCCGGATCTCCAGCATCAGTCCAGTGCTCTAGCATAACAGTTTTCAAACTTTTTGACCTTAAGACTAAAAGCACTCTTTTAGAAATTATTGAGGACCCCAGGAAGCTTTTGTTTAGTGGGTTATATCTATATAAATATTTACCATATTAGAAATTAAATCAGAAGTTTAAAAAATATTTATTACTTCATTTAAGAATAGTAATAGTAAACCCATTATGTATTAATATAAGTAACATGTTCTATACAACATAACTATAGTTCCAAAAAAGTTAGTGATTTTTGCTAGTTTCTAATGCCTGGCAATAGCTGGATTCTCATGTCAGCCTCTGCATACAGCTATTGTGATATATTGTTTTGGTTGAAGTATATGAAGAAAATCTGGCTTTACAAGGATATATAACTGGAAATGGAGTGTTTTAATAGCCTTTTCCGTTAATTTTAGATATTTTTTTGATACCACACTAAGATTCCACAAGTAGTAGTTTCTTAAAATGTTAGTTGCAATGTACAGTTTGAAACTGATATTAATTTGTAGTCCATTACATTAGAATTTATTGCTCAGTCTTACATTTTGAACGTATTGTTTGCCCTTGCATGGTTTTGTAACATGATATATAGGTTATTTGGAAAATGTTGGTTCACTGAGTATATAAATGTTGACATATTTCATAGTACACCATACAGATATCACAGTTGTTAATATCACTACCAATCTCACTAGAAAGCTCTTGGGAAGCTATCAAACTCAGGTTTATCAAAAATTCTAATTTTTGCTAAAATGCTCAGATTTTATGATTGCCAACAGATACTGTCAGTTGTTTTTCTTGAAGTGACAGGTTTCTTAAAATCATATTTGTAATGCAAAAAATTGGAAGGTAGTTGAAATTAAACCATAAAAATCTATCTGATGTGATAATGCAGACTGCTCCTAATATTTTGTATTAATAATATGCATCTTAATATATTTGCTTTTTCTTTTGTGTCAAATGTCCATTGCTACATTGTTCTTAATAATTTCTACTGTGATTTATATGTGTTTAAAAGTAGCAGCCAAACGTTTGGCATTATAAAGTATCTTACAAAATTTTCTTAGATTAGAAAAGTAAGTATATTGAAAATAAATGTTACAGAAGATAAATGAAAATATATAATATGACTTGTAGGTTCATTTTAAGGGCCCACTGTTCCATTTTTTTATTTTTATAAGTACTATTTTATTCCACAAATTATAAGCATCACTCCATTCTAGGAATGAGAGAGGACACAGCCAATAAAAATCTTGCTTTAGGAAGAAAACATTTGACCCTTTTGGAATTGTCAGGTTTAAAAAAAAACATCTAATGGAAAATAGTCTGTGATATCTGAGCTTTTTGTTCAGTACCATCAATGACTATCTCTTTATATTATTTAGGGTGATTTTGGATGTAAGAAACAGAAATTCCTAATGAAACAATGTTTCTCACATAAGAGGAAGTCCAGAGATAGACCAGCTTGAGGGTTGACTGACTCAGTGGCTTAAAAATGTCCTCAGGGACCCAGGTTCTGTCACTGTATTCCCCCAGCCCTGGTGTTGGCTTCATCCTTAGGCTACCAGGAGATGTCTGCAGCAACTTTTAGTATCCACATGCAGACATGACAGTGTCCAGAGAAACGGAAGATCCCTCTGCGTCTGGCTCTCTTAGAGTGGAGGAACCTTGAACTGACTTCCACTTTTGTCTCATTGCTCAGAACTGAGTTACACTCCCATTCCTGAAACAGTGATTGGCAAGGGGAATGGGATTATTCCAGGCCAGTAAACTCACTCTGGAGTCAGGGTTGGGAGTCCAGAGAGGGAGGTCAGCTTCCTCTTAAGGACACAGCTTCATGGGGAGGAGCTAGATGTCTTAAAAAAAAAAAAAAAAAAAAAAAATCAGGGCTTCCCTGGTGGCACAGTGGTTGAGAGTCCGCCTGCCGATGCAGGGGACACGGGTTCGTGCCCCGGTCTGGGAGGATCCCACATGGCGCGGAGCGGCTGGGCCCGTGAGCCATGGCCACTGAGCCTGCGCGTCCGGAGCCTGTGCTCCGCAACGGGAGAGGCCACAGCAGTGAGAGGCCCATGTACCGCAAAAAAAAAAAAAAAATCAGGATGTGTTAATAAGTAAGAAGGAGGAAAGTAGTGTCAGGGAGGAGAAAATTTCCCCCCTCTCCTTGAGTTCTTTTGACTGGCCTAAAAATTAAACTGAGACAAAACATTAACAGGAGAAAAAAACAAATTTAAATTGTACTTACGGAGGTCTCAGAGAAATAGGAGCTAAAAAGTAACCAAGGCAGGCAGCTTTCATACTTTTTAGACAAAGAAACAATAAATTTTGTGAGGAATTGACAGGACAAAGAAACTTAGGTTTGGGTTTTTAATTAGTGAAGAATCTTAACAGGGATTGGGCTTGGAGTAGTAAATCAGCAAAGAAGAACAAGGCTTGTTTATACAACCTTCTTGGTCCCCAGTTCCCTATCACTGGTGATAAGGTTGGCTCTCTCCCTCCTGGTACAGGGAGGGCACCTTTCACATTGAGAGATTCAGTTCTTGTTTTCAGGGAGATGGGAGGGTCAAAGTGTCCTTCTTGCACCAGCTTTTTCTTAAGTAACTTTAATTCAAAATCATCAATATGGCACTTAGGCATATTTGGCGGTGACCTGCCCAGAACCCCAACAGTAGGAATATATGCTAATTGGGCAGCCAGCTTTATCCACTAAGCCAGAGCTTCTCAAACTTCAATATACATACAAATCACTTGGGGATCCTGTTAAAATGCAGATTCAGGTTCAGTTAATCTTGAGTGGAATCCAAGGAGCTACATTTCTAGCCAGCCCGATGGTGATACCAGCGCTGCTGATTCAAGGATCCTAGTCTGAGTATCAAGACATTAAAAAAACTACCTGGTTCCATTGAAAATAATTAAGGGGTATCCCTCACAACTCTTATCTAATCCATTTCTGAAACTTTTTAGATACAGAAGGCCTATATATTTTTAAGTTGGAAAAATGTTAATCCACCCCAAATCCCTTATCCGTTTCCCAAATATAATTGAAACAGTGAAACACTGTTTTAACTTGGAAACTGAGCTAAAATGTAAAAGGAAAGCTTTATTCATACTGCTGCACCGTAGGGAGCCCTGATCACAGTGACCTGCCAGTAGGCGGTATTCAGGGCTTCTATAGGCACAGGAACAAAGCAGCGTTTTGCCCCTTGATACATCTGTTATTGGAGTCAGTAATAACCCACCAAAGATTCTTTATAGTAGTAAAGTATTTTAAATACTAATTATGGAGATCAGTCTATTGCATAAGGTATTTCTTCAGATTTTTTCAAATTATTTTTCATTCTCGGTTTACCCAGCGAAACTTTTCAGATCCAATAATATTTTCATTAAGTTTTCTTCATTTCTTTCATTAAGTTTTCACATGTCCAGTTTCCACGGACATGTGAGATGCGATGTGTGCATGGCCAAGCTATGCCCCTCTGCACTCATATCTCAATAAGCCTTATTACTTCCAACATTTACCCCACTCTGTGGGCCTTTTAGGCCTCCTTGGCTCACCTAATTTCTTCACAGCCTTTTCCACTTCCTGGGAAGTTAAATTCACTTAATGAGAGGAAGAGGATAGTGATAATGCATAACACATTTTAAGAAGTATGAGCAGGACCTGTGATCCCATCCGAGTAGGAACACAGCCTGCTGTGCATCCTCTCAGTTTAAACATTCTCACTAGCTCAAGTACAGTTACAGGAAAACACTTCATTTGTTCAGATAGTGAATTCTGAGGTAAATATTTTGCAAGCTATTACAGCAAATATTGGGCGAGACTTTAGATAGGGATGCCTCTATTAGCTAACAGTGTTAACATTATTTATTGGTTTAAAAATGTTTTGTTGGGCTTCCCTGATGGCGCAGTGGTTGCGAGTCCGCCTGCCAATGCACGGGACGCGGGTTCGTGCCCCGGTCCGGGAAGATCCCACATGCCGCAGAGCGGCTGGGCCCGTGAGCCATGGCCGCTGAGCCTGAGCGTCCGGAGCCTGTGCTCCGCAACGGGAGAGGCCACAACAGTGAGAGGCCCGCGTACCGCAAAAAAAAAAAAAAAAAAAAAAAAGTTTTGTTAATAAGTTTGTGAGTTCAAACCAAGAAGTATTAAACCTGTGAAAGAAAAGTTAATAATAAAAGAACATAAAATCAAGTGTCCCAATTATAGGCCATGGAATAATGAAACAGTGTTGAACTTGAATACTCACATAGAGGGGTGAAGAAAATTCTGAAGGCGGAATCAGAACCTTTTAGGCTGGGGCTTCCCTGGTGGTCCAGTGGTTAAGACTTCTCCTTCCAATGCAGGGGGTGTGGGTTTGATCCCTGGTCAGGGGGCTAAGATCCCACATGCCTCGGGGCCAAAAACACCAAAACATAGGGACTTCCCTGGTGGTGCAGTGTTTAAGAATTCACCTGCCAATTCCGGGGGCACGGGTTCCAGCCCTAGTCCCGGAAGATCCCACATGCTGTGGAGCAACTAAGCCCGTGCGCCACAACTAGTGAACCTACGCTCTAGAGCCCACGAGCCACAACTACTGAGCCCGTGTGCTTAGAGCCCGTGCTCCACACAAGAGAAGCCACCGCAATGAGAGGCCCACGCACCGCAACGAAGAGTAGCCCCCGCTCGCTGCAACTAGAGAAAGCCCGCGCACAACAACAAAGACCCAACGCAGCCAAAAATAAATTAATTTAAAAAATAAATAAAACAGAAGCAATATTGTTACAAATTCAATACTTAAAAAAAAAAGAAACTTTTAGGCTTCTGGGTGTCATCCACGTGAACATAGACAAGCAGTAACTTTTCTGTGCCCCAATTTCTTCATTTGTAAGATGGGGGTAGTTGATATAGGTTGCTAAGGTCCATTCTAAATTCAGGGTTCTGGGGTTCTGTGAGAATGTGAGAAGGGAAAGTCAGTGGAGACTAGAATTACTAGACATCTTACTTTGGGGGGACTTCCCACTCCCGTCCCCAGCCTTCCTTTGCTGTACAAATGTCGAAAGGGTATGACTGGAATTAGTTCTTTGGCCTTAGGCTGTTTATCCCTGAATAGGCAGAGAGAGCATTAAAAAGTGGAGTAGTGGAGGAAACCAAAGTTAGGCATTGGCTTTGGCATGAATGGCTCGTGTTTGGAGAGCAGTGAAGTTGACATGACTAGATTTTAAAGTACCTTTCATCCTTTGTAACGGTAAAATGAGGTCAGTTTAGGAAGAATCTGGAGGGCGAAACAGAGATGGTTTAGAAATGCACCACTTCAGATTTTACCACCTAGATTCTGTAGGAAATAATTAGATACATTATTAGAGGGTGTATCCTGGGAAGAAAAACTAACATAAGAGAAAGAAACGGGATAAGGAAGCATTGATGAGCAGAGAAACCTGTCAGACCTATTGCTAAACTGATAGCAGCCTAGGAGGAAATGAAACAGTACGCTATTCAAGGGGAAGATACAGACCCTGTTACCCTCGGTAAGAAAGAGGATGCCCACGCTGGGACTAGTGGCTGCCGGCACATCCCTTGGCAGCACGTTGTTTGTCTTTGCTGGCAGGCTGCAGCAGACGGGGTTCAGATAGGCAGGCAGGAAATCTCAGATACCCTCGGTCCACCACCAGATACTACCGAAGGTTTGAGAAAAGCTCAAATCACCAGAGGCACCAGACTCACGTGAAGAACCTAATGCCTGAAACAGTGTTAAAGGAGCAAGCTCAGCGATTTTAGAGAGGATCTGCCAGGACAGAACTATTTTCACTCGTAAAGCGAAGGCATGATTTGCTTTTCACTCTCTCCTGTCACGTGTGGAGTCTTCCAGGGGCTACATGACGATGACAGCACAACAGAATGAGTGCAGAAGCAGATATGAGAATCCAGCTGTCTTCTGTTAAGGCAGGCATTAAAATATTTGCAGAAATGTTCAACTCTGCTACTCTTCTCACTAAACTTTTTTATAAAAATGTGATGTTCACATTTTATAAAAATGTAAACCAGTGATAAAAATATCACTGATTTATTGTTATTTTCAGATGAATTAATAAATATCTTAAAATTTTTTTCCTTTTAATTTCTAACATGATAAATATTGATAGATGTAACCCACATAAACATTCTTTGGGGTCCCCAATAATCTTTAGATGTAATGAAAGGGTTCTGAGACCAAGAAGTTTAAGAACTTCTCTTCTAGAAGAATGGAATTAGAATATAGCATTTGTAGTCTATTAGAGAAAAAAAAATTGATCATAGTCTTCCAAAAGGGGGAAAAATGGGGAAAAAAGAATAACCAAAAAGCATTTTTTAAAGAAATAAAATTGTGAGAAAAGAGATCAAACAATATAATAAATGGTTTTATCAGAAGATAATATCAGAGGGGGTTAAAATTTTTTAATCAAATCCAACCTGCAAAGATATTTAAAATAGTATAGGAAAAATGAAAATAAAGGCTTTGATATGCCAAACAGGTAACAAGGAGAAAATAGAAATATCAATCTTAGTAGTACACAAAATAGAATTCAGGATGTGAAAATAACTGAAAGGGACAAAGAAGAGTGTTTTACATTAATAAACTGACCAAATATACTAAAAAGATTTAATAGCCATTGATTTAAAATGTATAATAAAAGCAAAGCAGAACTAGATGATCAAATTGACAAAGCCATAATCACTGTGGAAGAAATTGGTTAGACCAAATCAGACCAAAAAAAAACCAAAAACATAAACTACCTGCATGTAGACTGCTCTTGACCATGGGTATTTTGTTTGTCTATCACACAAAAAAATTTTTTAAGTGATGAAATATCGGTTTCTGTTGCTACATAACAAATTACCCCAACATTTAGGGTATGGAGAGACTCAAAGGCAGGAGTGACTTGACAGCTGGGGGTCTGGAATCATCTGAGTGCTGGTTTACTCACACATCAGATATCTGGGCTTGGGGTGACTTGAAGACCAGGACTGCTGAGCGGAGGACCCACGTGTGGCCTCTCCCCGTGGCCTGGCTTCTTCACATACCGCAGCCTCAGCCTAGCTGGCTCAGGGCTCCAAGGACAGTGTTCCAGGAAACAAGGCACAAACCTCATCACCTTTTATGACCTAGCCTCGGAAGTCACATAGCATCATTTCTTCCATGTTCTATTGGTTTAAATGGTTATAAACCTTCCCAGGGCATAGACCCTCCTTAATGGGAGGAGTGTCAAATAACATGGACATGTTTCAAAACCTCTTCAGTCCAGCCTCTGGCCATACACTGATTTACATTCCTCCCCAGTGCAAAAGTATGTGCCCCCTTTCCAAATATCCCTCCAACCTGGAGATCCAGGGTTTAAATCGAGTCTAGGTGCAGCTGTGGCTCCTCGGGCGTGGTTCCTCGGTTATAGCTCGAGTACTTTGAAAATCTTCTGCTGGGAGAGACTAGGAAGCTGAAGTAGTAGTTATACTTTTGAACCCCAAAAGTCCTGGCTCATATTCTCTCTAAATTTTGCTTGAAAAATGACCAATTCCATTTTTTAAAATTAATTAATTAATGTATTTATGTATTTATTTTTGGCTGTGTTGGGTCTTTGTTGCTGCACGCGGGCTTTCTCTAGTTGCGGCGAGTGGGGGCTACTCCTTGTTGCGGTGCGTGGGCTTCTCATTGCAGTGGCTTCTCTTGTTGCGGAACACAGGCTCTAGGCATGCAGGCTTCAGTAGTTGTGGCTCGCAGGCTTCAGTAGTTGTGGCTCGCGGGTTTCAGTAGTTGTGGCGCGCGGGCTCGTTAGTTGTGGCTCACGGGCTTAGTTGCTCCGTGGCATGTGGGATCTTCCCGGACCAGGGCTCGAACCCGTGTCCCCTCCATTGGCAGGAGGATTCTTAACCACTGCGCCATTAGGGAAGCCCCCCAGTTCCTTTTTTCAGTTCATCTCTTTCTATCCTGTCTTATTATTGTGGTAAAATAAACCATTGATACTTCCAGGATGCTGGAATCCTTGTGCTTGGGCCCCTGGGCCAGCCAGCAAGGGGGGGGGGTGGCCTCTGTCTGTCTCCATTTTTGCTGAGCCTTGGGCTATATTGTGTTGGTCCATGCCATCACAGGCCTGCCGAGATGCAAAGGAAGGAGACCAGAAGAATGTCACAGAAGTTCTCATCTGACAGGATGTTCATAAAGAAGACAAAGAAGTTCAGTAAACTTAGTTATTATTCCTTGAATTGTCACCTCTCAATTATAAGAGCTGGATTTTTTTTAAACCTTTAAAAATCATTTTAAAAAGCAAATATCATTGATTTTTTTAAATAGGGGTCATGAATATGCCTACAGGATGGATTTTTTTTAAAGAACTAATATTACGTGAATAAGGACCTAATATGGCTTGGGATAAAATTTCCATTAATAACATTACACATAAAATTTTTAAATGCTGTCGTATCTCAATTAGCTTAGGTGCAAGTTAAGCTGGTACTTCCAGTAAATGGTGTTAGATGAGTCAAGAAGTGGCTCTAGCTATGATGGACATATTGAAATACTGTAAAGAGTTTGAGCAAAATTGTTTCATGAAAGAAAATTAGGAAAAAGCAATATTTCTTAAATGTGTGACTTTAAATATGTACATATTTATATAAATACGTTTGTAGCCCTGAAAGTTTATTCAGGTTAACTTTTTTTAGATCTTAATTGGAAAGACAATGGATTATATATTGGAGGTTGCCATGTACTAAAGCACATAGCAGCCACTTTAGAAAAATGTGCCAGTGATACCTGGTGTCAGTAAATAACATCCAACATATACTTCTCCATCAAGGAGAGTTAGAATGGTATCTTTTTAAATGAATTAGACTGAAATTCTTCCTTTCTTTGATTTTTTAGCTATTGCCTTCTTTTATTTTTAAAACCTTTTTTTAAATGATATTAGGAAAATAGCTTACTTTTAATTCCCTCTAGAATTTAATTTTAAAGGCTCTCATAAATGGCTAAATTAATCAAGAAACCTTATTAAATTCTACAAAATGGATATTTCTTGGAAGAAGATACTTCAATTATATGTAGTACAAATATATCTTTTTATTTTATTTATTTTTTATACAGCAGGTTCTTATTAGTCATCCACTTTATACACATCAGTGTATACATGTCAATCCCAATCTCCCAATTCATACCCCCCCCACGCCCCCCACTTTCCCCACTTGGTGTCCATACATTTGTTCTCTACATCTGTGTCTATTTCTGCCTTGAAGACTGGTTCATCTGTACCATTTTTCTAGATTCCACATATATGCATTAATATATGATACTTGTTTTTCTCTTTCTGACTTACTTCACTCTGTATGACAGTCTCTAGGTCCATCCACGTCTCTACAAATGACCCAATTTCTTTCCTTTTTATGGCTGAGTAATATTCCGTTGTATATACATACCATATCTTCTTTATCCATTCCTCTGTCAAAGGGCATTTAGGTTGCTTCCATGGCCTGGCTATTGTAAATAGTGCTGCAATGGACATTGGGGTGCATGTGTCTTTTTCAAGTATGGTTTTCTCTGGGTATATGCCCAGTAGTGGGATTGATGGGTCATATGGTAGTTCTATTTTTAGTTTTTTAAGGAACCTCCATACTGTTCTCCATAGTGGCTGTATCAGTTTACATTCCCACCAACAGTGCAAGAGGGTTCCCTTTTCTCCACACCCTCTCCAGCATTTGTTATTCTGCTATTGATTCCTTCTAGTGTATTTTTCATTTCAGTTATTGTATTGTTCATCTCTGTTTGTTCGTTCTTTAATTCTTCTAGGTGTTTGTTCTTTAATTCTTCTGGGCCTTTGTTAAACATTTCTTGCATCTTCTTGATCTGTGCCTCCATTCTTTTTCTGAGGTCCTGGATCATCTTCACTATCATTATTCTGAATCCTTTTTCTGGAAAGTTGCCTATCACTTCATTTAGTTGATTTTCTGGGATTTTCTCTTGTTCCTTCATCTGGTACATAGTCCTCTGCCTTTTCACTTTGTCTGTCTTTCTATGAATGTGGTTTTCGTTCCATAGGCTGCAGGATTGTAGTTCTTCTTGCTTCTGCTGTCTGCCCTCTGGTGGATGAGTCTATCTAAGAGGCTTGTTCAAGTTTCCTGATGGGAGGGACTGGTGGCGGGTAGAGCTGGGTGTTGCTCTGGTGGGCAGAGCTCAGTAAAACTTTAATCTGCTTGTCTGCTGATGGGTGGGGCTGGGTTCCCTCCCTGTTGGTTGTTTGGCCTGAGGCGACCCAGCACTGGAGCCTATGGGCTCTATGGTGGGGCTAATGGCAGACTCTGGGAGGGCTCACGCCAAGGAGTACTTCCCAGTACTTCTGCTGCCAGTGTCCTTGTCCCCGAGGTGAGCCACAGCCACCCCCGCCTCTGCAGGAGACCCTCCAACACTAGCAGGTAGGTCTGGCTCAGTTTCTAGTGGGGTCACTGCTCCTTCCCCTGGGTCCCGATGTGCACACTACCTTGTGTGTGCCCTCCAAGAGTGGAGTCTCTGTTTCCCCCAGACCTGTTGAAGTCCTGCAATCAAATCCTGCTAGGCTTCAAAGTCTGATTCTCTGGGAATTCCTCCTCCCGTTCCCGGACCCCCCAGGTTGGGAAGCCTGACGTGGGGCTCAGAATCTTCACTCCAGTGGGTGGACTTCTGTGGTATAGTTGTTCTCCAGTTTGTGAGTCACCCACCCAGCGGTTATGGGATTTGATTTGATTGTGATTGCGGCCCTCCTACCGTCTCACTGCAACTTCTCCTTTGTCCTTGGATGTGGGGTATCTTTTTTGGTGAGTTCCAGTGTCTTTCTGTCAGTGATTGTTCAGCAGTCAGTTGTGATTCCGGTGCTCTCATCGCAAGAGGGAGTGAGCGCACGTCCTTCTACTCCGCCATCTTGAACCCCATATATATCTTTCTAAATGGGTTCCTATTCAGATTTTGTCTTTAGTGTGGTATGGTTTTCAACAAATTACCAACCACTAATTTCCTAATTTTTCCTGTGAGGAAGCCACTGTTAATCATTTTTTTTTAAGTTTTCTGTAATCTTTGATAGTGTTCAGTTTAAGCTTTGGGAGGTGGATTTACAGGTTTTGTGACTTTGCTCAAAGGATTTAACTTTTTTGCACCAGTCACATTTTTAAATGGAGTTTAAAATGCCTCTTTGCCTTACAGCACTGTGCTTTTAACAGTATAAAATACTAAGGAAGTAAAAGAGTTTACATAAAGCTACACTCTAATAAAAACAAGTAATGGTTACTCTAAAAAAATATTGTTAAAACAAAACAAATGTACCATTCTGTTAATCTGATATAATGTATTCATTTTTAGCACAGACTTAAGCCAAAACACTGAGCCAGCTTAATATTTTTAGAAACTTCTGACAAATGTTTAGTAATAATTGTGACTTACTGAAAATTGTTATGATAATGAAAATTTAAGAATTTAGCATGTTGATAAAAGCTTCATTTGATAATCATAGTATGGAAAATATTTTTCTTTGTTAAAAACTCCTTTTATATAATGTATTTATTTGGCTTTTGTTTAGTCAGGAATAAAAGTTTGACTTTTACAATACAAGTATTTGTTTTAATGCCAATATTAAGGTCATAAGTCTTGTTTAGTAAAATATTTTCAGGTTAAGTTGAAGGTTTCAGAATATTCTGGGTTTGCTTTTGCCATTTTCTGGCCATTGTCTGCATTGCTGAGGACATTTTATTTTTTGAAGTATACCCTCCACCCAACAAAAACCACCTCAACTAAGGATTGTGTCAGTGCACTCCACCAGAGGTTTCTAACTTTTAAACTGCCTTAGGAGAACATAAAACAAATGTGACAAAGGCATTTTCCATAAATTATACCGGCAGTGTACAACCAGTGCCCTGAACATTTCTCATTAAAATATTTTCATGGTTTTATGTTAGCATTTTATTCCCAAAGAACCCAACGAGCATAAAACTCTAAGCTGCCTCTGAATTTTTTTCCTACCCAATTGTAGTCTGGATGTCACTGGCATTATTTCATACATCCCTTTTCATGAATTAATGTAGTTTCCATTTATAGGAGCTAAAGCATATACCATCACATTTCTGTGCTACTTTGTTTAGCCATTTTCCCTTTTTTTGCTCACTTCTGTAGCTTTTCTGCAATTAGATAAAAAGGTACCAGAAAAACATCACTTTGATCAGCCTTCAGTAGCACCTAGGAAAAACTACTCTTTCACAAGAGAGGAGGTGAGACAGATTGATCGGGAAAATCAGAGGCTTTTGAAAGAACTGTCGAGACAGGCTGAAAAACCAGGAAGCAAAAGTACGATTCCAAGAAGATCGACTGGTCCTCCCCCTAAATTATATCACAGTGCTCTCAACAGACAGAGGGAACAACAGAGGATTGAAAGAGAAAATTTGGTAAGTAACTGAGATTTTTTTAGTCATCAAAGAAAATGCATTTGTACTGATTTGTTAGTCCAACTTTCAGGAAACCCAATACAGCTAAAGTTTCTAACTTGCTTATATAAAAGTAGGAATAGATATGTATGGCCTGAAAAACATGATGAGCTATGAGTCTGGAAGGTACAATGTGTGCTTTTTTATCCAGGAAACTATATTTTAAGGGAATATTAAATAAAAATACTGAAAGCTCCATTATTTATTTGACTATATCTGTGAAATCACTATAGTAGTACAGGAAATGGTGTCCAAGGGTGAGATACATATCTCTTCTGGAGAGCTAAATCTATTTCACTTCATTTTATCCTCGAAAGCTAAAATAATTTATGTATCATTTGTTTTAAATAGTAAATACATTCTCAGAGAGGTCAAATTTGTTGCCCTGCTGCTTGAATGTGTGAAAGACATTGATTGTTACAAACCATATAAGTACCCTTTGATGTCCTAAGGAATATATATGGAAACTGTTGAAAATCTTCACATTAAAAACTATTTATTCATAGCATATCATTTTCTTTATAAAATGCAATCCATAGTAATTGCTGATATTTATTGAGCTCTTTAATGCTGGGCATTGTTCTAAGTGTCTTCTAAATATTAGCTTATTGAATCCTGACAATAATTCTTTCAGATAGGTACTTTATTTTTATCCACATCTTACAAATGGAATAATTGAGACCTAAAAGGGTTAAATAATTAACCCATGGACAAGGAGCTGGTAAGTGGCTAAGCCAAGATTTTAAACCCAGGTAGCATCTTAAACTAAAATTAGACCCTTAATGAGCACGTACATTTGGAGCTAAAATAATTGGTAAAGCTATTATTAAAATTACGAGAATAATTCGCAAAATTCACCCTGATTATGTTTCATCATCAGTACAGTTCTATTTAACTATGTACTTAACCTGAACTTGCAAGAGTAACAACTCTTGTGAATTTCTTTGTTACCATGACTACCACCAGGAGTTGGTGAGCTGGGTTGGTATATTTACAAAAATAGTAAACTCTTGGGCCCCTCAGGAGAGTCACCCTGAATGTGGCAGGAAGTAGGTAACAGCAAAACAAGTTGAAGTGAGGTTGGTGGGTAGTGAGCTACATGATAACTTCCTGCATGTCACTGGCAGTTTCAAGATTCATTCATGATTTAAGAAACTTTGGAATTAGTGTGTGTCACGAACATCTGGTTTTACCTTATTTTCGCTCTCCCACATGGCTCTGGAGTCTGTTTTGTTTATTTCACAAGCAGTTGCATAGTGCACACTGTTTTACGATTTTAGGTCATTTAATCCTCGTAGCAACATAACGACACAGTTACTGTTGTTGTGAAGGAGAAAATGAGACACCGAGGAGGGCGCAGGGACTTCCTCAAGGTTACACAGTGAGCAGGTGGCAGAATCATGTCCCGGTCACCTAGCTTTGGGGTTACTTTTTTTAAACAGCTTTTTTGAGCTATAATTCACATACTATACTCATTTAAAGTGTACAATTCATAAGTTGTAGTAAAATATATGTAACATAAAATTGGCCATTTTGTTCTTAAGTGATTGATTCAGTGGCATGAATTACATTCACAGTGTTGGGCAACCGTCACTACTACTTATTTCCAAAACTTTTCTGATCACTCCATACAGAAACTCTGCACCAAACAATAACACTCTGCTCTCCCTTCTCCTCAGCCCTTGGTAACCTCTAATCTACCTTTTATCTCTAAATCTGCCTATTCTAGATATTTCATATAAGTGGAATAATAGAATATTTGTCATTTTGTGTCTGGCTTATTTCACTTAGCATGTTTTCGAGGTTCATCCATGTTGTAGCCTGTATCAGAGCTTCATTCCTTTTTGTGGCTGAATAATACTCCATCTATGTATGTGCCACATTTTGATTCCCCATTCACCTGATGGTGGACACTTGGGTTGTTTCCACATTTTGGCTATTGTGAGTAATGCTGCACGGAACACTGACTACAAGTATCTGTTCAGGTCCCTGCTTTCCGTTCCTTTGGGTGCATACCTAAGAGTGGAATTGCTGGGTCATATGGTAATTATGTGTTTATCTTTTTGAGGAACTTGGGTTTACTTTTGAGAAGCTGAAGCCATACTGTCTAGTGGCTTTACTAGTATGAACGGGATGAAAACCGTTAAGCAGCTTCTGTTTACAGCTTTTATCATCCCCCATATCAGTTGTACATCTCAGCTGTTTTAATAAAGAGTGGAAAATTACCACTATTGTATTCTTTTTACTTTGTATGCTTAGTAATATGTAAATGTGAGCATATTTTTCTCCATTTCATAGTAAGGTCTTATTTGTTATACTCTAGGACAGTAGAATATAATGTGAACCACATGTATAATTTAAATTTTTCTAGTAGCCACGTTAGAATGGTCAAAGAAACAGGTGAGATTATTCTGCTATAATATTTTAACTGACTAAATCAAACATATTACATTTTAACATGTAATCAATATAAAAAATTGATATTTTACCTTTTTTTGGTACTAAGTCTTTGAAATCTGTTGTATATTTTATACTCAGAGCACATCTCAATTTGGACTAGCCACGTTTTAAATGCTCTGTAGCTACATGTGGCTTTGGGCAGTGCAGCTCTGAAACAAAAGCTTAATTCATAAAAAGTGGAAAAAGTAGCTTAAAGCTAAACAGGAAAATAAACATAATTTATTATAAAATATTATTATGTTATTGTAAGGAAAAGTTATCTTCCAGATTTATGCTTAACTCTTCATCGTCTATACCAAAATAAAACTAATTCTATACCTTTTAAAATTTTTTCTTGGCTATTCCTTTGCATTTATTCTTCATACTAACTGGTTTTTTTCTTTATAAAACATATTTTTATTAAATTTTTGTTGGAATTGTGTTGACTTTACATTTTAATTGCAGAGTGTTTGGCACTCTTAAAATACGACCTTCCCGTCTAGAAATATGGTATGTCTTTCCATTTACTCAAGCCTTCTTATACTCTGCCTTAGTAAGGTTTTATAGTTGTTTTTTTTTTTTGTGGTACGCGGGCCTCTCAATGTTGTGGGCTCTCCCACTGCGGAGCACAGGCTCCAGACGCGCAGGCTCAGTGGCCATGGGTCACGGGCCCAGCCACTCCGCGGCATATGGGATTCTCCCGGACCGGGTCACGAACCTGTGTCCCCTGCATCCGCAGGCGGACTCTCAACCACTGCGCCACCAGGGAAGCCCGATGATATACTTTTTAACCTGTTTGCTAAACTGTTCGTAGTCAAAACACACATGCATGGGTACAGACGTGTTCACAGAGGCCAGTTCAGATGGCTAACAGGCATGATGACTAAAGCAGTTCTGTTCCAGGACTCTCAAATTAGTTCCTTAGTAATCCAGAGGCTGTTAGACTTGAGACAAAGTAGTGCTGTGCAGAAGAGGTAGAAAAGGAGAGCCCTCTATCCAGTAGAGGGCGTGCTTGCTACATATAGACTCAATTATATTAGAACTTCATTATTTCAAAAGGGAACAAATTTTTTAATTCATGAATTTTGAAATATTCTTGTTAAACTATGTCTCTTTATATTCATTTGGACATAATATGAATTGTTTTTATGAAAGAGTGCAAGAATAACCTTAGCAGAAGGAGATGGGGTCAGTGAGGATACTTACTTTATAGTTTCACCTTACTCTAAAAGTAATGAGGCTATTTCATGCTCTTAGATGTATGTATGTCAGTTTCCTGAGCTGTGAAAAGGGGGTGGGGAGAGGAGTAATTGAATAAAGTAAACCATGATCTTTCCACTCAGGAGGTACTGTGTTAAAATATTATTTTTAAAGTAAAAGTAACGCATGTATGGGGTTAGCCAAAAAGTTTGTTCGGGCTTTTGTAACATCTTACAGAAAAACCCCAACGAACTTTTTGGCCAACCCAATGTAAATTTATAAAATTCAAACCAGTCTTAAAAACATTAAATGAGCAATAAAATCCTTCCTCCCTCTTCTGTTCTTTGTCTGCTGGTTTAGGGAGGTAATTTTAGATAGATGTGAAAACTATTACAGAGAGAGTGATATGTTGTCACAAAGATGAAGGTTTATAGCAAATCTCATACCAAGTATGAGTATTACCTGTGGGTTACTCAGTACCTTTGTTCCAAGGTCTTGAAATAATTTACAGTTCACTCACTCTGGTTTTCCTCCTCTGCTTAATGTCTATTATCTCCTTCCATAGAAGAAAACAAGCTAATGATAACTGAGTAAGACTCCAGCTATAGACAGATATGTAGAACAGTCCTGATTGTCCCAGACTGTAGGACACTTGTCACTCTTTAATGTCCTTCAGGGTCTTTGCTTTTTCACTTTAGAAACAATAAAGCAACTCTCCTCTGCCAACAGCTGCAGAAATCATTAACTCACTGTTTGTCCATTCATTTGTTTTAACCTTTCTACCTCAGCAGACAGGATTCAGGCTGGGTTAATTTTCTTTCGAAAAAGAATGATACCTCCTAGATAGAACAGATATATTTGAACAAACTGTTCAGATTCATTATTAGAATCTGATTTGAGTAGCAGTTCTAAGATTTTGTAAACCATAAATGGGAATATAAGTAACCATTCTTACATTTTTCAATCCATTAAACAGATATTTGTTTAATGTCTGCTATAAGCTATGTAAGAAACTGGAATGGATATAAGAAAAAATATAAAATACTGCCCTGTCATTTAATATAACTTAGCTATGAAGTTAATACTAGAGTGTGTCAAACAACAAAAAATAAAGCAGTATTAAGGATAGCAATTAATATTTAATAAGTCCTTACTATATGCCAGGCACTGTTCTGAGCATTTTATATGTATTATCTCACTTACTACCCTAAACTGGATCTTTGAGTTTTATTTCATTGTTAATATCACTATTAAGTCATTTGACCAAGGTCACACAATCAATGGCAGAGCAAAGGTTTAAATCCAGGTCTTTCTGACTAGAAAACTTATATTTTTTTATCACTCAATTACTAGTGTTACAGTATTTTGACCTATCATTTTTAAGTCTTACTCAAGAGTTGTAAATTGATGACTAGATTGAAATGTATATACTTTTGATTTTAGGGTTTCTACTGTAATCCTTCATATTTTTATCAATATTGTTTCTACAAGTAAGAGCTGTTTGTATCTGAAATCACTCCTTTAGCTTTTGCTGAGCTTGTGTTCATATCGCACACAGATACATGGCACGGTTCTGTGTGATTTGGATGGCTGAACCAAATCATTGCTCTCTTATTTCCCCAGGTTTCTGCATGTAAACTTGATAAGTGACATAGCATTACAGAATGGGTTTACTTTTTGCCTTATTGTTAACTTATTTCAAAATCGATTTTGATCACATTACTTTATATGTCTTATATCTGATAAATAAGCATTGCAATTTTCTTAAAGTTTGTAAAAGAAAAATATACATACAACCAAATGAATAAATTTAGGGAATTAGCAGCTTATCTAATAAACATTGAGAGTTCTACCAGCAAGAAAACAAAATTAGTAGGTAACTGAAAATACCAAGTTTTCTGTGCTGTCCATCCCACCGTGCACAGCTCAATGGGTAGTTAATAGGGTAATCAGATAAAACAGCGAATGGTTCTCTACCCAGTAAAATAACATTGATGATGTGATACCTAGCAAGTTTCTTACTCAGTTATAAACTGCAGGTAGAGGAGATATATTAGTTGGTAGGTCTTGGCACCTAAATTGTACAGGTTCTCTGTCTACAAAGAGAGAAAGACAGCATGTTATGATGGAAAGACCGTAGACTTCATAGTCAGGTGGAACCACAGATAAATCCTGACTCTGAACTCAGCAAAGAGAACCGTTACTCTAATTGTGTAAGACTTCACTGAGGAGTTGGCTCTTTTCTAGCTTTTGAAGGCTCAGAACTGAAGACGGGCACTTCATGCAGGAAGATGAGCTGGCAGGCTGAGTCCTCTGGGTGGGTCCGGCTGCTGCTTCCAGTGTCCTGCGCCTCTGCCGTTCTTCGTCTGCAAGCTCCTTTCACTCTACAACCCTTGCTCTCCTTTCCTCGATAGCTCTTCCCTGAATATTTTGGCTTCTCTAGAATCACGCAGGAACACTGATAATGGAGCCTCAGAATAGCAGGGCGGGAGGGGGCTGATAACAGTTGAGAACAAGTTCTGGAGACAGTTGGTGGTGGTGAACTGTAGGCTTAAAAATGGTTACAATGGTAAATCTTATGTGGATTATACCACAATGCAAAGAAAAAACTAAGCTGAGGGAGAAGGAAAAAAGATTGTCCAGAGAAGACTTGTCCTATGACTAAACTCATGAGGCTAACTTAATAATGTGAATTTTAGTGCAGGACAGCATTCTCTTTTCAAATAAAGATCAACTTGCTAAAGAGAAAGTTTAAGTCAATAAAGAAAATAATAAAACACAACCATGGATCAATTCCCCAATCCATTTGGTCTATTTAAACATTCCTTTCTCACCGAAGCCTGTGAAAATCAAACAAAAGAAACTCTTTCACCTTCTGATTTGTGAAGGAAGGATTATGAATAAAATTAGGGACATTACACATTAGCCTCTGTTACAGAATCGTATTAATGCACATACCATGCTACTGGATACTGTCTTGCCTTGGCTAGTTGGTTTATACAATCTTTAAAAAGCTTTATGTTCTATAGTAGTTGATTTCAAACTTCTTAAGAGCAAAAACTTTTTTTTCCCAAACAATTTTATGCAGAATCTTCAATATATAAAACAGACAATACAGAAAGCATAGTTGGGTCAGTAGAAATTAGGAGTGGGAGACCTGAGAGGCCGGCCCATTGGCCTTTCCTCAACGTCCTAGGAGCCCTGAGGCACCACTGGAAAGTAAACAGGTTGACAGTCACTACTCTGTGCGCATATATAGATAGAACTTTTAATAGTAGCTTAGATATGTTCACAGTCATTTCTAGGGTTGAACACTGGGCTCTTAGCATTATTGCTCACATTATGTCATTTCTATGAGAAAATCAGGTTTAATGTATTTCAGCTTACAGCACCTTTTCTAAGATTGTAACCCGACAAAGAAGAGAGATATGCCTACAGTTGGTTGTTAAAATCATAGCGGTTTTGGTTAGCCATAAGATAGGTGAAAACCCTTAGATTTTCCTGAAAGTACATTATTTGAAATATTTTTTCACAGTGACTTAAAGTCTTTTCTACTTTATTTTGTGAATTTCAAGTTCTAGAAAGTATTCGCCTTCTTTAAAAACTATTGCTATTTATCTGACGTTGGCTTTTAAATTGGTTGTCTTTAAATGAAGGCTTTACTGAAACGGCTTGAAGCTGTGAAACCAACAGTTGGTATGAAACGCTCAGAACAGCTGATGGACTATCACCGCAACATGGGTTATCTCAGCTCATCCCCGACCTCCAGACGAGTGAGGTCCACTCTTGGCCAGTACAGCCCGTTAAGTAAGCATACTCAAAATTATTTTGTACTTGTTCGTGTCTTTTGTCCTTTTAAAAACATATAACTTCGGTTCTTATGATAGAGTTTTAAAATGCTGACTTCTGGAATGCAATCTGTTTTTCACTGGCATGCTTTGTTTTATTTGTGTTACTTCATTAATTTCAGGTTTCATTTACAGTGTATAATGGCAGCATAGGAAGGAAACCAGGAGAAAAAACAATTGAAAATATCAGTTATCTCTTAGATAATGGAGGAGAGACTTTTACTTTCAATATGTTTATTTAAGGAAGAAATGAACAGATATGCTATTCAAAAGTTGCTGAAACATTCTCTTTAGCCAGTTAAGAATTTTTAGTAGTATATTCCAGCCCTAATATGTGCTTTTTCTTCCTCATTGGCAACTAAAAGAAGAATCAGCAATCTGTAGTCATTAGATTAATCCCTCTTAATGCTTAATATATGATCCGTTACATGCCTGGCTGGTAGTGTGTCCCGGAGAACGCAGGTGGGGGTGACCACTGAGTGCTAGAGTGTGTGACGCATGGAAAGGCCAGACCTTTTTCCTTACAGAAGTCTGTGCTGTTAATTCGTGTATATGTTCAAAACTATAAAGTCTGGGGCTTCCCTGGTGGCGCAGTGGTTGAGAGTCCGCCTGCCGATGCAGGGGGCACGGGTTCGTGCCCTGGTCCGAGAAGATCCCACATGCCGTGGAGCGGCTGGGCCCGTGAGCCATGGCCGCTGAGCCTGCGCGTTCGGAGCCTGTGCTCCGCAACAGGAGAGGCCACAACAGTTGAGAGGCCCGCATACCGCAAAAAAAAAAAACGAAAAAAAACTGTAAAGTCTGTAGAAGCTAATCCTAAGAGAAAGTTGGAACCGCTTGTAATCTTAAACACTCAAATGACTAGTAATTCCATTCACTCATCCTTCAAGCATCATTTCCTTGGCAGAGTTCATGACTAAGAAAGGGTCTTATTCCAGTTACTCACACTTAGCATTATACCTTGAAAGCAGTAAATTATTTGTTGAATAAATGTGTAAATGGTTATACATAGAGATTTTTTTTCCCACTTGAATCCTTTGAGAAGCTTTTAAAAACATTTATTCCCACCCCAAATCTATTGAATCAAAATGCCCTAATACAGAGTTTGGGCATGTTTGTTATTATATTTTTAAGTTCCACGGGGAATTCAGAAATACATTCCTGGTTGAGAATCAAATTAGACTATTAAAAACACCTGTGAGACAGGGAAGAAAATTTTGTTCTGGGCTTCAGGATAGGAGAGGAAGTTTATTAGATGATGATTTATATATTTAGTTTAAATAATTCAAATCATTTCTTATTCTTTATATATTTTCAGGAGGGGCTTCCAGGACATCCAGTGCTACCAGTGATCTCAGTTGTAAGAGTGAGCAATCAGCTTTTGACACATCCAGTGGCCTGTTGCTAAGACCTAAGCCCCCTAATGTCCGTACAGCTTGGTTATAAAAACTCTTTTTACTTTAAACATTGATCATCAAATTCTCATTGAAGTGCTTTTGTACATTACTATCATTCTCTGTATAAACATCTAAATACTGCTTTAAGCAATTTAAGGTGTACAACAGTGACTTGTAATTTATTGTAATTTGATGCAAAATTGTTTTGAAAAAGACAATTTAATATAAAATCAGTGTTTCCTGTGAGGAGGAGTTTATATGAGACTTGTATGTATTGTACAGAGAAATGGTGGTTTGCCGGTGTATTTTCTCAACATAGAAATTGGTTCAGCTGTCAGACTGACAGAACAGTTGTGATAGCGTCGTTGAACATTGGACCCAAGATGTCAGCTATATAGTTCGTGTTTGTTGTTTTTTTCATTTCTTGTAAGCTTTATACCATGAGCATAGCTCCTGACTGACTTTGTTTTCTCTTTGCTTCAGAACTTGGGCAGTGTGACTTATAACTTAATTGTAAGATAGTTATTATGAAACAAATCTTGAAATTTGTTTTAATTGGTGGAGCTGATTTAGATTTGATGAGCAGATTGAGTGAAGCTTGAACTGGGGCAATCCTTGTGATTCACCAGAGGTGCCTACTACTTCTGTAGAAGAGAACTGAGTTAGATCTCAAACACGTTACCAGCCGTTCTGAACTATGTCAAACGGTGAGCATTAGAAAGCTCAACTTAGAAGCTCCTCTTTCATGTTTTTATATATTCAGGGAAAGTAGTTAATGATTCTGAGAAATTAGGTTTCTTCAGAGCTACTGCATTGTGAATAGTTCGTCCAAGGACCAGATCATCATAAGCAAAAGCAAGTATCTGTTGAGTCAGCAAAGTAGCACCACCAGTTTGAAGAGCCAAGAAGCAGATCCTGAGTTGTGTCAGGACAGGGTTCTAAGTGATGCTGTTAATGAGTTGTGTGATACTTAGAGTTTATTGTTTTAAGTGAGGAGAAAAGAAAGAGATGCATTGTCTCGCAGCTTTAGAAATTCCAGCTAGTGTTCTTAAGGGCTGAAAAAGAAAACTAAACATATGAATGATAAAGGGGAAAAGAATCACGTTTGTTGAGGCTACTTTAAATGTCAGCTAACTTTCTTGCTTTGTTATGGTTTGGGCATTTGTGTTGAATCCTGGAAGTATCATTTTTATCAGTCCCACTTTTAAAGTCCTAATAATCTTAAATGGAATTAGTAATGGCGAGTACGGTGTAATATAGTTGACTTTTAAAATTAGGATATTTTTATGTCAATTATACAACAAAGTATATCTAGGTCATGTTGCTTCTGCTGTCCTAATTATCACTGTTTTCATTACTGGCCTTTTCTGTATACCTTAAAATGTATCGGAAAGTTTCTATATTAAATGCCAAATCTTTCCTTTTCTTAGTGTGAATATTTGATCTGTAACCACAGTAAGATTTGTTTTTTGTTTTTCTGGGTTAACTCAAGCTCTGTAGTGTGCACGCCGGACTTACTTTTCTTCATACCTTTGGCAGTAAGCCAAACTGCATTTTACTGAACATCAATTCAGAATTTCTTGGTCTTAGTTTGTATTGATAGATTTTGTTTAGGATAGGGCCCGTGAAACGTGGGAAGAAGGGATTAAAGAAGGGGTTAAAAAATTTGTGTGAACACAACCTGACTGTGAGGTTTTTCTGCTGCTTTCTTTGAGCTTATAATGTTCGTTCGCTGTTCTCTGATATTCTGTTCTGGTGAACAGATTTTTCCATCACTTAGTGCTCCGCTTTATATATAAATTTTGGCTATACTAAACCAAGGTTTCTGTTTTGTTTTTTAACTTATTGCACTTTTAATGTTTGTATAACAACCTGTCTTTAAGGAGCGATATGATAATGTTGAATTTAAAATTCAGCATTTGAATATCTGCTCAATAGTGAGTTAGCCAATTTTTTTTTTTTTTTTTTTTTTTTTTTTTTTTTGCGGTAGGCGGGCCTCTCACCGCTGTGGCCTCTCCCGCTGCGGAGCACAGGCTCCGGACGCGCAGGCCCAGTGGCCATGGCTCACGGGCCCAGCCGCTCCGCGGCATGCGGGATCCTCCCGGACAGGGGCACGAACCCGTATCCCCTGCATCGGCAGGCGGACCCCCAACCACTGCGCCACCAGGGAAGCCCGAGTTAGCCAATTTTTTAAAATTGATTTTTAAGTTGTTAGAGAAAAAAAAAGTATGAAACCTTTTATGTAACAGCATTAGTCTCTGAATACATTTTGTATGGTTTTTGCTACCATATGTCACGATACAATTACAATTTTATAGATAAAGCTGTACTATTATTTTTGATCATTAAAAATTTTTTTCTTTGTATTTTGATTTTAGATACTAATATAATGCCTTTAGTTTTTACTACGTTAACAGGGGAGGTTCATCTAAGTATTTCTGATAACAGGGGTTCAACTTGAAGTAAAAGTCAGGAAGAGCAACAATATTCATCTTCTCAAAGTGGAATTTACAATTCTGTTGTCATGATTCGTTGATATGATAAGTATTAATAGAGGGACAGGAGTTGAAAAATGTGATATTCTCTGATATAAGTCAAGGTACTTCTACGATGTCATGGTTTAAGGGGTATTTTTTTGAAGGAATCATAAGTATACTATTTTCATTTTCAAGAACATAAAAAAAGTGAAGGATCATCAAGCACTACTTTACACTTGGTTCACTTGTACCTAAGAGATGTATTTGGAAGATTTACACGTGCAACTAGGAATTATACTAATCCAAGGTCTACAATTACTGGGCAAGGTTCTTATTGAGAGTTATTTTCATATCTGTCAAATGTTAAACTGATGTTACATCCTTTTTAATAAGATTCTATGAAAGATTTTTTTTTTTTTTTTTTTTTTTTTTTTTGCGGTACGCGGGCCTCTCACTGTTGTGGCCTCTCCCGTTGCGGAGCACAGGCTCCGGACGCGCAGGCTCAGCGGCCATGGCTCACGGGCCCAGCCGCTCCGTGGCATGTGGGATCTTCCCGGACCGGGGCACGAACCCGTGTCTCCTGCATCGGCAGGCAAACTCTCAACCACCGCGCCACCAGGGAAGCCTAGGATATCTTTTGTAAGGTACCTTTTCAAGCTTTTGGCCTGTTTTTCTGTTGGTTGGATGTCTTTTTCTTGTTACAGGAGCAGTTATGTGTTCTGGATATGATCAATCCCAGTGGAGTCATGTTAGAAAAATTTTCTCTCAGTCTGGCTTGCCTTTTCACTATAAATGGTGTCTCTGAACAGAAATTCTTAATTTTAGTTTAGTCCAGTTTGTCAGTCTTTTCTTGCATGATTAGTACTTTTAAAAATGTTGGCCTTTATACATTTTCATTTACCCGAGGACATGAAAAAATGCTGCTCAGTTATCTTCTAAAAGTTTTGCCTTTCACACTTAAATATGTAGTTCACCTGGCACTGTTATCTCTTTTTTCATTAATTCTATTACTTTAGTTATTTACTTCCAGCTTTATTCTTTGGGTTTAATTTGCTGTTATTTTTTAAACTTCTGGGAATGGATGTATAGTTCACTGATTTTCAGCCCTTCTTTTCCAATAGATGTATCAAAGGCTATAAATTTCTTCTTAGCATAGCTTTAGCTGTTTCCCACAAGTTTTGATAACATGGTATTTTTATTTTCAAGTTCAAAATATTTTCGAGTTGCCCTTCTGATTTCCACTTTTTACACCGTGGCCCTTTAGAATATATTTTTATAGGATGTTTTAAAGTTATATTTGTGGTTTTGGTTTAGTTTATATGAAACATTGTAGGAAAAACTAGAAGCTCTAGATCAGGGTTCAGCGACTTACAGCACATTAGCCGAATTCAGCAGCCCAGAGCCCATTTTTGTGGCTTTTACCTTTTTAAATGTTTTTTTAAAAGCATATCTTGTGACGTGTGAATATTATATGGAATTCACATTTCAGTGTCTGTACATGAAGGTCTATGGACCCGCCACGCTGGGTTCATTTGTCTTAACCAGGGCTGCTTTTGCAATAGGGCAGAACTGTGCTGTGTCAAAGACCATCTGACCGCCACAGCCTGAAATATTTACTACCTTGTCCTTCAGAGAAAACGTTTGTTGGCTCTTGCTCTGGATGATATTTTCTTGCAGACGAGATTTACTTTTGCTTCTGGCAGGCAGCAGGGGTGCTCACAATCTCAAATCGCCCTAATCCAGCTGAAGGGACGAGATGGTCTGAAGGCGGGCATCAGTGACTGCAGAGCCAGCCAGTCTCCAGCCGGTCTCCGGTTCCCTCTTCCTGCTTCAGGAGGGCTCCCAGGGCTTCCCTCCCTGGGCGGGCCCCGCTTCCCTCCCTGAGAGGCTCTCAGAATCGCTTTCTAGTTCTCAGCCTTCCGGCCACATTTCCACGACTTTCAGACACCTCCCACCTCCTGGGGAAATGGACCCCGAACACCAGACTCTTTTCTCAGGATGTCTTCCCCCAAATCTTGGCCCCAATTTCCCATGCCCCGTTAGCTCCCCGGTGCCTTCAAGCAAATTTTTAATCGTTTGAACCCTCTTTCTAGTCGTTTGCAGAGAGACCACTGGTTGGCATTACCTGGTCTGCCAGTATGGAAATCCTTTATGAATCATAAATACACTCTGCTTTGAGAGGATTCTTCGATATTACAGTGAAACTGCCAAATGACTCGTGTTCATCTTGAGCCTGGAGGGGTCTGAGCAGCTGTCAGATGAAGCAGCCCCGTTTTCTTATCCCCCCTCTAGCCCCCCCCGAGTTGAGGGTGGTGGTGGCCACGATCCCTGTTCGTCTGGTTCCCACCAGTGACTGAGTCCCGGGAATAACCCCAGCCTCTTCCCCCGTGCTCACAGGTCTTCACGTCATCCTGCGGTTATCGCTTTGATTCCAGGTCATCGTTTATCACCTCCACTGCTGTCTCCTCGCCCCCAATCCCTTCTCCACGCTGCTGCCAAAGTGCTGAAGTGGAAACTTGGTCACGTCACTTCCTTGCTGTAAAAGTTCAACGGCTCTCGAGAGACTGTTGTAGAAAAATGGAAGTTCTTCAGAAGAGCCCACTAAGCGCTTCATTATTTAGCCTCACTTCTCATCACGCCCACACACCTCTCTCAGCCTTCCTTAAGGCTCAGCCTCCCCCGAGACTGTAAATTCCCTAAGGGCAGACGTCATGTTTTACTGGAACTGTATGTTCTCTGGGTCTAGCACAGTGTAGGTATTCACACGCTGGTATGAAAGGACTGGTGGATAAGCTCAAACAGTTGTGTCCATGCTTACCATTCCCTTTATTCTTACCGTTCTCTGTCCTCTTAGTCACCGGGCTTCAAATGAGCCCACCTTCCAAATTTGGGGGCAAAAATTCCCTTTGTCTAACCGACCCTCTGGCTACTACCCTGTTTTTATTTCTTTGTACTAAGTTGAGAATGCTGTGTGAGAATTTTTTCTTTGTACACACGGGTCCTTCCACCTTGGCTGCCACCTGTCTCCCCTGGTCCACTGGATTCCAGAAGCCCAAGGGTGTGTACTCTGAATCCTCTGACATCTCGCTGCAGGCCTGCCACATTCACTCAATAACCCATCACTTGGTTTTTCTCTCTTACCAGCCCTCTGCTCTGGGACTTGTAGTCTCTAAGTTACTGCAGTTATTTATTTACATTCTTTCCTCTGTTAAGACTCCTCCTCAGTGACAGGGACTGGGTCAGTCTGGCATTCACTCTGGCTCCAGGGCCTGACTTGCTGCTTTGGCATGTGCTCAGCTGTGTGGGGGGTGAATGTGTGTCGTCCCTCTTCTGCCCCACTCCCCACTCCCTCCATAACCTCTTAAAAATGCTGCCTTAGGGCTTCCCTGGTGGCGCAGTGGTTGAGAGTCCACCTGTCGATGCAGGGGACACGGGTTCGTGCCCCGGTCCGGGAAGATCCCACATGCTGCGGAGAGGCTGGGCCCGTGAGCCATGGCCGCTGGGCCTGCGCGTCCGGAGCCTGTGCTCCGCAATGGGAGAGGCCACAGCAGTGAGAGGCCCGCGTACCGAGAAAAAAAAAAAAAAATTGCTGCCTTACCTCATCAGCACCATTACTGAACCTGTTCAGGTCACTGATGGCTCCCTCCTTGCCAAATCCCAAGACCTTTCTCTCTACCTCCTTCTTTCCTACCCTCTCTGGGGCATCTGCTATTATTGACCCTCTTTGAAATAATCCTCTGCTTTACTTTGATGCCACATGGGTTTCCTCAATTCTTTCCCTGGGTTTTGCCTGATGACTGGGACTAGCACCTGTCTCTCCAACCCCTAATGGTGGTGACTCTTCTTTAAGGCCATCTCGGTCATCTTCTCTGTTGTTGTTTTTTGTTTTTAATTTGATCGATTGATTGATTTTTGGCTGTCTTGGGTCTTTGTTGCTGCGTGCAGGCTTTCTCTAGTTGCGGCGAGCGGGGGCCACTCTTCGTTGTGGTGCGTGGTCTTCTTATTGCTGTGGTTTCTCTTGTTGCGGAGCATGAGCTCTAGGTGCACAGACTTCAGTAGTTGCAGCACGCGGGCTCAGTAGTCGTGGCTCACGGGCTCTAGAGCGCAGGCTCAGTATTTGTGGCACACAGGCTTAGTTGCTCTGAGGCATGTGGGATTTTCCCGGACCAGGGATCGAACCTGTGTCCCCTGCATTGGCAGGCGGATTCTTAACCACTGCGCCACCAGGGAAGTCCCTTCTCTGTTGTTTTTATACTTACTCATTTTATTGATTCTTAAGGACTGTTTACCAAAAATGCTACATTTAAGATAGTTTCCAAATTTCTATCTAGTCTTCTTTCCTTTACTTTTACATAGTCCTTTACTTTTAGGATCCCTTTTAGATGTTTTCAGTTACTTCAGAATCCTTATATCCAAGACTGAAGTCACTGACTTTCCCAAGTGCTGCCTCCGCAGTTCTGTTGCCCTCAGGGTAGTGTCATTTTTTCTCAAACATTAAAGCTCAGCATTCTTGCTGATTAACATTTTTCTTCAGTGTCTGAATTATGTCCTGTCATTCTTCAAGATATAACACATTCCTCATTTTCACTGCCATCACTCTAATCCACACCTTTATCACATCGTATTTGGATTACTAAAATAGGCTTTTAGCTAGAGAAAGCTTAGGAAGCACTGACTTTAGATTATATATCATGTGGTTTGGTACTTAAGTCACATGGTCTCAGGTATTGACTTTAGTCTGTGTTTTACATCCCAAATAAAGCAAAAGAAAATCCTTGAGAGCAGAGACCCCATCATGCTTTTGGATCTGCCACAGCATCCAGGCACATGTGAGACCATAGGGTGTCACTTAGTAATATTTAGCTCATCGATATTTGCAAGAAACTGCAAGAAATAGGGAAACTGAACTACAATAAAATGTTTAAAGATGCTCTAGTAAAGGGCTACAAGAATTAAAAATGAATAGAATACAGAAAAATTATATTCTACAAAATGTCTTATGAGACATAGGTAACCTTAATACATACACTGTACATTAACAATTATAAAACAGTAGATTCTCATTATTTGTGGTAGTCATGTCCTATAGTGTTAGCAGGAACACTGAATTAGCAAATACTGGTTCACTGCTCCTAAGGGAAATACAGGTTAGGTTCCTTTGAGCTTCTGGTCACATTTTTGCCAACCAACCAATACATAACCTTGTTTTATGTGTGTTTGTGTTTAAAGCCACATACTTAATATATATGGTTGATCCATTAACATTAAACTCATGGCCAACAGCACTCAGGCCTGAAGGAAGCTCATCTAACACATATCTCCTCCATAAGGCACAGCACAGCCTTCCAGCACTTAGAAACCCCAGACATCACTTCATCACTACGCTTTGGGGCCATTTTAAACAATGAAATCACCAACAGAAAGCACAAAAAGGTGAAAAACATGGCACTGAATAGGTCACGAAAGGCCCCGTTTTCAGAGTGGGAGCAGAACGGAAACACGAAGGCAGGTCATGGACTAGTTTGACCTCAGCTGGGAAGACACGTGTCAGGCAAGTTTTTCATTGCTCTGTTCATGTCCAAGAATGAACACACAGGGGTTAGAAATAAATTTTAGAGAGGAGTCTAATTTGCAAATATGGAATCTGCAAATGAGGAACAAGTGTACTTTTTCATGCACTGATAAAAACTAATATTCAAGAGAAGCAGAAAAATGAAAGGAATTTATGGCATGATAGATTTTGTAAAATTGTATTTAAGGACTTGAAATTTGAATTTAAGGCAGCCATAAATTTTCATCCATAACATTATATTGGGGTCAATATGTGACCCCAACGTAGTTGTCCACTTACTACCCTCTGCTTGTTCAAGATCCCACCCAACTGGGGGCTTCCCTGGTGGTGCAGTGGTTGAGAGTCCGCCTGCCGATGCAGGGGACACGGGTTCGTGCCCCAGTCCGGGAAGATCCCACATGCTGCGGAGCGGCTGGGCCCATGAGCCATGGCCGCTGAGCCTGCGCGTTCGGAGTCTGTGCTCAGCAGTGGTAGAGGCCACAACGGTGAGAGGCCCGCGTACCACACACAAAAAAAAAAAAAAAAAAAAAAAAGGTCCCACCCAACTGGAGGACTCGACTTTCCCCAAATACTCCCCAGGTTCTCTATGTTTTTTTCAGATGCACCTTTTCCTCATTCATTCTTGCATTCAACAAATACATATTAAACACCACCCATGTCCCAGGCACAAGGCATTGAAAAAGATGATCACTGTCCTGAGAGTTTGCGTTGCATGCTGTAGGTGTTTTTAAATTTTGCCTCAGCACAGTTTATGGTCCATATTCTACACAAAGTAAAACAGAATGGAAGCCATTATTCCATTAATTGAGGTTTAAACACAAACCGTGGAGGCGAGCTTTCTTTCAAAGTTACCCTTATGAGCTGCCTTCTTCTCTGTCAGCCTCCATACTTTTTCCCATACACTCAAAATACAAAATAAGGTGGCTAAAAAGACAGAAGATACCCATAGGTGAGGCTTTTAGGGAGAATATCCATAAAAAATGAAAAGGGCCTATTGGGGGTGCTGGTAAGAGAAGGGGTGCATTTAGGGAGAGAGCTTTGCAGGAAAGAGGGCTAGTGAGGAATCCCTGGGGGCGGGACACTCCATTCCCAGTTGTTACTTTAAACACTTCTCAGCCCTCCAGACCTTCAAGCCTGACAGCTCTGCACAGTGAGAAGACTACAGAGCTAGGGCGGTAAGCGGAGGTACTGCCTGTCAGAGGCTGAGGGGGCTGGGGGTTCTGGGTGCGCTCAGGAGCCAGGCTGAGGACAGATTCCACAGGCTCCTTACCCAAATCTCCGCTCCGGATGCCTCAGGGGTAACACGGGGATGGGGGAGGCCAACATCTGGGTCACGTGCAGAAGGGAGACAGTGACACTGATAAATGTTCAGTCCACTTCCCGCTCCTGCCAGGGAGAGCCCGCTGTTCACTCACTGCTCACACTGCCCACCTGCTTCTCATACCCCACATCCCGCATCCCCGGCTAACTCTTAGGCTTGAAATTACTCAAAGGGCTGGCCTTACTTTGAGATATACTTCACAAAAATATCTGTCCTCCTAGCCTGCCCTGCTTTTCTTTTCTCTCCATCAGCAACAGAACTTGCGCCGTTTCTGTCATCCTTAGCACTGGAAAGCCAATGAGGACAAGGTATCCAGAAGGCGCCTAACAACCAGCGTTTGTGGCCTGGCCTCGAGATGGCCTTAAGAGACTTTCTTTTTAGCTCTCTGGCCTTTTCCAGCGGCAGAGACCAACTGCTAGATTAGGAAGGATGTAACCTTGGAGGTGGCCAAACGCAGACCTTAGTTACTAGAGTGAAACGAGGCAGCCGATTTTTTCCCGGGGAGGCGGGAGTAAGGAGAAGAGATTGGGAAGAAGGGTAAAGAACAGAGGGTCCCGGGACTTCCCTGGTGGTCCAGTGATCAGGACGCTGCGCTTTCACTGCCATGGCCTGGGTTCCATCCCTTGTCGGGGAACTAAGGCCCTGCAGCCAAAAACAAAAACAAAAACACAGAGGGTACCGAGACGCCCCTCAAACACCCGTCAGGAGAACCATAAAAGACATGTGCCTGCCCTCCAGGCTTCGCCAGCAGGTTGTTTCCTCCAGGTCACTCCCAGCAAGCAAGGACCACATGAACTGTGTGTTCTTCTGGACCAATAATGCTTACTTTCCTCTCGCAAACAGGTTTATGAGAGTCAAACCCAAAACTGACTTTTCCTCTAGGTCTTGATAAATTGTTGCAGAAAAGAAGTGCTGGCAGATACTGTCTATACCCACGTATTTAAATCTAGTTATTTTCTTTCAAGGCCCACCTGCTACCCCCGCCCCCAGTTCATCTCCCGGCTTCTAGTCCTACTCAGCCAGGATTCACTGCATTAAACGTTACATAATCTAACAATGCCATGTCACTCCTCTCTCCTAACCCCACTTAAGCTTTTTTCAGAATAGCCTCCTGCCTTTTTGTATCTTCCACAGGACCTAATAGGCATTAAATACCAGCTTGCTAACTGATTTTCAATGAATACTGTCCACCTGTCATAAAATTCCAAGTATCACAGTTCTCTAAAGGCACTAACACAGAGCACTTCCTAATCATGCAAAGCTCTTGAAGCTGTGATTTAAAGCTTTTAGTGGAACCTCAGAATTCCTGAAGACAGTATGAAAGTGCATAAAATAAGGTAAGATTATAGAAGCTACGATCCGTGTTACCACTAAGAGTCTACAGCAGCATCGTAGGAGGTAAGGTGAAGAGAGACGGCATAACCTATTTCAGTTTGAAAACCAGAACTTTAAGCCCTGTAGGTGCTCACATGATACACAGTATAATATCTGACATTTAGAAGCTTGGCCACGGAGTTATAAATGAGTCATGCTAGAAAATAAGATTGATGGTCTTACGATTTTAATCCATTTGGCAGTTGATAAGAATTCAGTAAAATAGCATGCATTAAGTGGTCTTCACTGACATTTCACATTCAGTTATTCATTATTGTATCTTCAGTTAATTATATAAGTACGATAAGTTATTTTCTATTTGCTGTGGGAATTTAAATGTAAAATAAATACAAAATACATTTGTGGTTTAATGAATACTCAATGAAGCCTTTTTTTTTTTTTTCCTGAGGTATTCCTTTCAATCTGGTTTCATCCCAGATCTTTCTTATTACTTCCCCTAGGAAGAGACTATTAAACCACACAATGGATCTGGAACCAATGAACTTGAGTTTTAATTACATCAGACATATTTTTTGATCTCATCATACAATACCAATACAAAAGCACCGCCCATGCCTCTCAACACATTGGACCAGGCGCCTTTGAAGAAAGCCTTGGGTCCTTCGTCTTTTGCAATCTTCCTCCAGCAGTCCACTGTCCCAGAGTACATAATATCCACTGTGGAAACAAATGTTGGTAAGGGCTCCATAAGTCTGGGGGAAAGAGACTTTTCCTCCAAAAGACATCTGCCCACATAGTCACTTTGAGCCTTCCGCCCAGCTCTATGCACATTCAACAGGACGTCCCCTCCCCTTGCATAACTGCTGAGGTGGGGGTCTCTGGTGATTCCTACTTCAGCTCAACTCAAGATCAACTGAAGAACTGGGGACGATGAACGAGCTAATTCACAGAAGTCAAACAGAGAAACAGGAAGGGAGCTGGCTGGAGCGGAAGTATTAAGCTGGGTGGTCCCCTTTGTTATGGATGAGAAAACTGAGGCCTAATCTCAGATTATACTGCCTAAGGTTAAAATAAGAGATGCAATTATCAGGTTGAACCATAAGAAACTGCCAACATTCGATGTCTTTTTACTGTAAACATGGCAATTTCATATGTTTCAACCTATGGAAGCCAAAACTTTAACTATCGCGACAGACTGCTTCAGGCCATCTCTCGCCCAGCTAAATCACCCTCCCCAGTAAAACTTGTAATAACTAGATAAGAGAAGAAGTATTTTTAAATAAACTAGCTGACTACTTCAATTCTTCCCCCTTGCTTCTGCACCCAGGCTCTAGGAAAAGGGCCTAAGGCCTCTATGATGCTAGATACCTAGTTAAGTTCACTTCTAAATATCCCATTTTTGGTGTTCTTATCATTTCTTTGATAAAAATAAAAAATCTTTTTTTAAAGGAATAGTTGAGAATGTTGGGGAGGATTCATTACCATCTTTCTTTCCTAAATTCTTAGCACAATTTTAACGACTTAGAATAGTGAAGGCCCTAAAGAGCACTGACTAATATTCTCCTTGAGCAGAAAAATAAGATTCTGATAGGTCTCAGGCTTACCCCCTTTCCGACCAGACTGCATCATCATCCGACGGCGGACAGTGTCAAAGGGGTAGGACACCAGCCCTGCGACCGCTGTCACAGTCTGGGCAATCATCCAGCTCACGATAATGTGCACATTCTTGGGGTCAGGCAACATACCTGTGGGCAGAGCCAAGAAACCAAATGACCATGACATGATTCCTCGGAACAGCTGAGCAAAAGGCAGGTGGGGATGGAGAACAGGCCACCACACCTCCAACTCCATGCCCTACCCTTCCAGAAGAGTCCGCCCTTCGTGGGGTGCCTCATGAGTAACCAGGCAGCCAACAAAAGCTGGTGGCACCCTCCCTGGATCCGCAAAGCCAGAGCTGTGCCCAGTGCACAGGGCACGTTGAAGCGGCTCCAAGTTAAACTTGGTAACTGATAGAGGGAGCTGGGCTCCCCCTTCACCCGTCCTCACCAATAACTCAAGGCCAGTTTATTTCAGTAGAGGACAAGGAGAATCCCCCAGCTATTGATCCACGCCTCAACACCTCCTCAGTGAGAAGCCTCAGTTTAGGCCAGGGCAAGAGACACACAAGATGAACAAATACAAAGTCCTTTATCAGTCAGAGATCCCTCAGGATCCTCTCTGCACACACCCTCCTCCTCCCCGCTCTGCGCCCCCTGATGCCCTTCTCTCACCCTTGGCCGTGTCGTAGACTCCAAAGTAGGCGGCTCTGTAGATAATGATGCCCTGGACAGAGACGTTGAAACCCTGGTAGAGACCCCTCAGGCCATCAGACTTGAAGATCTTGGTGAGACAGTTGCCCAGACCAGTGAACTCACGCTGGGCAATATCCTTGCCCACGTCGGCGGCCAATCTGGTCCTAGCAAAGTCCAGCGGGTAGACAAAGCAGAGAGAGGTGGCCCCAGCTGCCCCACCGGAAGCCAGGTTACCGGCAAAGTAGCGCCAGAACTGCTTATGCCGGTCCACGCCCCCCAGGAAGATCTGCTTGTACTTGTCCTTGAAGGCGAAGTTGAGAGCTTGGGTGGGGAAGTAACGGATCACGTTGGCCAGGTTACCCCTCCAGAAGGAGAGAACGCCCTGCTCCTTGGGGATTCTCACCACGCAATCAATGATCCCTTTGTATTGCTTCTCAGCACTGATCTGTTGGCTGGCATGCTGGACCTGTGGAGGGGAGGAGGAGGGTGGTTGAGGACAGGCAGGGCAGAGAAAAGGAAAGACGACAGGAGAACGAGGTGTGCACTTCCTGGATTTCCTTGTTTAAAAAGTATGGGGAAATCAAGTGAATACTGAGTAAATGTGTTAGCTACTTGGATAATACGCCCCCCAAACCCAATTTTGCCTCAATTATCAGGGCATTTGAGAGAAAGGTTTCTGCTCCAAATAAACAGAAAGGATGATTTGATTACATAAAGGGAGTCATTTATTTGTTGCATTTTTTCCTAGGTGCCAGAACTATACTAGGGGCTTACTGGGAGACAGAAATGATTAAAGATCCTTGCCCCAAAGGACACCTGCTCTGATTTGACAGACATAATCGGCAGGAGATGAGAATTCCTCAGTCTCTCTCTAGTCTCCCTGGAGACCAGGATCTCTGAGTAGTAGATGTTCTAACAGCAGGAGAAGGAATCCACTAGGCATTCAAGCCTGAAATTTTTCAAGAGGATTATCCAAGTAATTAATTATTGAGGGGTTTGTTGCCGTGGGCAATTTGTTGGGGGTTTTCTTGTTACTGATCATTTTGACTCGCAAATTGAGAACGCCCAATTCCTCACTGGAGGGGCCCTTGCCTTTTGGGCAAGTGAAAAAAAAAAGGATACATGGGATGATGAGGACAAGCCATTCAGAGACCAGGCTGGGGAGGAAAAGATTTGGGGAAAGGATGAGTAAAGCGATCTAAGTTTATTCTGAAAATTGTTTCTTAGTCTCTCAAAACCTGTTTATGTGCAAAATGGGGAAAAATAATACCTACCTTACAGTGGTCATACAAAGATGAATGAATAATAGATATGTCAGCCTATAGCACAGCGCACGGGACATCGTAATAATCTCAAATAATAAAAATTATTTTGATGTTTTTCTTGTAAAAGGTAGATGCTGGTAAGAGGATGCAAGGGACTTTGAAAATCAAGAGGTGAGGCCGACCCAAGAACCCTGAGTGCCCGCGCTGTCCCCGAGCAGGATCTGGCTAGCTGCAACCTACTCCGGGTGGGTTTCCATATATAGACACCCGCACGCGGGGCGCCACCCGACACCGGGAACCCGCTACTGACTGACGCTGGACCTTTCTCTGAGCAGAGGGCACCTTCCCCTTCTCGCAGGCCGCGCGCCGGGCCCAGGCCTAGAGCGGATTTTCGGCGGCGCCCCGCTTCCCCTCGCCCCGCAGCTCGCCCGGGCTCCGCGCGCACCGCCCCGCGCCCAGCTCGCCGCGCCCGCGCCCGCTCGGTCTTCACCTGCAGCAGCAGTTTGACCCTCTCGATGGGGGCAACCGCGGTCTTGGAGATGGCAGCGGCGACGCCGCCAGCCAGGAAGTCCTTCAGGAAGCTCAAAGCCTGGTCGCTCATGGTGACAGCTGGGCGCACACCGCCTCCGGTAGCCGCGCTCTCGCTCTCTTCTCCTGGCCAGGCACAGAGTCCCCGGCTCTGACCCTGCGCGACGCGAAGGGGCCGGTCGTTCCCCCCACCCCTCCCCGCAGCCGGCCTTATATGCCCCGCCCAGCCTCTCGCGAGAGGAGTAGGGACCCCGGGGCCGTGCGCGCCCCGCGCATTGGCTGGGCAGGTGCGCCGGACCCCCCCACCCCTGCCGGCCCCCTCCTCTGCAGAGGGCAAAGGGGGCAAGGCGCTTCCGGGAGGCAGGGGTGGGCCGGGTACTGTGCCTTTACTTGGGACGTTTAAAGGGCGAATTCATGTTATCTGTCCCGCGAGCAGAGGGAACACCGTGTCTGCGCAGCATGTGGGTCGCTGTATTTATAGCACAAGGAGGCTTAGTCCCGGGCCTTACCTGGACGCAGACACAGGACCTGCCTGCAGCCTCCAGCCCAGCTCGCTTTAGCCTCGGGCCTGCACGCGACCCGCCCCTGGCCAAGGCCTGAAATGCTACTTTTTCTTCTTCTTCCTTGTAACTGTGTCCCTCACCAGAGCTCCCTGCCTGGATGTGGGCCTCTAAAGAGTTGTGTGCGTTCACAAATAAGATCCGCCAAAATAAATACACTAACGTCACTTGATGCTATGGTTGCCTCATCTAACTTGGCAACCTGCTGAATCCCCTCTTCTCACCATTCAATCGTTCAATCCTTCATTCTGCTATCAAATGTTTCTGTGCCGGGCACTCTGCGCCACCAGGACAGGCCGAGTGCAGGGGGCCACTAGGTGAATACTTATTTTAGCAAGTTGTGTGTGTGTGTGCTGTTTTTCTATTGGGTCAGCCTGTGACCCCATGATACATAGCCCCAAGGACCTTATAGGGTACAGGATACCTTTTTTTTTTTTTTTAAATCACTTAAGGGCTTAATGTTCCACTTTGCGCTCAATGGAATCTCAGCACACATTCTGGGCGGAATGTTCTCAGGCAGCTGGCGGCTTTCGGAGGGTCAGTGCTGTTACCCTTCCCATTGGAGCAGCTGGGTGACCGGGATGTTAAGTAAGAGGAGGTCGAATCCTTGACTGTATTTGCCTCTTTTTAATAGACACCTGGGTTGGGGGAGATATATGCTATCTAGTCCTAGGAATTGATTGCAATTCATTTGTGGAGTTTTTTTAAAGCAAATATATTACTATGAGCTTTGATTTTCCTTAACATTTTTTCTAGACAGTTCATATAATCATACAGGTTTTCAAATACAGCTGTTCCTTCCCCCAGAATGATTGCTCTAAACTCTTTACACTATCCAATTCTCTTGCCGTGTTTGTTAATGTTCCTTTGTACACTGGACAAAGTTTATTCACCTTTTTCACAAGCTTGCTGTTGAGTGCAGACAGATATCATGTTAGGCATTGAGTGAGACACAGCTTTGTGTCACTCTGGGTTTGGAGGCTTCAGTAGAGCTGAGGTCACTTAGTTGGGTGCCAGGACCACAAAGGGTACACGTTTATCTGAGGTTGGAGAAGACTAGAGTCCAGAAATCCAGGTGAGCTGTATGAAAGCTAGCAAAGTGCAAATTTACCAAGGTCAGAGCAGGCAGAAGGTCAAGGATTCAGCATAAACAGAAAAATCCACAACCACTTAAAACTCAAAAAGTTGGGAATTCCCTGGTGGTCCAGTGGTTAGGACTCCGTGCTTTCACTGCCGGGGCCCAGGTTCAATCCCTGGTTGGGGAACTAAGATCCCACAAGTTGTGAGATGTGGCCAAACCAAAAAAAAAATTTTTGCCTATATGCCTGGATTTATTTTTACTGTCGAGCGGTTCAATTTAAACATCACAAGAAGATTTTTTAAAACAGACATTTAAGTTAAATATTAACTTATATTAATTCAGGAAGTTTTATTATCTTTGTTACACTTAATTTTACCGATCAGAATTTTTAGTATTTCCTAAGTGGGAGATATCATATCTCTCCTTGGCTTCTGTCCAATTATCCTGTCACGTCAGAGGAGCTGTAGCTGGAATCCTTGACAAGAGGTTTTCCATGGACATCTGCACACTGTCCTCTCCCTCCATGGGCTTTCTCAGAAAGGAGAGGCCTCAGATGCCCCCAGGAGCATGGGCTGTCTGTGATCACAAGATCTGGGTATCACTTACACAGGCAGGGGTGAAAATGGCGCTCAGTAGAACATGCATCTGCCTGCTAATCCCAGTACTTGGTGGCTTTCTGCCAGCCTGAGGATGGACAAGGCATCTGAGATAAGAGAGAAAACTCTGCTTTCAAATGTGGCATGGTGTCCTGGAGACTGGGGTGGGATGGGGGGAGGGCTATGTAGAAATAAGAGTAGTGTATTGAGCGGGTTTTTGGATTTTAGTGGCAGCTTTTAAAGAATTAGTCTCTTTTTTACCAAATTGGGACTAGAGAACGGGAGCTGCTAAAGAGAAAAAGGCACAAGAAATTTAAAAAAAAAACAAAAAAACACTTAAGGACTTGGTGATGGTGGGGCTAATGCACTGCCTGCGTGTAGGTGTACCTCTAAAACTGCAAGGAAGTAGAACACACTATTACTATTTGTTCATGTGGTAAACTCTGGCCTTAAACAAAGAGGAATGAATTCTGAAAATTTATTTTTTGATCATATAAGACCATACATGAATTGCTGAATTTCAATCAAAGATTGAAGTAGACTCATTCATTTTCATGCATTGATGCATCGTTTCCAAAAGACCAAACAAAACAAATGCTATATTTCTCCACAGTTCTCACTTGGGGTAGCTTAATTAATTAGAATGATACCTTAATTAACAAATTCTTTATAAGAAAGTGTCTTAAGAGTAAAGTCCTTATTAAAGTGCACACACACATCACATGCCTTCAGAAATCACGTGTATTCATGCAAAACACTCCAACTACCAGCTCCTACTTAGCTCATGCCAAGAAAATTATGCAACTGCAAAATGTGTCTCCTTTTTAACCTATTTGTTCATTGTAGAAACCACTTACCCTTTAGTGATCAACTCCCTTGGGTATCCACTCTCCTCCTTCCTTTTCCATCAAAATAGAAATGATCTGAACCATTCACTCACCATTCAGTCATTCATTCATTCATTTCCTTTTCATCTTTCAACAAGCATTATTGCATGCCTACTCTAGACACCAAACACTGTTGGGCACTGGTGATACAAAAATCAGAAAGGTAAGGGTGCTGCCCTAGAGAAGCTCACATGGCAGGCACAGACGTACTTGTGCTGCCTATAAGGGTGTTCCAAGGTGGTGAGACAAGGGTCCAAGTAGGGCTGTGGTTGTACTTCCAGGTGAGTGACTTTCAATGTGCTACCTGAGTCAGAACTTGTATTTTTATTTTAGGAATGCTTAGGACACAAAAGTTTTGTTAGAAGTCTCTTAGGCATTATTACTTAAAGGAGGTGATTTCTGGGGCAGAGAGGCCCCTGAATCATCAAAAAGATGGTCAGAGGGATTTCTTCTCCCAGAAGTCCCTCCTCCCTGGAGAAGTTGGCTCAGCAGTTGCTGGTGGGAGGAGGCTGCAAGCTTTCAGCCCCTGCAGCCTGTCCCCCACTCACAGAGTTGGACACCCCCTCCCTAAAGAGACCCATAACCTCTTCTCTCCCACCCAATCTCAGTACCCCCTCTTTACTTTATCCGCAACCCCAGTAAGCATTTTCAGTCTTCTGTGATACAGTCAAGCTTATTTTTATGGATGTGTAATAATGTCTTCTGATCGTAACCATCCACCCTTCATGATTTACGGGCTTCTGATTTCACTGAACTACAGCCTCTATGAATAAAACCAATACTCACCTGGAGTTGTCTTGACTGGTGTTCTAAGTGTTGTACATTTCAGACTGGCTTCCCCAGTATTTAGTGTTTCCTTATCCTAGAATTGCTTTTTTTTAAATACTTGCTTTATTCCTGTTATTATTTAAATCAGTGTTTAATAAATGTTATCCAGGAGTCCATTTTTGTCATCTGTACTGTTGAATAACTATATGTTGCTATTTTAATATAGGAAGTCTTTTCCCCCGTATGCTTGCTTTTACCCCATGACCCTTCCTTTTTCAGTCAGCTAGACATTCTGTGTCATGGTCTCAGAAAAGGAAAACATTCAGAAAGCAAAGAAAATAAACAGTCTATTCTTAGCATTCGAATTTCCAAAGGAAGAGAAAGAATTCACGTCTACACGGGAGATTTGGAAGAATACCTGAGGGAAAGCAGAACTTCCTGCCCAGCCCGTCCTTCCAAAGATTACCTCAAGTTTTCCCAAACCTGAGGTGAAAGGAAGAGAGTTAGAGAGAAAGCAAGGAGTGATATGTTCGTTTGGGTCTTGAGGAGAGGGGGCCCTGTACTCTCCCCAGCCTGGGGAGGCTGTGAGAAGCCAGGGAGACATGGCTGGGTGGTGGTTTAGGACACAGTCAGAGACAGCCTTGCAGAGTTCATCCAGCATGAAATGGAGCAGAACAAATCCCAGGCACCTGCAGGTTAGCCTGCTCGGGTGAAGGACCCTAGAAAAACCCATTACATTCCTCCTGCCCCTGTGTGGTGTGGGAGCACCGGAATACCATTCTGTAACCAAGGACACCAAAGTCAGCCAGCCGAGGGCAAGACCGACCTGAAGAGCCCTGTGGCTGGAAATGAGGCAAGTGTCAGGCGTGACCTTGGCGGGGCAATGACTGAAGACCAGAAGGGAATAAGGGAGGACCTGGCAGCTGATGCCAGCGCGGGGTGATCCAGGCCACGTGCCCTTCCTCCCCAGCCTTAGTGCTACAGACATCCCTGGAATGTAGATGGAATCCACCGGAAAGCGGTGGAGAGAAAAAGGGGACCCAAACAGTTTCTACCACTTGGCAAAAGGGAGCCTCTTCATAGAAGTTAAATTGCTTTGCACAGCTGAGTTCGTGGGGCAGTATTTGTACTTGCTATAGTATTTTCTTAATTAAAAAATATATATACTTAAGGCATATCACAGTTTCGGAAACCACTGTTGCTCATTCTGTTAAGTACATTTCTTTAAGAAGGAGATGCAGACTTAATTAAGGGGGACGGACAGAAGGAGAGAGTGTTGAGAGGGAGGACCTTCGGGCAGTTTACTCTATAAATCTCGGTGAGACTCCAACTTCTGCATTGCTATTAAATGGCTAAACTAAATAGGCACAGTAACTGACTCGTTTAACATACAAGCTCCATGATGTATTAAACACAATAGTTGTTCAATAAATTTTTTTAAATGAGTAGGGAAATATCAAGCTTCAATTTCTAGTGCACTAGTTTGTTTTTTTTACAGTGAACCTATATGATGTTTTATTTATTTATTTTTATTGAAGTATAGTTGATTTACAATGTTGTGTTAATTTCTGCTGTACAGCAAAGTGATTCAGATATACATATATATTCTTTTTTATATTCTTTTCCATTATGGCTTATCTCAGGATATTGAATATAGTTCCCTGTCCTACACAGTAGTATCTTGTTGTTTATCCATTCTATATATAATAGTTTGCATACCCTAACCCCAAACTCTCAAACCATCCCTCCCCCATCTCCTCTCCCTCTTGGCAACCACAAGTGTGTTCTCTATGTCTGTGAGTCTGTATCTGTTTTGTAGACGAGTTCATTTGTGTCTTATTTTAGATTCCACATATAAGTGATACCATATGGTATTTGCCTTTCGCTTTCTGTCTGGTTTACTAGTTCTTACATTTTTCAATAATGGAGCACCTGGAACCCACCTTAACTTTTGTGTAGCACTCTGAAATGTGGGTACATAGAATTTCATCATATAAAGTAGGAGTAAATATACTAGCAGAAATATGATTGTCTCTAATGTGTGTCCGCCATGTAAAATCATAGCCAATTCAGTGGTGGATTTGTCAATTTCTCCTGTAGTTGTGACAAAATTTCCTTTATACGTTTTAAGGCTTTGTTCTTAAAGGCAAAGAAAATTTGAATTGTTATACCTTCTTGGTGAATTTAACTTTTATCATTAAGTTTTAGTCCTCTTTATCTGTAGTGATATTTGTGCCCTAAATTCTTAACCCCCTAAATGAACAGAACAATACCTGCTTTTCTTTGGTTTGTATTTGACTAGTTTATCTTTTTCTACTCCTTTACTTTCAACCATTCTGTATATTTGAGGTATGTTTTCCATAAACTTTTATATTTTCTTTTCCCCTTTTTAAAAAAGTCTAAATTGATACTCTTATTCTTTTAGCTGGAGAGTTTGGACCCATTTCCATTTGTTGTGACCATTGGTGTTTTAAAATTTTTATTTTTAAATAATTATAGATTCACAGGAAGTTGCAAGGGAATCACTACACATATTTTAAAAGTTTACTTGTGCCATTTTATTTTATAATTTCTATTTGTCCTCTTTGTTCATGTCCTTGAAAGTTACCATTTACATTATTTATCTACCATGAATATCCTATGTCAACCATTATATATGTTTCTGAATTACATATTAAGGTGCTAATAAAACTATAATGGTTATTAATTATTTTAGGTGGCAACTGTTTTGCCAGGTTCTGAGAATGGCAAGTTTCCTCTCTTAGTCTATTTAGGCACTGAGTATCTCTCTGGACTGTGATGCCAGTTTATTTGCTGCTGCAGAAAACACTAACGTCAAATTAAATAGGAACTGACACAGTTGTCAAATATGTGCAGCTTGCTGTGCCTAAGACGCTCTCTGGAAGAATTGCTTGAATTTCATAACATTATTCAATGTGGCCACTAGGGGGGGATCACATGTAGCTATTATACCATGTATCAGTTTGTGAAAGATGCCATAACAGAGTATCAATACCACAGACTGGGTGGTTTAAACAATAAATTAATTTTCTCACAATTCTATAGGTTAGAAGTCCGAAATCAGTATGTCAGCAGGTTTGGTTTCTTCCGAGGCCTCTCTCTTTGGCTTGCAGATGGCTGCCTTCTCGCCGTGTCCTGGTCACATCGCTCCTCTGTGATGGGGTTGTTCTTATGTGTATCTGTGTTCCAATCTCCTCTTCATGTAAGGACACCAGTCATATTGGATTAGGGCCTACCACAATGACCCTATTCTAACTTAATTTCCTCTTTGAAGGCTCTGTCTCCAAATAGGATCACAATCTGAGGTACTGGGAGTTAGGGCTTCAACATATGAATTTTGGAAGAATACAGTTCAGTCCATAAGACACCAATAAGAGTGAAAAGACAAACCACAAATCAGAGAGAAAAAAAGACTGCCCAATTTAAAAATGGATGAAGACTTGAACAGAAACATAGACTTCGCTAAAGGGGTTATATTCATAGTTTAATAAGCACATGAAAAGGCGTTTGACATCATTACTCACCAGGGAAATGCAAATTTGGTTCAATCGTATAACACTGCCATTTCTGTAAGTCAGTTTTCAGCAATTTCATATGATTCAACCTAAAGAAAACTCCACAGTGAGATGCCACCACACATCTCAGAAGGCTAAAATTTAAAAAGACAGACTGCCAAACGTTGGCAGGAATGCAGAACAACTGGAATCCTCATACACTGCTTGTGGAAATGTAAAACGACAGAGCCACTTTGGAAAAATATTTGATCGTACCCGCTAACGCTACGCATGCGCTAACTCCACCGACCACCATTCCGCTGAGAAACAAAAGAAAATACAAAAAACGTCGCAGGGAAATGCTAATCGAATGGCCTGGTAAAGAGAAGATCTGTTTAACTATTCTAACCTTCTTCGTCCGAAAAGCTGGGTAGAGAGGGACACAGTAAGTCCCCAGAATTTGTTTTGAGAAAGCAGAGACGGCTAGGATGGCGGTAGAAAGCGTTTCCGAGCAGCACCTGGTACAGTACTCGGTCCACGTTGGCTGATTTACCCAGAGAGCAGCGGGGTTATTTGCTTAATGTAGAAAGAACGGAGCTACCTTTAGATTAACCCCTTTCTTGCAGTTACCCTCTCTTGCTAGGCCTTTTTCTGGAGTTCGGGCAACCCCGCTATCCCTGCGTTTGGAGGCGCCTCAAGCGCGGTCCCCCAACCCGGGCCACAACCCCGAGGCGCAGGGGCGCGACCAGGAGGTCGCGGAGGGCCAGGCTGGCGCCCGCTCTGCTGTCCGCTCCCCCGTGCCTCCGGGGGCGAAGTCGGGCCTGGGGGCGGCGGACACACAGCCCTGGGTGCGGGGGTCGGCCTCCTGCGTTCATCCCTCCTCTCAGCCCCAGGGCTCTGCCCCGGGCTTCTACTGGGGGCTGGGGGCTGGGCCCGTTGCCGTGGCAACCCGCACCCGGCGGCTAGCAGAGCCCAGGGCGCCAACCCCAGCGCCTCTCGGCTCCTCCGGCACAGGAGAGCGGACTCCGGGAAACAAGCAGCCGAGCCGTGCGGCTGCGGGGACGCGGCCACGGTGTGGACTAGGGGCACGACGGGGGCCGAAGAGAGGCTGGAAGGAAGCCGGGTAGGATCAGCGCCCCCTACGTTCTCGGTGCCTGGTTTTCAGCCCAAGCAGCCCAGCGCGCCTGGACTCTCGGCGGCGCCTCTCGGTCGCTGGGGGAGCCCGGGTCAACCTGGAACGCGGGCCCGGGATGCGCGCGCCCCCTCCCGCCCCCATAGTCCCGCCGCGGCGCCCGGCCCGGACCCTGCGCAGCCACCGACCCGGAGACACGCTGCCCGGAGAGCCCCGCAGTGGCCACAGCTCTCCGCGGGCTGACCCCCAGTGGCCCCGGCCCACAGGTGCGGGCGTGCGACATCCCGGGGTCAACGCCGCCGAGCTTCCGCGGTCCCTCCGGGAGGGGTCGTCCTGCATCCGTGAGACACCGACACATCACGAACGGCATCACGAACTCTCTAAATCCAGCTCCCTACCGGCCCCTCACCCGTCCCCAGAGGTTCTTTTATTTGGTTTTCGAGTCTACCGCCCTGCAGGACACCGGTCTCCCACAAACTTAATTTAGCCATGACTTCGTGCTGCGCACCGTACTAGGCTCTTAATCCATCATCGCGTTTAATTCTTTCAGAAAACCCAGGTAGGCGGTGCTACCTCTGTTTTGGGACTAAGTTGCTCGAGTCTGGGAAGAGGCCCTTGCCCTGTATGACCTCTCCAGACCAGGGCAGAAATGTGAAGCACCTCCAGCCGTGGCCTGGTCTCAGCCTCCACAAGAGTGCGGCTGTTAAAAGCCCCGCCATTCATCCTCAGGGTGAATTTCGTTCAATTCAGCAACTGGGATCTAGCAGAAGCCCGTCTTTGTAGGTGGCTGTCTCCTTACCCTGCAAGAGGGGACTGGAAACAATCTATTTAAGCTCCTTTCAAACCAGGGATATAATGCATCAGTCATCTACAGCATTACACTTTATTGACATATAATAACCAACTTTTAATAACACTTTATCATTGTAAAGATCTCTCCCTTACTTTTTTTTTTTTTTGGCCACAGCTCAGTATGTGGGATCTTAGTTCCCCAACCAGGGATCCAGTGGGCGCCCCCCTGCAGTGGAAGCTCGGAGTCTTCACCGCTGGAATGCCAGGGAAGTCCTCTCTCCCTTACTTTATTACAGTTCCTGTCATAATCACAAGCTGCTCCATGAAGCAGGTGATTATCTTTGTTTTACATGGATGTAAACTGAAGCCCAGAGAGGGTCAGCAGATTTGCCCAAGGTCACACACCTATAAGGCAGTTGGTTCCTTATTTAATACCCCCCCATATCTGCAGTAATATAGACATTCCTATAAAGTATCACACATTTCAGCCATCACAATGTACACAAATACTATTCCACCTATTATACATGCAATTTTTTCAGGTGCAGAAGTTAAAGAAGTTTAGGACTTAGAAAACAAGAGATTTTGTTGTAATGAAGTTATTTTCCTTTTGTGTAGTTTGAAATATCCATCAAAATATTTCATAGTTCCATTATAAAAGTGATGGATATAATTTAGAGGGAATAGCTCATCAAAACCTAACTACCAAGTGTCACTTTTGAAATCAGTTCCAGAAACAATCCTTTCTCGATTTCTGGAACAATGTCATATGTATATGTTGAACCATATGAAAATGATGGCATTTGACTGATTTTGGCCTACAAAACCGTAATTTCATATGGCTTAACTTACTGTGATATTAGTTATTTTATTTTACAGTCTTGGCCAGTTTGGGCCTGCATCTTTCTTCCTTTTGGGGTGTGGGGAAATCACTCTGACTGGTCTAAGAATACTTTTGTGAAGGGAGCCCTGGGTACTATAAGAATCCTTTTCCTTCTGTGCCTTTCCTTTCCAAGAGCTGCACGTGACTGTCATCTTAGCAGGAAGCTCATGTTGGTTACACATGGTCACAGGCACATAATGCCCTCACAGAGGTCATACTCAGTACTTGCTACAGTAATAGAACTGTCTTCCAGATGGAGTTTGTTTACATATTTTATATTCAGAACTAACAAAATAAATTTTGCAGGTGAATTTACCTTGTGTTTTTCTCTCTGAGCAAAGAAGTGGAAGTTAAAAAAAACGATTTTCTCATTCAGTCCCACAACGGTGTTAATAATGACTTAGCTGCTAAAGCATAAGAATGCCCTTCTGCTTCTCAGGATACAGTTTAGTATTTGAATTGTGTCTGCACCTCATGGTAGCTTGGGACCTTGAAGAAATTACTTAAATTTGCTGCATTTCAGTTTCTTTACCTGTAACATTTGAGAAACTGAAGCACCTATCATGATTGGTGTGTGTGTGTGTGTGTGTGTGTGTGTGTGATGAATATGTGTGTGTGTGTGTGTGTGATGAATGTGTGTGAAATGCAGGCTCTGGTTAAAGGCCAGTTCCTGGGCTTCCCTGGTGGCGCAGTGGTTGAGAGTCCGCCTGCCGATGCAGGGGACACGGGTTCGTGCCCCGGTCCGGGAAGATCCCACAAGCCGCGGAGCGGCTGGGCCCGTGAGCCATGGCCGCTGAGCCTGCGCATCCGGAGCCTGTGCTCCACAACGGGAGAGGCCACAACGGTGAGAGGCCCGCGTACAGCGAAAGAAAAAAAAGGTCAGCTCCTTCCTCTTCCTTCCATGTCTCTCTGACATGTGTGGCAAATCCCACCCATATCTTACTCAGTGTGCATATAGTCCATCTGTGAGTGAAAACCTCAGTGGTTAGTAAGAAGTGCTTTCATTACACAAATAAGATAGGACAGGTATTATCTTTATTTTTCTGGTGGGGAAACTGGGAACAGAGATGGTAAATAATTTGCATAAGAATAAAAAAGAAAAACATATAAAACACTAATCTTGTTCAGAAATGCAGTAACAGTAACAGATACACCAAATATTTATTACTAGTTCAGTGACACAGCATCTAGTGGGTTCTATAAACCAGATACAAACAATGTGCCTATATTTGTACAGTTAACTACTTCAGATGCCTTGTGGTTAAGAAGTTTCAACTGTGCTCTAAATGACTGACTAATAGGAGATAGAACAAACGTGAAGTTTAGTATTTCCTTTTTACTCAACAGTGGAAAAAGCAATAGGGGAAAGTGAGAAGGGAACTAATATTTCGGTTGAGAACTTAGACTGTGTACCAGAACTTGTGCCAAGTTACACATGTCACATCTTTTAAATTTTATAAATCTGTTAGGCAGGCATCTCCATTTTACAGATGACAAACCTGAGGCTCAGAGAAGGTAAATAACTTGCCTCAAATCATTCAGTCAATAAGAAGTAGACTTAGATTCAAACTCATATCCCGGCACTCCTAGACACTGTTGGAGAAAGTACCAATTTATAGACTTTTGGAAGGAAATGTTATCAAGAGGCTTAAATATTCAGTCTCTCTGACTCAGTTATTCTACTAATGTAAAGTTATCCTAAGAAAATAGTTTGAAATATAGAGAACAGCTTATTGAATAAAATTCTTCATTAGAGAGTTATTCATAACAGGTAGGACGTGAAATGAACCTAGTAACCAATACTGGGGAAATGGCTTAGGAAACAGTAAACTGTGGAGCTTCCATGGGATGGAATATTACACAGCTGGTAAAATAATCCTTCCCCCAAAGTTTGTAAAACTGTGAGAAAATGTTCATGTAATAAGGTTAGGTGAAAAGAACAAGATGTTAGGATATATTTTTACCTATTATATTAATTATAATAATGAATTGATGATAGTTATTAGTAATTAATTATGATAATATACATAATAATCTCAACCATTAAAAAATATGCAGAGAAAAAGAACAGGAATGCTAAACACCAAAATGTTACCATCAATTATCCCTGAGCAATGAAATTACATTTATTACTTTTGTTATTTTAATCTTTTATTAAAATTAGTTTTATTAAAATGAATTTTTACCAAAAATTTAACATTTTTTCTGTAAGCAGATAAACTATTAAAAAACAAACAATTATGTCTGTCTGATTCTAAAGTCCGTGTTTTCTCATCCACACTGCATTCACTAGTGAGGTCTTGGCTCCTAATTTTATCTTCCTTGTCAGTTCCTTGGCTGTCCAGGTCCCTGTCATTGGCACGAGGAATCCGAGCAGGTGACTTGAGTGTGGACATACCCATCCAGATAGGTGATAACAGGGAGGGCCCGGGGTAGGGAGACTTCTGCCCTCTGCTCTCACTCCTCCCTTCTCTTTCCTGACCCCAGCACCCAGCGTGGTACCTGGCATATGGTGGACCCTCAGTGAATGCTGGTTGAACGGATGAATCCTAGCCTTACTTTGTAATTTTCTCTCAGCTTTTGCCCCTGTGTTACATTCGGCTTCGAGCTCTGGTCAGCTCTAGTCTAGTTCCAACATAGTGTTCATGAAGGCCATTCGTTGAGGGCCTGTTGATTGCCACACTCTGTCCTAGGCTCTTTATACAATATACCGTTTACTTCTTAACAACCCTGTGAGGTGAGTATTATTTCTTCCGTTTCATAAGTGAAGAGACTGAGACTCAGAGAGAGAGAATTAGAAGTTACAAACTGCAGAGTCAGGACAGAGATCCAGAGCCTAGTCACTGTCAAACTCCAGGGCTTGTGCTATTCAACCACTGTGTTGGTACTGATTCTTCATATGTTGCATTTCTGATCATGACTTCAAGCCAAAGATGATTCACATATATATATATATATATATATATATATATATATATATATATATATATACATTGGATATCAGGAAGGGCAGAGTGAACCCACTAACAAGCCAAAGGTTTATTAGTCACCCTGTAAGGGCAAAGCAGGAACAGTTGGCTGTACTTCTCCATAATTATGTATGTAAAGGTGTATGTAGTCCCACATACAGTGATAATATGTTTTTTTCAAGCCCCAAATCAGGACACATGGTCTGCCAAAGAATTTTTTTTTTAATATTTATTTATTTATTTATTTATTCATTTGGTTGCACCAGGCCCTAATTGCAGCAGGCAGACTCTTTAGTTGCAGCAGGCAGTCTCCTTAGTTGTGGCATGCAAACTCCTTTTTTTTTTTTAAGCAGTTAGAATATTTCTTTAAAAACAATTTTAAAAATGCAAAACATTAAGGAATTTAAAACACCACATTTTCGTTAATATAGAAAGAATTTTCACTAGAGTTAGGCAGCCACCCCAAAACAGCATGGCAAAAGGACATTGGTATAAAGGAAATAAAATACTACACAAAAATCCAAAACAAAACTAAAAACATTTCAAATTAAACCTGGAAGACTAGAAGATTCCAACAGCAGATTTCTGTCCACTACTGAAACATTCCAAAATCCAAGCTTCAAAGGCACCTAAATGTATCTTAAATAAAAATTTTTTTGTTTTTTTAAGGAAAAAAAAGGAAAGAAAGCAGTGAACCTGGTTATGAATCCTGCAATATATTACATTTAAAAATATCCTAGTACAACAAAAACAAATTATTAAAAAATGAAACAAACAAAACAAATAAAAACAGTAGCTACAGAGGTTACCTGTCTGAGCACCTACATTTTCTTAGGAGGGGATGGTGTCTCACCAGCCATATAGCCCATAAACCTTCTCAAAAAAGAGTGAGCCAGGAGAAAAATGTAACACAAGATTTGATTTCACAATGTCTCTAAGCGCCCCAGACCCCAAACTGGGGACTCACTGAATGAAGAGAATTTCTTTTTCCTTTGTTTTCTTCTTGAGAAAAAGAAGAGATGATCTTGAAAGTCAATTTCTTCTTTCAACGCCTTCGATACCTTTTCAAAAGTCTGATAAAGCGCTTGATGAAAGCAAGTCTCTTGATGGATTTTTCTAATGTTCCAGGGTATTTTCTTATTTGATAACATATAGAGAAATATTTCAAAGTTCAGTGGAGTTAAAGCCAGCAGAAATGACCAATCAAAAAAAAACTATTAAAAATTTTAAATGGAATAGTTCGTATTTGTGTGTTTGTGTATATACAGTCTGCTTTTCATCATGGGTGACATAAAAACAATATCAGAAAGAATTACTTTTTTTTTTTTTTTTTTTTTGCGGTACGTGGGCCTCTCACTGCTGTGGCCTCTCCCGTTGTGGAGTACAGGCTCCGGACGTGCAGGCTTAGCGGCCATGACTCACGGGCCCAGCCACTCCGCGTCATGTGGGATCTTCCCGGACAGGGGCACAAACCCATGTCCCCTGCATCGGCATGCGGACTCTCAACCACTGCGCCACCAGGGAAGCCCCAGAAAGAATTACTTTTAAATACAATTCAGAATTACAATTTTAACAATGTACAATAGTTTTACAATAATTCAGATTTTTGCATGATAAAATAACAACTATGCATATTTGATAAATACACATTTTTACCTCTCATAATAGCAAAGATTTTAAGAAAGTTACTAAACAATATGAAAATATATTTAACTTTCACTTAATATCTGGGCTGTTTTATTTGGGTTCTTCCAGTATGGTTTGCTCATATTCTTTACTTTACTTTTTGAGGGAATTCAAGAGGATATTCATGTTTTTAAACTCTAAGATGTCCATTCCTGTCCATTCAGTGTACGATCCAGAAATAGTTTGGTAAGGCTATGTTTTAACATAGTGTGTATGCACAAAGATGGATAGTGAGTAAAACTAACAGTGAAATAATCTCAGATATTTCTTCTAATGTACTTGGTTAATTTGATAATTTTTTAAAAGGCTACCTACATTTTTCCTGGTGCCTTATCCCACCCAACAGAAGCCTTGAGTTTTTCATCAAATAGAGAGGGTGTTCTATTTGTGTTTTAAAATTCACTAATCTATATACATGTGATATGTAACTATTCAAAGTATATGTATCATAAATCTATGTGGCAACCAGATGGTCTCTACACACATATGAATGATGATTTAATTAAACGATTCCTTCTCCCTTGTTTATTTCTCTAACCAGAATAGTGTGCATCTTCCAAAGTATGGTCATTTAGTAAAAGAAGTACCAAGTGAGCCAGAGATACTTATATATTCCACAATATGTCACACAATAACCCTGTACAAGTCAAATTCTTTTAGATGAGATGAGAATATCCTAAAATAAATTAGAAACTTCTCTTATGTATCTTTTTCTAAGGTGAAATGAGACACTGCACAGATCAGAGGTATTATTCTGTTTGTCAAAAATCAACCTTTCACTCCATTTTAATATTATTTAATTCTATGGAAAAAACAAGTTTTATTGCATTCCTTTTTTAAAATGGGGGGAAAACTGTGCCAGTAAGCATGATCAAACGTCTGTTAGAGCTGGTTAATACTGATCTTATTGCCTCGAAGTCTCTCTAGTAGAGTCCAAGAAATTATGTTTAAGGTGCATCTGAAGGAAAAAAGCGCTGGAGAGACAAGAAAGGACTTGGGTAAAAAGCTTCAGAGGATTGTAGGGAGATGGAACTAGCTGCTTAAAAAAATTATATAGAGCTCTGGAGCATCTCCATTTCTTAACACACCTTCCAAACCATTCACTGGGATAGTTTTACCCATGTTTAAAGGCTCATATTATATGCAGTCTGGGGGCTTTTATAAATTCAGAAGTAAAGTAATATAAAGAGTAGAATATTGAAGGCTTCAGAGTAGGGCTATAAAAGACTCAATACTGCTAAATAAGTCCCCAAACAAAAATGTTCAGTCCACCCCACCCCAAAACCTATGTGTAGTAGGAGAAAATGCACAGCAAGAAGCAGAGGAAAAGCATGTAGCGTGGAATAAATCACACACTGAACAGTCTAGAACCAAAGAAAAAAAAAGCAAACAACATACATTTACACAAAAGCCTAAGAAGCAGCTATTCTCCTTATGTTTTCAGGTGAGTACCTCTACCCAGTAGATTATAGTTATGAAAACAACTCAGTTGTTTTTTCTTTTTAAAGTAAAAAACTGTTTCCCATTATGCTCCATTTTCTAGAATCTTTTTGATTGGTTGGTGTAAACAAAAAGCAAAGCACATGGGCTTCCCTGGTGGCGCAGTGGTTGAGAGTCCGCCTGCCAATGCAGGGGACACGGGTTCGTGCCCCGGTCTGGGAAGATCCCACATGCTGCAGAGTGGCTGGGACCGTGAGCCGTGGCCGCTGAGCCTGCGCGTCCGGAGCCTGTGCTCCGCAACGGGAGAGGCCACAACAGTGAGAGGTCCGCATACCACAAAAAAAAAAAAAAAAAAAAAAAAAAAAAAGCAAAGCACATAAACATGCAAGTGTGCATGCGCACGCACACACGCATGCGCACACACACACCCTCCTAAAATGTGAAAAATGCAGATATATAACTCTGGTATTAGAAATCACTTCAACTTCATACTTAGGAACTTATAGACCCTTCATTCCCCCCCCCAAAATATTTTTCCTTGTCCTTATTCTTTAGATGCCCAACCACCAAAAGAAAAAAGGAAAAAATAAAAGGCTTTAAATGCACATGTTTCACGTCAGTGTCTTGTTAACAAAAAAGGTAGCATTTTCTTCACTTTGCATTGTTAAAGATGCAGGCATAGATCAGGGAATGTTAAGACTAGCATGTATTTTTTAAAAAAGCAACATAAACAGAGCATATATCTTTCAAAAAAGGCTAAAACACTAACAAATACAAGTCAATGCACATATTTTTAACTAGTGCAATTGTATGCACAATGGAGTAAATGTTATTTTGTGTGCCAGACATTGCAATACTGTTCATTTCCCTTTTATCATGCAAACATGCCAACTTTATCATTAAAAAAACCTTTATTGGGTCACATTCATGTTGCCCTCCTACCCAAATTAAGGGGGAAAAAGTCAATAAAAGAGCTCCTCAAGATTTCATAACTATGAACATAAAGCTCCTAGATAATAGTGTATAGGCTGAATTTTCAGATTTGTATTTAAAAAATTACAATTTAGGTAGATGTCTTCCTCATGGATTACAACACAATGTGAAGTTACACGACTCTGAAATTTGTACCAACTGTACAAAAACAAAAGCCAGAGACCATGAAAAAATTATGTTCTTCGTGGCCTGAGAGCCTACACATTTTTGAGTAATTTAAAAGGGTGACTATGAGAGCCTGACATCTTTCTGTATCTCACCTCTTCTGCCTCTGTCTGTAGGATTTGTAAATCAAAGTCAGTAACATCTTAGCAGCAAAGGTCTCGTCTATCTCCCCCTCCTTCCCTCCTAACTAATCCTACTCAAATTTTCTCTCATCTTCCTGAGGATTTTCCATGAACAGCACTGCAAGTTGGCTTAAAAAAAAAAAAAAAAGGGAAAGAAGAAAACGAAAGTTTTACAAGAGTTTTGTTGGTTAATTATTTACTGGTGGAATCACTCCACCAGGAGTTTGATTTCATTGGCTAGCGGTTGGTTCCTGTTGAACAGGCCCCCTGGGAGCTGGGTGAGCAGCTCTCGCTCCGTGGTTTCAGGGTCACTGTCAACAGAACTGGAAGTTGCGCTCAGGTTGTCGACAGCAGTGTTGGCTGGGGGGGCCCAGCTCTGGCTCACTAGTCTCACTGGCCATGGCCATGGACACCGCGGAGAGCAGGGACATATGCCAGGTGAGCCGGCCAGAGGGCAGAAGGGAGGCGGCATAGTCCGCTATGATACCAGCGACATCCAGATTACAAGCCTTATCAAACCTACATTTGCATTGGCCTCGCAGACACAGAAGGAGCCATTGTCTTTCATCAACAGGTCAATGTCACACACATTCATTCCCAGGATATTAGACACCTGGGTAGCTAGCTGTTTCCCTTGTTCACTCAATGAGCACATCACCCGTACACCACCTAGTGAGCAGTTGCTTTGCATCCTCCCATCCGTTGAACAGCGTTACATGGTGCCAACTTCACGGCCTCCCACAACAATGACACATACATCCCTTCCATGAGACTCTTTTTTTTTTTTTTTCCCCCCCGGTACGCGGGCCTCTCACTGTTGTGGCCTCTCCCGTTGCGGAGTACAGGCTCCAGATGCACAGGCTCAGCGGCCATGGCTCACGGGCCCAGCTGCTCCGCGGCATGTGGGATCTTCCCGGACCGGGGCACGAACCCGTGTCCCCTGCATTGGCGGGTGGACCCCCAACCACTGCGCCCCCAGGGAAGCCCCTGAGACGCACTTTTGCATCAAAGTCTCATTACTTCTTGCTGCCGCCACTCTTCCCTCCAGAAGGACTGCTCTCCCCAGCTGGAGCCTAAAGTCCCCCTATGATTCTCTGAGGCACAGCTGACACAAAGCTGATGGTTCAAAAAGACTTTACCAAAGGTCGATGGATTACAAAAGAGAAATAAAAAGATACACCATAATGTGAGGACTCCTAATCAGATAGAGCTTATCTCCGGAGCTCATAGACCCCATCCTTCCTTACATGGAATTCTGCAGAAATGGAAAGGCCTCTCCTGGGTCCTTTCTACTGATCTCTAGCCTACCCCCAAGGAGGGCAGAAATTAGCTTAATATCCACCATTTGGGAGTGCCCCGACACCTAACCCAATGGAAAGCACCTGAGTTCCCCATCCAGCCACAGATCTGGATTCATATGTGATGACATGCATTTCCCTTCGGGCCTGACTCTGGGGGTGATCATGCCAGGGCACTCCTACCTCAACCTAGTAATGCAGGAGCCACCAAATACACAGGACAAAAGGTACAAGTTCACAGTAACAAGGCGGGGTCATTTGCAAATTGCAGTTAGTCTAGAAACTAAGTAGGAAAGGTACCAGGAGCTTTGGTTTATATACAAAATAATTCTCAGGACATAGGGTTAATAAGAAGAAGTGGCAGTATTCTGATTTAAGAAGTAGTCTTCTAATTTTTACTTGTACATTCAATTGAGTTTAATTAAATCTTTGTGTTATTTTTCATTGGTCTTTCTTGGATTTCAGATAGAGTAACCACCATCCTGGTTTACCTAGGACTGAGAGGTTCCTAAACTCAGGGCTTTCTGTGCTAAAAGCAACAGTGCTGGTCGAACCAGGACAGCTGTCACTGTGATTACAGCCCCGACTGAGAACCTACTTAAACTATGAACTCTCTTCCAAGGAAGAGGCAAATAACACTTGATGTTTTGTGTAAAGTTACATGAACTACCTAAAACCCACTTGTGAACCCCCAGATGTTCATGGAGCCTGGGTTAAGAAATGCAGACTTATATAAATACATTTTGGATTTTTATGTAAACTTATTTAAATCTTTATTTCCTGAAGTAAAATCATACTTTATGCAAAGGGTCAAATCCATTTACCTTTTTGAGATTTTTATATTATATTATATTATTTATTTATTTATTTTAGCCACATGGCATGTGGGATCTTAGTTCCCCAGCCAGGGATTGAACCCACGCCCACTACAGTGGAAGTGCAGAGTCCTAACCGCTGGACCACTAGGGAACCCCTAGATTTTATATAATTTAAAATCAAGATTTACTTTGGTGTTTTTCCTTTTCAGTCATATCTAGAGACCGTCTTGAAAAATATCAAGAATAGAGGAAGAACAAGAAGATTTACTTGATGCTGAGAAGTGGCTGGAAGGATTCAGAAACTTGAGAGAAGAATTTGAAAAATATGACCCAGAAAAAATAGGTAAGGTACATGTGTTTTAAGAATCATACTAGGCCCACATTTAATTATTTTGTACTTAAGAATAGTTCAGGTTAAAAATAATACATATTCACTGTGGAAAAATTAGAACCTACGGGAAAGTATGACCAAGAAAATACACATCACCTAATAGTTCCATTACTTGGTGACCATCACCATTATCATATTGGCATATTTCTTTCTTTTTTAAAAAAAATATAAATTTATTTATTTATTTATTTATTTATTTATTTATTTATTTATTTATTTTTGGCTGTGTTGGGTCTTCGTTGCTGCGCGCGGGCTTTCTCTTGTTGCGGCAAGCGGGGGCTACTCTTCGTTGCAGTGCATAGACTTCTCATTGCGGTGGCTTCTCTTGTTGCGGAGCACGGGCTCTAGGCACGTGGGCTTCAGTAGTTGTGGCACGTGGGCTCAGTAGTTGTGGCACACGGTCTTAGTCGCTCTGCAGCATGTGGGCTTTTCCCGGACCAGGGCTCGAACCCGTGTCCCCAGCATTGGCAGGCGGATTCTTAACCACTGCCGCACCAGGGAAGTCCCCATGTTGGTATATTTCTATCAAGTCCTTTAAAAAGTAAAGAAATAAATAAAACAAAAATTAGGGTCAGCCCCAATTACTTTTATTTGTGAACATAGTTACTATTATATTGTGAACATTTCAACAAACCACTAACTAGAATTTTCACATGAATTTTAAAGTCTGCTCAAGATTTTATCAAATGACCATAAAAAAAAAACTCCTTTTTTCTACTTTACTCTCAACACTCTACGCTCCAATATTTCACTTCTTGTCACCAAATGTGTGTGGGTTTTTCCCACACCAACCAATTCTCCAATTCTCTGTGGGTGTCACCAACTGGGGGTCCTATGATTTAATTCAATTCTGCTACCTGGAGATAGCATCAGAGCCCTCGAGTTACAGGCTTAGTCTCACAAGAATGCCTTTCCCCACTCCAGACACCAAGTGCAAGTCCAGGTTGTCACCTGTGCTTCAGACAAACTGGTCATGAATCGGAGGTTCCCATGACCCCTCCTCAGGTTCAAGAATTTGGTAGAATGGCTAACAGACCTCAGGAAAACAGGTTACTTACTAGATTACTACTTTATTATAAAAGGCTACAACTCAGGGATAGGCAGATGGAAGAAATGCAGAAGATAATGTATGGGGGAGGGGTTCGGAGCTTCCATGCCCCTCTGGGTATGCCACCCTCTCAGCACCTCCATGTGTTCATCAACCCACAAGCTCTCCAAACCCTGTGCTTTAGGGATTTTTAGGGAGGCTTCATCACATGGGCATAATGGATTATTAACTCAATCTCCAGCCCCTGCTTCACCAAAGATGGGGTGGGGCAGGGCTGAGCAGCCCAAGCTTCAAATCATGGCTTGGTCTTTCTGGAGAGCAGCCCCCATCTAGGAGCCCAGCAAGAGTTACCTCATTAGAACAGAAGACATTTGTATCACTTAGGACATTCCAAAAATTAGGCTCATCAGGGGCTCTGCGTCAGGAACTGGGGTCAAAGACCATGTATTAGAACAAAAGATGCTCCTAGCACTTTTATCACTTAGGAAATTACAAAGGCTGTGGGACCTCTGGCCAGGAACCAGGGATAAAGACAAAATATGTGTTTCTTATTATATCACATCACAATTCTCCAACTAGTGTTGGGCATGTAAGTTATTACCAGTTATTCACTATTATATTTATTATATTTAATAGTTCAATGAATATGCATCAATTTTTGTGTATTTATTTCTTTAGGACAAAAAAATTGTGAATATCATTAGGAATATTGCCAAAATTGCTCTTTAGAAATTCCAATTCACATTCTTACTAACACTATATACATACGCCAGCATTAGCTTCCCTGGCCTACATTGGGTGTATTAGTTATCTATTGCTGTATAACAAGTAACCCTCCCACCCCAATTTGTCAGCTGAAAACAGTAAGCATTTGTTATCTCTGAGTTTCAGTTGGTCAGGAAGCTGGGCTGGGTGTCTCTGGCTCAGAGGCTCTCATGAGACACTGTTCAGCTGTCAGCCAGAGCTGCTGAATGAAGCCTCAACCTGGGGAGGATCCACTTCCAAGTTCAGGCACTGGCCGTTAACCAGACACATTCATTCCTTGTGATGTAGGCCACTCCATGGGGCAGCTCACAACACAGCAGCTGGCCTCCCTCAGAGCAAGCAAGCAAGACAGAGAAAGTACCCAAGAACAAAGGCTCAGTCTTCTTATAACCTCATTTTGGAAGTAATGTCCCATGATGTTGCCATATTCTGTTTGTTACAGCAAGTCACTGAGTCCAGCCCATGTTCAAGGGGAGGGCATTATACAAGGGCATGCACACTAAGATCTGGAGACTATCACAGTATTTTCATTTTGATAAAGCTTTGCCAAAACTAACAACTCAATTTTATTTTACTTTGCTTACATTTGATTACCTGTATAGTTGAACACATTTTTTTTCTAAGTTAATATTTTATCTAGTAAACTAATGTTTATTGAACATTTACAATTAGCCAGACACTGAACTAAGCATTTTATGTACACTTTTTCATGCAGTCTTCCCAAAAATCCAGTAATGTAGGCACTATTATTAATCCCATGTTACAGATGAGGAAACTGAGACAGATTTTTTTTGTTTGTTATCAAAGATTATGTAACTGGTAAGTAAGGAAGCCCCACAGTCCATGCTCTTAACTAGTCTTGTCTTATATGCTTCTCATGCCTGTGTATGTATTTGTACTTTATACATATGTATATATCCATAAATAATATATACAACTTTATTTTTAAATTATACATACATATCATACTGTGTAAGTATTTTTGAATTTTTTTCGCTGAACATTGTTTTTGAGATTTATCCAAGTGGATACATGCAGATACATTAGTTCAGTCATTTTGGCTACTGTGTAGTATTCTGTGGTGTGAAGGAATCATTTATTTATTTAGCTCATTTCCTATTTCTTTAAGACATATTCACATGGGTATTATGTGTTTGTTTGTTTGTTTTTTGTTCTTTTTTTTGCGGTATGAGGGCCTCTCACTGTTGTGGCCTCTCCCGTTGCGGAGCACAGGCTCCGGACGTGCAGGCTCAGCGGCCATGGCTCACAGGCCCAGCTCCGCGGCATGTGGGATCTTCCCAGAACGGGGCATGAACCCGTGTCCCCTGCATCGGCAGGCGGACTCTCAACCACTGCGCCACCAGGGAAGCCCCACATGGGTATTATTTATTAGAGGTTTTAAAGATAATGGTTTATCTTATAGGTTATTTGCAGTGTTTTGATTTCTACTTATTTGTATCAATGTTCTCATAAGGGAAGGTTAGTTTCAATTTCTTCACATTAGAGGTAATGCTACACTGAACAGCTTTCTATACATTTTCTGGAGCACATTTTCAAGACTTTCTCCAGGGTAGACACCTCAAATGGAATCATTGTCCAAAATCGTTGTGCAATTTAGTCAACGGCAATGTATAAAATTGTCTGCTTTGCCTATATCCTTGCTGTGTTAGTTCGCTAGGGCTGACATAATAAAATACCACAGTCTGAGTAGCTTAAACAACAGATATTTATTTTCTCATAATTCTGGAGGCTGGAAGTCAAAGATCAAAGTGTCTTCAGGGTTGGTTTCTTCTGTGGCCTCTCTCTTTGGCTTGCAGATAGCTGTCTTCTCCCTGTGATGTCATTTGGTCTTCCCTCTGTGAGAGTCTGTGTCCTACTTTCTTCTTATAAAGACACCAGTCATATTGGATTAGGGCCCAACCTAACAACCTCATTTTACCTAAATTACCTCTTTAAAGATGCTCTCTCCAAATAGACACATTCTGAGGTACTGAGGGCTAGAACATCAACAGCATCATATGAATTTTGGAAGGACACAATTCAGTCTCTAACACTTGCAGTACTTGGGTCTGTCAATCTCAACAGTTTCTAAAATCAATTTAATGGTTGTAAATGGTATTGTGTCATTTAACCTGTATTGACATATTTATTTTCCATACTAGACAGTAGTTCTTGAAGCTAGGGCCTTTGTCTTACTGATCTTTGTGACCCCACTGGGCAACACATAATTGGCATTTAGTAAATACTTACCATTTGAATTACATTTTTGAATCAACTTGAAGACAAAGAGGCTAGTAGACTCTGCAGGCTTAGCCTGGTTAGAATTCTTATTTTCTTCTAAGTTGTTTTTATTAATTTCTTAAAATTCTATTAAATTCTTTTAAGTTGTTTTTTTTTAATTTCAATATTCATAAGGTACATAGTTGTCATTCATGTAAATAATTCCCCATTCTGATTATCCAGTTTGCATCTTATCAAGGAGTTCTGCTTTCTTCTTCTTTTACTGTGAGTCTCTGAAAAGCATTTCCCTGATTTTTAGAAATCTCAAGAAGTCTAGGCAAGGTGGGGACACAGTAAACAAAATGCAAAGTCAACCTAATTTGCTTTGGTTTTTAGTTCTGCCAAAGGTATGAATCAGTTGAGTTAAATGAAGATTGAGAATGAACCTAGAGATTAAGTTATCAATTGGAAAAGATACTTGATCTAAGTGTTGAGCATTTGTTTGTGTATATTCTTTCATCATTTTATGAATGACATAATTTTATAAAATTTTAAATTAAGTTAGTCTTAAATATACAGGTTCTAATTAGAAAGAAATAACCTTTCACTAAAAAATTTTGCAGCTGCCTTCCTATTTCTGGATGTTTTAGCAGGGAATGAGCTCTCCCTCTCTGGACTGTTGTAGCATCTTATGTGTAGTTGTTATCTTGTATAAATGACTATCAACATGGAGTTTTAATTCTCCACTTGTAATATAAACCCCAAGAAGATAGTCACTATGACTTTACAGCCCTATTGTGTCTTATATGTACACAGTAGATACTCTAAAAAAATATGCTAAATGCAGTCCCCAAATTGTCCCCCACCATCCTCCCGATGACTCCTAACAGGAAGAAAAAATTTAAAAACCCAGACCTATGATTTATGTGGCAAGTCTGTAAGTAGCAGTGTGTGGTTCTCTCTCTCTCTCTCTCTCATTCTCTCGGAGGTTGGAAAGAAAGATTTCAGTCCTGAAAATGTTTGACTTACATCTGCAGGAGGAGTATTCCGACAATTTCCTGTAGAGATACAACCTTGTAAATAGTCCCAATGGCATTAATTATTTGGATCTTCTGAGAAATATGCAGGATCACAATGATGAAGGAAGGGATCACACACAAAATCCTCCCTAAACCCATCCACATGCTCCATATTGTTATTTCCTTTCTTCTAATCCACTAAGTCCTACCAGACTTTTTTTTTTTTTTTTGCGGTACTCGGGCCTCTCACTGTTGTGGCCTCTCCCGTTGCGGAGCACAGGCTCGGACGCGCAGGCTCAGCGGCCATGGCTCACGGGCCCAGCCGCTCCGCGGCATGTGGGATCTTCCTGGACCGGGGCACGAACCCGTGTTGAGAGTCGGCAGGCGGACTCTCAACCACTGTGCCACCAGGGAAGCCCCCTACCGACTATTGATAAACTTTCAAGGAGACTCAGCTCCTTAGGTTCCTCACCTTTGTGGTGCTATTTCTTCCCAGAGACCTTGAACTGTGGACAAGAGGCAGTCTGGTCCATAGATAGTCCACGAGAAGTTGGCCTTTAGGAACAAAGGTGTTAACATGAAACTACTCTGCGTTGTTACTAAAATTATTAGTATTATTATAACAATGACTTTCATGGAAGAATCAGTCTGCCTTCGCTAGCTGAGGAGGTTACCACAGTGCATGGGAGGATACAGAAGTGCTAATATGGTCTGACTCACTCCGTAATTTTCCCAACGCCACACTTTATTTTTAGCTTTGGTCTTCTGCAGCACTTGACCTTTTGCCTGGATAGAGCAATGTTCTGTGGAGCTCAAACCCATAACCCTCCCTGTCCCGTGCAATGTAGGGCATGTATGTGTTAGATATGCCTTCTTTGGAAGATCTGCAATCCAGAATGGTCTTTTAGGACAAAGCAAAATGGTTTATATTCACACACACACACAGAGATACTCATGCACGCACACCTCTTTGGTAACATTGCCTTACATGTCTAGGGACTTCCCTGGTGGTCCAGTGGTTAAGACTGTGTGCTTCCACTGCAGGGGGCACGGGTTTGATCCCTGGTTGGGGAACTAAGATCCTACATGCCGTGAGGTGCAGGGGTGGGGGGCAAAAAAACAAAACCAAACCATTGCCTTGCGTGTCTGGTAAGACAATGGTTTTTCTTTTACATCTCTTCTGCCATCTGCTGCAAGAGATTAGTATAATCTTAACATTCATGAAAATATTTTTAAAATGTGAATAAGGCTCTTATACAAAAATATTCATCCCACTTGTTTTGTTTTATTTTATTTTATTTTTTAACATCTTTATTGGAGTGTAATTGCTTTACAGTGTTGTGTTAGTTTCTGCTGTATAACAAAGTGAATCAGCTCTACGTATACATATATCCCCATATCTCCTCCCTCTTAATCTCCCTCCCACCCTCCCCATCCCACCCTCTAGGTGGTCACAAAGCACGGAGCTGATCTCCCTGTGCTATGTGGCTGCTTCCCACTTGTTTTAGAATAACAAAAACTTAGAAGCTTTTCCCTTCAAAAAATAGAAGAGTAGTTAAATAAATCATGGAATATCCATACAACGAGCTACCATGCAGCCTTTAAAAATTATTTCCTGGGCTTCCCTGGTGACTCAGTGGTTAAGAATCCACCTGCCAATTCTGGGGGCACGGGTTCGAGCCCTGGTCTGGGAAGATCCCACATGACGCAGAGCAACTAAACCCGTGTGCCACAACTACTGAAGCCCACACGCCTAGAGCCCGTGCTCCGCAACAAGAGAAGCCACCACAATGAGAAGCGTACGCACCGCAAGAAAGAGTAGCCCCCCACTCATCGCAACTAGAGAAAGCCCGCGCACAGCAGCGAAGACCCAACACAGCCAAAAATAAATAAATTAAATAAATTAATTAAAAAAAATGATTTCCCTGGGAAAGCTCCTTCTCCGTTCTTCCACTGCCTTCTGTATGCCCCCTTACGGTAGAACGTATTGCTTTTTAGTGTAATTGCTTATTTCCTTACCCATGAGAGCTGGTTCTATGTCTGTCATGTCCACTATTTTGTTCTGTACCAGAGTGTAGGCACTCATTAAGTGGTGAAAAACAGACCGTGACCATATCTGGCAGATAAGTATCACGTGGTTAATAGAAGTTTCCTCTGAGTGATTGAATATTGGATGGTTTAACATTTCCTCTTTCTTCTTATACTGAAACAAAAATTTTTATTGAGATAAAAACATAATATTGATTTTACCATCTCAACCATTTTTAAGTGTACGTTTCAGTAGTGTTAATTATATTCACACTGTTGTGCAACAGATCTCTAGAACTTTCTCATCTCGCAAAACGGAAACTCCATACCCACTGGACACTGATTCCTCCTCCCCTCATCCACCAGCACTTTTCTTTCTTTTTTTTTTTTTTTTTGCGGTATGCGGGCCTCTCACCGCTGCGGCCTCTCCCGTTGCGGAGCACAGGCTCTGGACGCACAGGCCCAGCGGCCATGGCTCACGGGCCCAGCCGCTCCGCGGCATGTGGGATCCTCCCGGACCGGGGCACGAACCCGTGTCCCCTGCATTGGCAAGCGGACTCTCAACCACTGCGCCACCAGGGAAGCCCCAAATTTTGGTATAAATTCTATTACCTCTTTAACCAGAAAAGAAGTTTTGCATAGAATCATAGAAGCTAGAATAACTCTAGAACTTATCTAGACCAATTTCCCCCACCCCTAACTTTACTTTTTCTAGACAAGAGACCCAGAAATAGAAAAGTAACTCGTTCAACGTTAAACGTTAAATAATGGCAAAAGTGAGCCCAACAAATATAAAAATAAGTAACAGAGGTAAATATTTAGTCCTTTCACACAATTTACAGCCCTTTTAATGCTTTTATTTTCTACTCTGTATTTAGCTGTTTAAAAACAATTGTGTCTTCTAATATTCCATTTCATCTTTGAAACAAAATCATCTGCCCAGGTTATTTCTTTGTTCAGAAAGTACCCAGCACTTTAATTAGGGATTGTGCTGCTTCAGTTTTGTTTGTAAAACACATTCCACGCATGATCAAGACTTTCCATTCTGGGCATGGGACTCCTGTTGGCAGGATGAAGGGATTTTTTTAGGTTAATGGGGGAACTTGATTCCTGAGCCACACAAATCTAACAGGGTGGAGTCACCAACAGAGTACCAGAGATATTTTAGTTCAGCTGCTTGCTATTATGTAGCATTCTCCCCTCCTCGTCTGAAAGAGAAAAATGTCCGCAGTTATAACTTATCAAATAATTGCCAAAGAAGAGCCTCCTGTTCTTAGTGCCCAAATTAATTAATTAGTTCAAAGAACATGTATTAAGAGTTTACCATGTGCCCTATTGTCATTTAGAGACACTTTAATACACATATTTCCTGAGATGATAAAAAAAAAAGAATCAGTGATTTTTAGAGCTAAGGGTTAAGGGCTGTTAGCAATCACATACTCAATTTTTTGACTTTTTATTTATGGGAAACTGAAGCTCAGAGAGGGACTCAGAGTCAAACAGCTAGTTAGTAACGTTCTAGAACTGAGAGGGCTGCTTCTGCTTTCCTGGCCGGGGTTCTGGGCAGTGCTCCCAAGAACAGCACATCCATCAGGGAGGATGTCACACAGTCCCGGATCGTATGTGGGCTTTGTTTGAAGAGGGACACGGAGAATCTCACTCAGCTTGCCTTTTTATTAACAGTCGGTTCTTTTTTTTTCCCCCTAATTTACTTGTCAGCATGATTTTCAGTGTTAATACCTGCCCTGGTTTTGAATCGTGAGGAGAAAACTCTGGAGATTTCCAGCCCGAAGTGATGTCAAGCTTGACAGTGTGTTCCAACCTTGAGGGATTATTTTTTCTGCTCTCCAATAGAGAGAACCAGGAAGGGAAATTCCAAGCCTCACCTGAGACTGGGCCCTGTGATATATTATGCATGTCCTTTGGTTGATGTCAGAGGATGACTGAAATCTGCTCTGAGAGGGGCCTTTGGCTTGGTGCTTTCGGTTTTGTTTATGACTGGAAGGCAGGAGTTCTTCTCTAAGTGTGAGGTTACAGTACATTCTGGCAATCTTTCTAACAGAAACACAACATTTTACCTGTTAGGATTTGAGGGAGAGGAGCCTCTCCAATGTTTTACTGTGATTCTCCCACAGCATCCTCTAAATCACGGTGAAAATGCCTTCAGGAATTTTTTTGGTAAAGACTGCTTCACACTTTGTACTACTTTACGAGTTTGTGAGTGTATGTTACTGATATAAAACTTAGTGGATATATGTACAAATAAACAATCATAATTCTCAGAAATGTAGGAAAAAATTATGTCATTATGATACCTTGTTCTGTAGAGTTCCAAAAGTCGAAATAATATTCTTTGGACAAAAAGTACCCCAAACTGGGCTTCCCTGGTGGCACAGTGGTTAAGAATCTGCCTGCCAGTGCAGGGGAACATGCGGTTCGAGCCCTGGTCTGGGAAGATCCCACATGCCACAGAGCAACTAAGCCCATACGCCACAACTACTGAGCCTGAGAGCCACAGCTACTGAGCCCGCGAGCCACAACTACTGAAGCCCGCGTGCCTAGAGCCCGTGCTCTGCAAGAAGAGAAGCCACCACAGTGAGAAGCCTGCGCACCGCAATGAAGAGTAGCCCCCGCTCGCTGCAACTAGAGAAAGCCTGCTCACCGCAACGAAGACCCAAAGCAGCCAAAAATAAATAAATTAAAAAGAAAAAAAATCCCTGCTCCACCTTCTGCTTTTCCTGTCTGGGCATCTGTCCAAGTCATATAACTAGAAAGCATCCTAGACTCTCCATTCTTCCTCATCTCACATTTAAAGTCACCAAGGATAGAGTCTGCTTCCTGATCGTCTCCCTCATCTCTGCCTTCACTCAGGCGCCGTGTTGTCACTGTGTCATCTTGCCTCAGTGGAAGCAGTAGCCTCCTAGCTGGCCTTCCTGCCTCAGCCTGGAGGCCTCCACACTGCTGGATGTATGATGCTTCTAAACTGCAAATGTAATCGTGTTGCTTCCCTGTTCAAAATCAATTACTCCCCACTGATTTAAGAACAAATTAAAGGGCTTCCCTGGTGGCGCAGTGGTTGAGAGTCTGCCTGCCGATGCAGGGGACATGGGGTCATGCCCCGGTCCTGGAGGATCCCACATGCCACGGAGCGGCTGGGCCCGTGAGCCATGGCCACTGAGCCTGCGGGTCCGGAGCCTGTGCTCCACAATGGGAGAGGCCACAACAGTGAGAGGCCCGCGTACCGCAAAAAAAAGAATAATAATAATTTTTAAAAAGAACAAATTAAAACCCTTTTGGTTTAGCATGCCAGGTCTTGCATTATCTGGATATACGTTCCTCGCTAGCCTCATCTCCTTTCACTCCCACATCCACCCTCCCTCTCAGCCACTCTAGACCAGATGTAAGTGCTAAAAGGTAGTGTATGATTTCTTACCTTCACTTCTCTCCATGTGCTGTTCTTGAACTACTCTCCCATCCCTCCCCTTTTTTCTAGTTAGCTCATTCTCATCCCTTAAATTCAGTTTAAGTGTCACCTCCTCCAGGAAGACTTCTTGGATCCTTCCATCTGATTTAGATACCCTGCTCCATGTTCCTGTAACTCTCTCATGAAACTCATTACATACTCTATTATAATTGTGTCTAAATTGCAAACTCCTTAAAGACTGAATTCATTTTTGACTTGGTCTATTTATATTGGATTTACAAATTTTACTTTAATTTTTCCAATTAATTGAGCATATTTATCTAGAGCACAGGGTGATTATGCCCCCAATTTTACTTGCCTTCTATAGCTCCAGGGGCCTGGAGACAGGAGCAGGGTCCGTCTTCCACTTCTCAGAGCCAGGAGGTACACTCACTGCCCTCTTCTCTAGCTGTCAAACCATGCCATCTCCTCCCTTCTCTTGTAAGTCCCATGGCCAAGCCGCAGCCTCACCAGGAAATGAGATGTCAGGATCCCCCTGCTCCTGGGCCTCCACAGCTCTACATGCTATTTCCTTGGCCACCCATGCACAAAACTGCCCCCTCTCCTTGGGCAGGTGAGATGAGGTGATGGGGCTAGCCTCTCTTCATGGACACTGTGCTTTCTCCTTAACCCAAGTCCTCTGCCATATTGATGGGGCTGGATTGAGGGGATGGGAAGGGTGTTGATGCCAGTTCTGTTGACTGGCCCCTGTGGGATGATGACTGGCCCCAAGACATGGCGCTTCTCTGAGCTTAGAAGGTGGAAGACTCAGCACCTTTTCCCCCCTCAGTCAATTCCAGAAATGGCTGTGATAGCTGAGTGCTTACTGTGTGCCAAGAACAATTTTGAGTGCTTTACATTGAATCCTTAAGCAACCCTATGATGACTATATTAATATTATTCTCCATGGACATATGAGGAAATTGAGGCAAGAGAGGTTAAGTAACTCGCCCAGAGTTATCCGCTAGTAAGTGGCAGCCTAGATCAAACCAAAGGAGAGTGGTGTCCAGGTCCATCGGTGCAGCCACCTAGCCCACTGCCTCTCCCCACACGGCCTGTGCAGTTAGACGTTCTCACTCCCGCTAGTGACCGTTCACCTTTGTGCATGGCAGGCAGGAGTCTTTCCCTGTGCCCTGGTGACTCGACGAGCGTTTGTGCTGCCCTCCTTCACCACTGTTTAGTTTTACTTGCTAGATGTGGTTTTCAAGTTACATAATTTCTAGGCTGATCTACTACGGCTTTTTTTTTTTTTTTAACATCTTTATGGGAGTATAATTGCTTTACAATGGTGTGTTAGTTTCTGCTTTATAACAAAGTGAATCAGTTATACATATACATATGTTCCCATATCTCTTCCCTCTTGCGTCTCCCTCCCTCCCACCCTCCCTATCCCACCCCTCTAGGTGGTCACAAAGCACCGAGCTGATCTCCCTGTGCTATGCGGCTGCTTCCCACTAGCTATTTTACGTTTGGTAGTGTGTATATGTCCATGTTACTCTCTCACTTTGTCCCAGCTTACCCTTCCCCCTCCCCGTGTCCTCAAGTCCATTCTCTAGTAGGTCTGTGTCTTTATTCCCGTCTTACCCCTAGCTTTTAAAACAATGTTTCTATGAAAAAGAATGATTAGTTATCTATCTTCTATTTATTTACCATTTTCATACCATTTACTTTTTTTTTTTTTTTTTTTTGGCCGTACCGCATGGCACATGGGATCTTAGTTCCCCGACCTGGGATCAAACCTGTGCCCCCTGCAGTCAAGTGTGGAGTCTTAACCACTGGACTACCAGGGAAGTGCCATACCATTTACTTTCACTGGTTTTTACTAAGTACTCTTTTTTTTTTTTTTTTTTTTTGCGGTATGCGGGCCTCTCACCGCTGCGGCCTCTCCCGCCACGGAGCACAGGCTCCGGACGCGCAGGCCCAGCAGCCACGGCCCACGGGCCCAGCGGCTCCGCGGCACGCGGGATCCCCCCGGACCGGGGCACGAACCCGCCGAATCCGTCGGCAGGCGGACTCCCAACCACTGCGCCACCAGGGAAGCCCCTCTTTTGTTTTTTAATTGAAAAAGTAATATATACACAGAAAGATATTCAGACTGCACAAAGTGTTCAGAGGAAAGTCAGCCTCCTCCTCCAGACTCCCAGCCTCCCCGTCCCCTCCCCCAGGGCCAACTCCTGTCACTTTCCTAGGTCTTTTTTATGAAATATTGTGTGTAGCAAGGTCATACATTTAGCTCACGTTACAATTTAGATGTGTTGATAAGATGTGTGCTCTTTATTTATTTATTTATTTTTGCGTACACGGGCCTCTCACTGCTGTGGCCTCTCCCGTTGCGGGGCACAGGCTCTGGACGTGCAGGCTCAGTGGCCATGGCTCACGGGCCCAGCCGCTCCATGGCATGTGGGATCTTCCCGGACCAGGGCACGAACCCGCGTCCCCTGCACCGGCAGACGGACTCTCAACCACTGCGCCACCAGGGAAGCCCTGTGCTCTTTATTTTTGCCTGTAATGAATCTGGCGTTCCTTCTGCTCCCGCCCTGGCTCCACCATTCCACCACCCCTACTCATGGGCTAACGGCAGAAAAACTAACCCAGTGTCCAGTTTCGTTTAAACCCTAGTCTACCTGGTAGTTTAAGCTGCTCCTTTAGGAGAGGTGTTCAGCCTTACTTGGATGAAAAATGTCAGTCTCTCAACAGCCTGTCCGTCACCCTGCACCTTTCAGGAAGGCGGCGGGGGGACAGGGGGAGCGGGCAGCTTATGTGACCTTCAGCCAATATTCTCAAGTCCACTTGGTGTGTGTCCGCTGACCTCTGGCTCCTGCCTCTGGGCCATGAGCTTTATCCCTCTGGTCAGGGCTACCCTGCAGACCTTTGAGGAGGGTCCGTGACCTGCTGTTGGCTCACCACTCCTGGTGGCTGCCCCGGGCTGAGTGCAGCCTGGCTTCTGATGGCCCTGTGGCCCTCCTGGGTTGGGCTGACATGCCCCCTTCTGCAGCCTTCCCCACAGCAGTTTGCTCTTGCCTGGCAGCTGCCTCGGCTCAGCTGCCCAGCCAGGTTCTCAGTTACTTCTGGGGCCTGTCAGCACGTGAGACCCAAGGGCAGCTCAGCAAAGCTAACCCTGGGGTTAGACCTTCCACCTGAACACAAGCACGATGGTGTTTGTCCTGCTGTGGCCGCACCAGGTTGGAATGGGACACCCCGTGAGGGGGCGCCTCGCAGAGTCAGACAGAGGATTGTGGAGCGGGTGCAGCTTCCCCCCCTGCCCTCACTGTCACCCGTGCTTGTCTAACCTCCTCCCGCACCAGAGGTCATTTATTAAAAGACAAACACATGGTCTGATTGTCCCTGACAGAGGTGCTAACTTCTTCACCATGTGGGGTACCCAGTGAACATGGGTCCTCTGACCTTGGATGCTGATATACTCAAGGGACAGATAAGGGAGTTTGAACATTCTTTTCTCGGTAAATTTCTGTTTTTATATATCAGTAATGGCACATGACCTCTGTCAGTCTTTAGCCATTCCTCTGTAATGCAGAAGTTAGAATGGTTTTGGCTACAAGTGACAATATCCAACTAATTGTGGCTTAAACAATGAAGACATCAACTAAATGTGGCTTAAACAGTGAAGGCATTTAATTATCTTACAAAACAAAAACTCTGAGGGTTAAGGGCCTCCAGAGTTGGTTTGTCAAGTCCACAAAGAGCACTTTGTGCTCTGCCATCCTCAGCATGCTGATGTCTCATCTTCAGGTTTATCACCTCAAGGTCGCAGGATGGCTGCAGCTGCTCTGGACATCACTTCAGACAGCCTCATTCAAAGGCAAGAGAAAGGGGGCTTTCATAGTGGAGAAACATCTCCCCATGTCTCTCTACTTTTTGTCATGGTGAAAAATCTTTCCAGAAGCAGTTCCAACAGATTTCTCTGTATTTCATATTATCCATAACCATGTCACATGGATACCCACAGCTGAAAGGAAGACTGGGGAAGAAAATGTCAGGCACTTCCACAGGATCTATTGTGGGACTGTCTGTCCCCGTGGAAGAAGGGGAAGATAAAGTGTAATTGGCTAAGTCACAATAGCATCTACCACAGGAAGCAGATCCCAGTCTTTTTCCTGGGCAGGTAGACACCTGAAGTGTCCTAAGCCTGTACTCAGAAAGACAAAGAGAAGAGTCCACTAATAATTTAAAAATATTATTCCCTTTATACGGCTACACATACACAAATGAATATGTGCCAATACATTTTTTTGCGCTTTGTTTTCACTCAGCAATGCCAGCATTATCATGTACTCACCTCCACATGTACTCCAGTCCTTTTCTACTATTGCTAAGGTGTCTAGTCACATGTAGTATGGCCATCTTAATTACAGTAACTTTATGTTTTACTATCTGGTAGGGCTGGTCATCTTCACTACTCTTCCTTAAAACTTGCTCGGTTATTTTTGCAGGTGTATTTTTGTAATGTTAGCCCCATTTAGTGCTGAGCTATACCTTCAAAGCTTGTTTATATTCACACACACACTATGTAACACTATATAAACATATATTAGTATATTATTTTATTAACATAATATGTTTAAATAAATTGGGCTTTTTCTTTTAAGGATCATCAGTAATGCAAGCCAAAACCCAAAACAAATAAACCAAAAATCCCCCACCAACTTCTAGAAGAGAGTTCTTGTTTTCATTATGAAATCCTACAATGGAAAAATTAAATTAAATTAAAGCAAGGAACCAAAAAAAATGCAGGTAGTAAGAATTTACATATATACTTTTTTTCAATAAAGTATGGAATCTTTGGTAATTTAAATTTTCTACAGTGCACAGAAATGGATCAAAACTTTTTTTTCTGTTTCTCCACAATAAAATGACAGAGACATCTGCTTTTACTCAAATTCACAGAATAATCATTTTAAGCATTTCTGAAATTAGTTGATCTTAGGTGAGAGATTTTAGATATTTTCCTACCCTGTAAAAAACTACCAATGGTACTTCCCTGGATTTGCAGTGATAATACTCAGAATCAATCATTTTGCTTCCTCCTCTGTATCCATACATTTTGTAATCAAGGACTTCATCTCCCTGATTCTGTATATTAAGAATCAGTTCATCATCACGCCTGGTCTGAGGAGAGGTTTTTATTCCTGTCTAGTGACCATGAAAATTTCTAAGCCACCAGGTGGCAGAGTATCCTTGGCTTAGATTAAACAGTATTGAAGTTTTCCACTGATCGCCAAATGTAGTTTATAGCTAACGTGAGTGGCCTACAAACCTTTCACTCATGTATGCCTAAAATATTTTTTAAATCATATACACCCTCCACAAACTTTTAAGTTTATGTATAAAAGTATTCAACAAAAGTTTAAATAACTAAAGAGAGGTAACTTCTGGCAAACTGTAAATACTGAAATTTAAAAATAAAATTTATGTCATTCCTTTAAATAAATCTAATTGAATACAAAATATTGTAGGGGGTTGATAGCCATCATCTATTTTTTTTTTTTTTTTTTTTTTTTTTTTTTTGCTGTACGCGGGCCTCTCACTGTTGTGGCCTCTCCCGTTGCGGAGCACAGGCTCCGGACGCACAGGCTTAGCAGCCATGGCTCACGGGCCCAGCCGCTCCGCGGCACATGGGATCCTCCCAGACCGGGGCACGAACCCGTATCCCCTGCATCGGCAGGCGGACTCTCAACCACTGCGCCACCAGGGAGGCCCCATCATCTATTTTTAAAAATTCCAAAATGAGCTTGTCTTTTACAGGTGGATGCTTAATATCACTCCTTTTTCTCCTTGGCATTTTATTTTTCACTGTTATTTCCTTCACAGAATTTTATACTAATAGAAAGTGTTTTATGCTTAAAAGATTTGACCACCCTATTTTTCTTCTCTGCAACAAGAAGAGAACAACACTTATGTGTATAAACAAAATAAATTGTTTTATATTTCCTGTGACCATAAAGTAATGTGTGAAATTCTTATATTTCTAAATATATATATATATATATTTCTAAATTTGTCCAGGATACATTTATTCTTTCATTAATTTGAAAAATTCTGAAAAACATAAAAACACAAAAATGACCCTTAATCATACCACTTAGATATTTTTAGAGAATAGTAAATGGCAACTCTTGTTATCTTCTCTCTCCCTACTTTGTCTAGATTCCTTCTGTTAATTAGTTGATGCTCATTCATTCATATTTCTTCTAAGTTTATAAAGATCTACTTATACCTTTAAAATTTGAAGTACAAAATAGTGAGGTGCTTCCAAAATTGCCTTTTTAAGAGATTCTCTCTTTCCCAGCATTAAAAGCACAGTGTTCCATGTGGGTATGTGCGTGTATACTTGATTACATGCACAGATGAGCAAACACATACACACACATGCATACGTAGTAGATGAGAGAAAACGACCACTTAAAAAAAATCACCTTTATGATATTGCTAAAGTTTAGAGCTAACTCTTTGGGAGTTTTGGAAACTGCAGAATTAACAGGAATACAGTTCTCCATAAGACCACTCTCACTTCCGACACTAATTGCACATGCGGAGTCGGAGCGTTCCCCAAACTACCTTCAGGCTCGATAATTTGCTAGCAGGACTCAAAAAAAAAAAAAACAAAAAACCCTGAAAGCTCTTAAACTCACAGTTATAGCTTATTTTGGGGAAAAGATACAGATTAAAATCAGCCATGGGAAGAAGAGCACAGGGCAGAGTCCGGGAAAAGTACTAAATACAGAGCTCCCATGGTCCTCTCTCCGTGGAGTCTTTTTTTTTTTTTTTTTTTTTTGCGGTACGCGGGCCTTTCACTGCTGTGGTCTCTCCCATTGCGGAGCACAGGCTCCGGACGCGCAGGCTCAGCGGCCATGGCTCACGGGCCCAGCCGCTCCGCGGCATGTGGGATCCTCCCGGACCAGGGCATGACACCGTGTCCCCTGCATTGGCAGGCGGACTCTCAACCACTGCGCCACCAGGGAAGAGAAGCCCTCTCCGTGGAGTCTTGTATGCATTATTTTCCTGGTACCTGTGTGTAACACATGGAATATTGCCACTAGGGAAGCCTGCCTGAGCCTTGTGGTTCAGAGTTCTTACTCAAGTTCCATTACATTGGCATGACTGGTTGCCTGAGTGGCAATGGGGTGTGTGTGTGTGTATACATACATATATGATATGAGAGGGCTGAAAGGAGGCAAGGATCCAGGCCTAGGGGACAGGAAGGATCCAGCCAGAGGGGCTGCCACTTCTCCTCACTGCCCCGCCCAGCGAGGGGCAGCCTGCCCATGCCCCCTGCACCCCTCACCCCACTTGTGTGCTGATGAGACTGAAGGCTGGAGGGACTATGGCCAATAAAGAGCAAAGATGACCCAGCAAAAATCATATATATAAATATATATATGTGTTTATATATAACATATATTTCATTTATTTTTAAAGGTGTTTTATTTAATTATTTGGCTGTGCAGTGTGGCGCCCCTTGCAGTGGAAGCATGGAGTCTTAACCACTGGACTTCCAGGGAAGTCCCCTATGACATATATTTTAAAATTTATATCTATCTATCTATCTATCTATCTGAGAGAGAATCACAGTATGTTTTATTTGATGTCTGTCTTCTTCCACTCAGCATGTTTTTGAAATTCATCCATTGTTCGGCAGTAATTTGTTGGTGCTGGGTAGCATTCCACTCCCTGTATATGCAACAATTTGTCTATCCATTCATCTGTTGAACATTTGGGTTGTTTCCAGTTTTAGGCTGTTACGGACAAAGCTGCTGGTCTTTGTGTAGACATATGTTTTACTTTCCTTTGGGTAAGTGCTTAGCAGTAGAATTGTTGGGTCGGATGATAAGCATTGGTTTACTTTATAAGACATGGCCAAACTGTTTTCCCAAATGTAATATTGTAATATTTTATGTTCCCACAACAATGTTTGAGAATCCAATTCCTCCAACACTTGATATTGTCAGTCTTTCTAATTTTAGCCATTTAAATGGATGTATAGGGTATTTACTCATTGTGGTTTTAATTTGCATTTTCTTCATGACTTAGGATGTTGTGCATCTTCTCATGAGTTTATTGGCCATTCATATATCTCCTTTTGTGAATCCGGTCAAATCTTTTGCCCATTTTTAATTGGATTGTCTATCTTCTTATTACTGCATTATGAGTTATTTATATTTTCTACTTTTTTTATTGAGGTGTAGTTGATTTACAATATTATGTAAGTTTCAGGTGTACAATATAGTGATTCACAATTTTTAAAGGTTATACTCCATCTGTAGTTATTATAAAATATTGGCTATATTTGCTGGCTTACAATATTTCCTTGTAGCTTATTTATTTTATTTTATACATAGTAGTTTGTACCTTTTAATCCCCTACACCTACCTCCCCCCTCCCTTCTCTCTCCCCACTGGAAACCACTAGTTTGTTCTCTATATCTGTGAGTCTGTTCCTTTTTTTTGTTGTATTCACTAGTTTGTTTTATTTTTTAGATTCCACAAATAGGTGATATCTTAACAGTATTTGTCTTTCTCTGACTAATTTACTAAGCATAATTCTCTCCAAGTCCATCCATGTTGTTGCAAATGGCAAAATTCCATTCTTTTTATGGCTGAGTAGTATTCCATTGTGTGTGTGTGTGTGTGTGTGTGTGTGTGTGTGTATCTCACATCTTCTTTATCCATTCATCTGTTGGTGAACACAAGTTGCTTCCATATCTTGGCTGTTGTAAATAATGCTGCTATGAACACTGGGGTGCATATATATTTTCGAATTAGTGTTTTCCTTTTCTTTGGGTATATACCCAAGAGTGGAATTGCCGAATCATATTGTAGTTCTATTTTTCATTTTTAAGGAACCTCCATACTGTTTTCCACAAGTGGCTGCAGCAATTTACATGCTCACAAACAGTGTACGAGGGTTCTCTTTTCTCCATATCCTCACCAACACTTGTTATTTGTGGGCTTTTTGATGATAGACATTATGACAGGTGTGAGGTGATAGCTCATTGTGGTTTTGATTTGCATTTCCCTGACGATTAACTTTGTTGAGCGTCTTTTCATATGCCTGTGGTCATCTGTATGTCTTCCTTGCAAAAATGTCTGTTCAATTCTTCTGCCCATTTTGTAATCAGGTTATTTGTTTCTTTGATGTTGAGTTTTATGAGCTGTTTATATATTTTGGATATTAACCCCTTATTGGTCATACATTAGCAAATATTTTCTCCCATTCAGTAGGTTGCCTTTTTGTGTTGTTAATGGTTTCCTTTGCTGTACAAAAGACTTTAAGTTTAATTAGGTCCCATTTGTTTATTATTTATTTATTTATTTATTGCGGATCATGGGCCTCTCACTGCTGCGGCCTCTCCTGCCGCGGAGCACAGGCTCCGGATGCGCAGGCCCAGCGGCCACGGCCCATGGGCCCAGCTGCCCCGCGGCATGCAGGATCCTCCCGTACCGGGGCACGAACCCGTGTCCCCTGCATCAGCAGGCGGACTCCCAACCACTGCGCCACCAGGGAAGCCCCCATTTGTTTATTTTTGCTTTTGTTTCCTTTGCCTTAGGAAATCCAAAAAAAAAAAATGTTGCTACAATTTATGTCAAGTGTTCTGCCTATGTTTTCTTCTAGCAGTTTTATGGTTTCCTGTCTTACATTTAGGTCTTTAATTCATTTTGAGTTTTTTTTGTATATGATGTTAGAAAATGTTCTAATTTCATTCTTTTACATGTAGCTGTCCAGTTTTCTCTTTATATATTTAGTTTTTAATGTAAGTCCTTTTTCAAACATATGTTTGTGGCTTGCTTTTTTCATTTCTTAATGATATCTTTTGAAGAATAGAAGTGTTAATTTTAAGGAAACAGAAGAACACATTTTAAAATAGTGCTGTGAACTCCAACTATTTTAAGGCTATTTTGCTGCCATCCCAAAATTCTACAAATGTTATCCAACTGTTGTATTATGAGGACATATCTACTTATAAAGCCTTTGTTTTTGATGAAGTAAGGTGGTATTAATAGTAAAATTACACAGTATCTCATATGTTATTATCAGCAAAGTCCTTCTTTGGTGGGAAGGGTGAGTACTTTCTGGGAATTAGGTATTAATTCTATCTTCTATTCTATTCTATTTGTGTGTGTGCATGCGGGGGTCAGGGAGAAGACATATAAAGACCAATCAGGAAACTTAACAATAATAATATTGGTACATTCTTCTGGATGCTACATTCCAGGCACTGGGCTAAAATAAATACTCCTTATGGTGACTCTGTGAAGTATTGATAGATATTTTTGTCCTCCTTATTCAGATATTCAGATGAGGAAAATGAGGTTCAGAGAAATTAAATATCTTGACTGAGATCCCACAACTAGTAAGTGGCTGAGCTGGGATTCCAAGGGAGGTTTGTCTAACTCCCAAACTCACGCTCTTCATGGATGCTCTGTTCATGTTCTGGACTCATTTGATTTCAGATATATTGAATATAGATTTTGGCAGGGTGTGGAGAAAGCAGGGACTGGGGGCAGGGAGGGGAGGAGAGAGATTAGGTCCAAGACTTATTTTTGTAGGAGCTGTTCATGCTTCCAGTTCCTAATCCCCTAGATAGCCTGGGTAACTTCACGGAGGGTCCAGGGTAACTAAGCCAAATTAGACCAATATAAATACAAATCCAGAAGCATAACTGCCTCAGATAATCTAACCAGTTAGCAGGCCATTTGGCTTACCACATCCTCTGCCAACATTTCATAAGGTCTTCCCTTTGTTAAAGAATATTCTGTAGTGACTTCCTCAACCCTTTATTATGTGAGGGCTTGATTTATAATTTTACATGTAATCAACTCTTGTAGTCAACTCTTTTGTTGGTACTGCTTAATTCAGATCTCCTCAGTAAAGCCATGTAGTTATCTGGAACCTTATCCTAGTGATTAACACTATTTACACTCAACTCCCTTCTGAAATCTTTAATACGCTAATGTTTTCCAATTTGGAAGATATGAAGTTTCTATAGTTTACTGGAACTGTAAGTTTGGGCCACTGGCAGTCTCATGTTACTTGTCACAAATTCTATTAAGGCCCTTCCTTCTACTTGATGGCCTGAGTCTCTGTAGTTTGCACAGCAAGGATGAAATGCTTGGTGGCATCATTAAATTTAATCACTTTAATCAGCAATATGATATCCACTATTGTATAGTTCTACGGAATGCTGAGTCACTGGGCTTTCTTTCATTACAGTGAAGTGTTACCTTTGAAAATTCAAATGACGTTGATTATTCAGACTGAGATGAGTTATGAGATTGTGTATAATCTATTAGAATTTATGCACTTAGTAATAAAAGACAAATTTGCATTTTCCCCCTTCCTTAAGAATCAAAGGCCAAAACAATGGTGTATTGTTGGAATTTATTGATATGGTATTAAAATTCACTGGGGAAGGAAGAACTAAATTAGAAAGGAAGTGATACTAATGGATGCTTAGAAATGGGCTGTTTTCAACTAAGGAAAAAAAAGAACACTTACACATAGCCAAGGCTCTTTTTTATAATTGAAAAACAAATTTAATGACAGTTAAAACAGAATTTCTCATCCTTTTCTTTTACCATGAGAGCTGGAATTTCTGAAATTTTGTCCCTTTTAAATTCCTAAAATGTTTCTTTATTTTAAACCTGAAAAGCATTAAAACACCTTTTTCCTAAGGAGTTCAGTGTCATTTAGATTTGTTCTAACCATCCCACAATCTGTCATTTGATTATTAGAAGGCAATTGGCATTTGGTATCAAAGTTCCACCAGTGTTAAAGTTCAAAGGTTCAGGGAATTCCCTGGTGGTCCAGTGGTAAAGAATCTGCCTTCCAAAGCAGGAGACGCAGCTTCAGTCCCTGGTCGGGGAACTAAGATCCCGCATGCCGCAGTGCAACTGAGCCTGCACGCCACAACTACCGAGCCCACGCGCCTCAACTAGAGAGCCCACGTGGCGCAAACTACAGACCCCACACACCCTGGAGCCCGCACGCCACAACTAGAGAGAGAAAACCTGCAGGCCACAACTAGAGAAAAGCCCACGCGCTGCAATGAGCAGCCTGCGGTGCTGCAACAAATATCCCACATGCCATAATGAAGATCCCACATGCCACAACGAAGACCCGATGCAGCCAAAAAAAAAAAAAAAAAAGAAAAAGAAAAAAGTTGGAAGGTTCAAATACAGAGAGATTAAGACATTGGCCCAGAGTCAATCAAACACCGAGTTGGTTTAGGGTTTTGGTTTTTCTTGACCAACTTATCTATGGCTTAGAAGAATTACTCTAATTTTCTAAGTACCTAACTTACTATCAGACAGTTTAGTCTCCTATAAAGTTTTTTTGCTTATTTGAACATTGCCAGTTGAAACTAAGGCCTTAATAATCATAAAAATTCCAGAGAATGTTTCAGATGTAAAAGAAATTTGAGGAACCTAAAAAAATTTTAGATTAAAAAACATGACAACAGCCATGTCTTTCTCCCTCTCTGAATCCACCCCTCTCCCCTCAAAAACAAACAACAAAAGAAAAAGCCACCAAAACCTCTGCTGGTCTCATTGGAAGAAGGTTTCATTGGAAATAAATATACATATACTGTTGGGTTTCATAAATAAGAACTAAGTCCTGGGAAGGAATAGGCAAGTATAGCAGGAAAAAACAGAAATGAGTTGCAGATATAAACAAAGGAAGTCAGTTAAAACATATGTACAAAAAAGAAGAGACATACACAATAAGAAACTGTTTCTTTGGAATTTTATTTTCAAAGTGTTTTATAGACTTCCACTCTTACAGTGTTCTGTGAGTTAAGTGGACAGTTAATATTCTTAACTGGTATTTGATAACTAAGATCACAAGAAGATCTGCACAGACTCTGAGCCTGCAGCTGAAGCAGTAAGAGAACCTATGTCCTAAGACTTAGCCTTGTACTTTGCCCTTGTTCTACTCTCTGCCTGTGGCACTCTGCCTAGGGGATGCACAGAGCCATCCCACCCTATAGGGGTTAGCTGGGCCAACTGAGAAGGGGCCACGACAAAGAACAGCGTAGGCCTCGCTCCACGTCAGGCATAGAAAGAGAACAACGAATGGGGAAGAAGAGTCAAGTGATGTGGATTGGTAGCTCTCCAGGGGTGAATTCAGAACATGTTCTGCTGTCTCCTGGGTGCCAAGGTTTGACAGGACGGGCAAAGGACAACTTGAACAATGTGGGGTGGGTGGGTGAAATCTCCATTCATTGTGGTTCACGTGGGAATGGAGTGCTCAGAATGAGGGAGATCTTGACAAGGCTCCCTGCTGGTAGCAGCCCCTTGTTTCTTATCAGAAACCTGATATTAAGCACCTCTTTTTCTTCCCTGCTGGGGTTGGGAAGAGTGTGAAGAGAGCACACGGGTACTAGAAAGGAGAGATTTTGTATAAGAGGTTTTTTGTCCTTAATGGGGGAAAAAAAAGTAGGAGAATAAAAAGAGAAGATTCAAAACGAAAGGACAAGACCTGAAAGTCAGAAAAACATTTCAGAAAGCAGGCTGGATGAAAAAGGAATGAAGCGGTTCTGGTCACAAGAAAACACAAAATTTGGGGTGGTGGTGATTTGCAATGGAAAGGAAAAAAGACACAGCTCAAGAGGCTGAAATGTAAGGAGAAATTAGACACAACCAATATATACATTAGTAAGGGGTTGGTTTTGTAAATTATGGTACATCCACACAAGGAATACTATATAGGCTTTTAAAGAGAATTAAGTATACAAATATTAACAAAGGTATCTGGAGACTGATTTAGTGGAAAAATAAAATGACAGAATAATTTGTCAAGTATAATTTGATTTTAAAATAATAATATACGTTAGTATATATGTGATAAAAAATCTGGAGGATGAAGCATCAAGCAGCCAAAGGTATCAATAGTTTTTTTTTTTTTTTTTTTCGGTACGCGGGCCTCTCACTGCTGTGGCCTCTCCCATTGCAGAGCACAGGCTCCGGACGCACAGGCTCAGCAGCCTTTGGCTCACGGGCCCAACCACTCCGTGGCATGTGGAATCTTCCCAAACCGGGGCATGAACCCGTGTCCCCTGCATTGGCAGGCAGACTCTCAACCACTGTGCCACCAGGGAAGCCCTATCAATAGTTATTTCTGGGTGAGGAAGGGAACCTTTATTGTGGAAGGGTGTTATGTTTTACATTACACATTTTTGTGCTTTTCCAGACAGTTTTTATAAAATTCATATAATTTCCATTGTATATTAGGAAAAAAATCAATAACAAGTATAGAAATAAGTTACATTGCAAAGAAGAAACAGTACATGTAAAGTTGAAGAGATATATTGCAGTAAAACTTAACATTGAAGTAATTTATACAGAGGTGTGTCTATTATCTATACTTATATCTATATTTTTATCCATGAAATGGTGATCCCAAAGTAAAAGTTTTAATTGCATTTAAAATTGTTAGTTTAAAATGACACAAGTGATAGACTTTTAATAGATGATGATGATGATTATAAATGTGTTCTGTATTATACTGTATTCACTCTAAAGTAGAATATTAGACATAATCCATGACTTACTTATTGATGTATTTAATACTTTGTCAATGATTGAATATTTTCTTCTGATTAACTTGGATTATTCCCTTCAACTCTTCTGCTATATTTTTAAAATCTCATAAAGCAACTTTAATTGCTTTTAACTTAAAGACAATCCTTCCCACAAATTACAAAGCACTAAGAGGAAAGGGAAACCAAGAAACATTTAAAAAGTGTATTAAACTACACTGAACAGAATATTTTAAATCAGATTTTAAGAAAACAGAAGAAAAGAAAGAAAATGCTAAGTGGATTGCAATGATCAATCTGTACAGATGGATCTAATTGCCCTAAATTTTGAACTAACTAGATTAGGTTACATATAAAAAAGAGAGTAATGATGATAATTCCACCTGGGAGTTAGGATATTCTTCCACTTACTTAGGAAAACCTCCAGTGTGAAATCAGACCAAGAATCTATCCAGTGCATTGTCAATCTCAGGCACAGTCATATAGAAAAAGAGAGAGAAAAAAAATGCTGGAAGAGCAAGTAGGAGAGAGAGGAAAAAGTGTAAATCCTTTATTGTGTTCAAAATGACCCAGACAGAAGCTGTGTTCCAATTTGTTTGCATATTGCAGTCAGGTCCGATAGAGTTCTATTTAATAGGATTTCATCTATAATCCACTCACATAGGGCTGGGGCTCTCTCCCAAATTAACACAAGCGTAAAATGAATTTTTCTAAAATGAAAAAACTTACACTGGGATTTAAAGCATGATTTTGGAAAGTTTTGAGGGCCTGGACTATCCATTTCAGGTGGAAAAGTAAAACTTCAGAGACATTTCTCCCCGCAGTGTTGTAAAAACTTAGAGCCCAGGTAGAGAAGGCTTAACAAGCCAGGATGAGGAAGACAGTACAGGCGGGGATCGTTAACATTCGGAACAGTGGGAAGAGGCCACAGGAAACAGTCCACTTCGGGGCATCTGGACCAAGCTGAGGTACTAGGGAAACCCAAAGGGGGAGACATCTTTGGAGAAGAGATGCTAGTTGGAAACAATCCAAGCTGTCTTGTGAGAACAGCTCTAAAATGGACACTACTAGGCCAATTTTACTTCTGAGATAAATGCTGCTATTTTTTTTTTTTTTTTTTTTACGTGCTGCTCCAGGGCCATCTCTGTCCCGTAAAGGTCCCAGGGCCCTGCATTCCATTCGTCCTCCCTCAGGGTTAGCACGGCGACTTCCCAGCAGGCCCCATAACTTTCCCAGTAGGCCCCGCACCTTCCCGTCATGCCCTGCACCTTCCCGGCCTTCCTCGCGTCTTCCCGGCATTCCCCGCTGCAGCAGACTCTCTCTGAGGGGCGTCTCTCCACAGCAGTCTCTGGGCCGGTCCGGCACAGACTGGAGTTTTCCTGCCACTACTTCAGGAAAAGGGCTTGTGTGTGGTAACAAGACTTCTTCAAGGTAAGATTTCCACCCAGGCCCTTAATACTTGGAAAATCTCCCTGACCTCCTCCCACAGGGTTTCCTGTGACTGTCCCAGTCCCAAAAAGACAAGGCCCCAAGGCTTTCCCACCCGGGAACAAGCCCTATTTTCCAAATTAAATCATCTTCAGGTTAGACAGTCTAGGGAGAACACCTGCTCAGAATCAAACAGCTCCTCATTCTTTTGCACAGATCCTCAGCTGTATCCTGTCTGGGCCATTATTCATTGTCTAATTGCTTTGTTTCCCAGTAACTCAAATTAAATCATATTCTTCAGGAACCAGGTTTTACTTTGTCTGGAGGAACAGGGAATGCAAAGGGAGTGTGAGGAAACTAGCCACGCACTTTCAGTTATAGTGTTGAAGTGGATGCAGACTTTACCCAGTGGTATTGTTAAGATTATAGGGCTTCCCTGGTGGCGCAGTGTTTGAGAGTCCGCCTGCCGATGCAGGGAATGCGGGTTCGTGCCCCGGTCCGGGAAGATCCCACATGCCGCGGAGCGGCTGGGCCCGTGAGCCATGGCCGCTGAGCCTGCGCGTCCGGAGCCTGTGCTCCGCAACGGCAGAGGCCACGGCAGTGAGAGCCCCGCGTACCGCAAAAAAAAAAAAGATTATGAATGTCAGACATCAAGACACTGCTTTAGAATTTATAGAGTAGTTTTACATGTTTATTAACTAGTTTGACGCTAGAAACAATCCTGTAGGTGGGTACGTTAAGTGTGATTATCTTGCTCATTTCACAAATGAAGAAGCAATCTGTCAGAGATTGAGACTTGGCTAAAGTCGCACATCTAGTAAGTGGCAGAACCGAGGACTGAAACCCAGGACTTCCCACTGTATTACCCATATGCTGAAATTCCTTAAAAGAAAAGAAGCCATTATTCAAAGTGCTTCACTGGTGTTCATTTTGGTTAACATCAGTAAAAGACTACCCTACAATATCAAGTATCTTTTTCTTTTTGAGGGTAGTCTGATTAAAAAAAAAAAAAAAGGCAAACAGCACCCCCCCCAGATACATATACATCTCTTATCTCTGTCTGTCTGCCTGTCTGTCTGACTGTCTGTCTATCTGGCTATGTGATATGGCTCAAAAAGCACCTGGAAGGTCCTCTGGGGATTTGGAATGACCCTGATCATTTGTGGTTGATAATACAAGCATCACAGTAGTGATTCGCACATCTTAGGCTCAGTTCCGCCTGGTCCCCTGAACCCTTCAAGCTCAATCCCATGGATCTCCTAGGGTAGTTCAGCTTGACTTTGGAATACAGGATGGAGAAAAGACAATACATATTACTCAGGACAGGTAGCGGGTATGTCATGTGCCAGGAGATCTGGCATACTTGGTCTGGGTTAATGGGTTTTCCGTCACCCTGGGTTTGATCAGTGTTTTTTGATATTGTGCTTTTAACATCTAATAATGTTAGCAAAATATATTCCTGGAACATTACCTTAGATTATTTCTCCATTTTGAAGTAAAGGCTTAAGATACTTTTTCTGGAGCCCGAGAATTTATTTTATAATAGTACACAGATGTTTTCTGAGAGAACATGGTATTAAGGACTTTGACAATAATGAAGGGAACAGGGATGATGAACACTTTTTTTTCTGCACTGTATATCCTTGTCTATATTTTAAAGATAAAGTGGTCTAGTTGGAAAAAAGCTTGATGTAAGAAGTTAAAGTTGTAAAAACAAACACCAAATACTGCTTTAAAGAAAAGAGTATCATTCTTAAGTACTTTTTGAATATTGAATGTGATTTAATCACACTAAAATAATTTAAGTATCCAGTTAAAGTTAGATTGATCAGGAAAATGTATGGTTCCATCCCCAGGTATTTGGTTGAAGAGTAAATGCTAAAATACAATGAAACAAACCTAAATTTATGATAGCAGACATAATATTATCTCTATTCCAAAATATATTTAGCTAATATAAATTCTACTCTTTTTTGTTTCTGAAGAAGATCTTTTAGTAAAAATTATAGTCCTTACTGAAGAGCTCAAAAGTAATTGGTATATAAATACTTCAATTTTAAGCTTTCCTATTGTAGTTACCTGTTGGAGTAAATAAAAGATCTTCATGAAGTGTGAAGCCTCACACCACATTTCTATTTAAGTCCTTTAGTCCTTGGAAATGCCACCCACTTACAGCAAAGTCTGATTGCTAAATCAACATTAAGATAGTTAGAATCGAAATGCGGTTTGTTTCTTTGCTGAATCTCTACTTTTTTTTAAATTAACGTCTTTTTAAAATTTATTTATTTATTTATTTATGGCTGTGTTGGGTCTTTGTTGCTGCGCCCAGGCTTTCTCTAGTTGTGGAGAGCAGGGGCTACTCTTTGTTGCGGTGTGTGGGCTTCTCATTGCAGTGGCTTCTCTTGTTGCGCAGCACGGACTCTAGGCGCACAGGCTTCAGTAGTTGTGGTGCACAAGTAAGTTGCTCCGCGGCATGTGGGATCTTCCCGGACCAGGACTCGAACCCGTGTCCCCTGCGTTGGCAGGTGGATTCTTAACCACTGCGCCTCCAGGGAAGTCCTGAATCTCTACTTTTTATTACTTCTTGCATTCTATACACAGACAACTGTAGTCCCCTGTTATCCACAGTTTCATTTTCCATGGTTTCAGTTACCAGAAGTCAACCTCAGTCTGAACATATTAAATGGAAAATTTCAGAAATAAACAATTAATAAATTTTAAGTTGCTCAGTGTTCTGAGTGGTGTGATGGCATCTCTTGCCATCCTTCTCTGTCCTGCCCAGACGTGAATCATCTCTTTGTCCAGTGTAATTCTTTTGTTCGTCACTTAGTAGCTGTCTTGGTTATCAGATCGACTGTCAGGGTATCACAGTGCTTGTGTTATGAAGTAACCCTTATTTTACTTAATAGTGACCCCAAAGCACAAAGAGTAGTGATGCTGGCAATTCTGATATGCCTAAGAGAAGCCGTAAAGAGCTTCCTTTAAATGAAAAGGTGAAAAATTTCGACGTAATAAGGAAAGGAAAGACATTGTATGCTGAGGTTGCTAAGATCTACGGTAAGGCTGAATCTTGTATCCATGAAATTGTGAAGAAGGAGGAAGAAATTTGTGCTGGTTTTGCAGGCGCACCTCAGGCTGCAAACGTCACAGCCACAATTAGTGCTTAGTTAAGATGGGAAGGCGTTAAATTTGTACAGTAAACAGGTATTTTCAGAGAGACCACGTTCACACAGCTTTTATTACAGAACAGTGTTACAGTTGTTCTATCTCATTAGTTATTGTTAATCTCTCATTCTGCCTAACCTATAAATTATACTTTATCATAGGTATGTGTGACAGGAAGAAACACAGCATATATAGGGTTCTCTGGTTGCAGGCATCCACTGGGGGTCTTGGAACATATCCCCCCTGGATAAGGGGAAACTACTGTGCTTTGATATTTTAAAACTGCTAAATAACAGAAAAGGGGGATTTCTATAATGGGCTTTCTGCTCATTTTATAAGTATGAAAGCTACTTTGATAGTGGTTTTCGTTATAAACATAAAAATATATGGAGCTGAAAACAACAACAACCCAAGGCATCGTCTGTTACAGAATTTAAAATGTCAAGCCTGACAGTAACTTATTTTTTGTCCTCAGCAAAAAATATCAGAGGCTAGTTTCCACCCTGAGGACAGAATAAAGTTATTGTGTGACAGATGATTTTTTTAAACACACTAGATCTGTGCTAAAGTACTATGTTTGGTCCATATGCCTTAAGACTGTCTTCTAAGTAAGGGATATCTTTCGGTGCTGAAGAATGTAAGCTCTCTTGGATAAAGTCCAAGATGACTGTCCTTTTTTCAAAATCCACTTATAGAGTATATTGTTAAAGGTTAGTTTCAGATATATTGATATTGTCATAATCTGTCATTAAGTTTCTCTTAAATGTTAATGTATAGAGAGGCCTTTATCTGCTAGAGGAAGTGTACAGTATAGGAAAGACAATTGTAGGGAGAGAAATGACAGCCCTGATCAAGTAGTAAGAATAACAACATGGTAAGCTTTAGGGCTCCAGAGTCAGTGAGTAGGGATCAAGTTCAAGCTCTACCAGATACTAGCTATTTAAGATTTCACTGTACAGTGGAGATGATAACAGTACATACCTCCTAGTGTTGTTGTATGGATTAAATAACTTAATACATGTAATGTGTTTGACATGTAGTAAACAGTCAATAAATATTGGCTATTATTACAGTCTGAGAATTTAAGTTACTTATTTAAATTGTTGCCTGTAGAGACAGAATGAGATATGAGCTAAAAATACGGGCTGGATGGTTCTGTTTGAAGGTTTCTTCTAAAGTCTAAATCCATGTGGCCATACACCCATTTTTCTTATCCCACTACCCGTGATGTAACCCCCCACTTGTCTAACCTATATACCCTCTCAGTGTTCTCTAATTTCTTCAAAACACATACTCTCTCACTTACCTTCTTTCCCTGCCTCACTCTCAGTAAATAACCTTGCATCTTACTTCACAGTAAAAAGGGAAGCTGATATTTAAAAGCTTACAAGCCTATTGTTTCTTCATTTCCTCTGTCTCCCTGTGTTCCTGATCTTTCTTTCACCGATCCGACAGTAATTCCCTGTCTTTCTTCTCTGTTTTTAACTTCTGCCTTGATACTGCCCCTGTCAACATTTAATAGTTTAACAGTGCTTGTACTACTCATCTAAAGGAAAAAAAGAAAAAGACTCTCTTTTTGACTCCACCTCTCCTTTCTCTTTGTCTTCTCTTTCTTTTCCCTTGTCATCTAAACTTGAAAGAGATCTTCATGCTCTGTTTCTGTTCCCTCAAGTTCCACTCACCCCTTAATCCACTACAATATGGTTTTGAACCCCATCACTCTACTAGAACTGCTCTCACCAGAGTCATTGGCTCCATATGTCCCAATTCAATAGAAATTCATAGTTTGCTTAACCTTTTGACTGCTTTTGAAACAACTGACCACTGCCTCCTTCTGGAAACCCTCTGTGTTCTTGGCTCCCATTACCATTTCTCTTTGCTTCCTTTCTGTCATTCACTCTACTACTTCTTAGATTCTCTTGCCAGCACCTCGTTCTCTGTTCATTCCTTAAATAAAGGTTTCTTGTTTATTGCCTGTCTTCCTTGCTACAGAGTAAGATGTCTTATCTCTGTATTCCAAGCATTTAATATGTGTCTGACATATAGTAGGTGGTCCCCAAATATTTGTTGAATAGCTAGAAGAATGAATAAATATGGTTTTATTATTTTATTAGAAGTCTGGTTAAATTTGTGAATATAAGATATCCATACTTAATTAGAAGTGTAAAATGTATTCCAAATCAAACGTATCTGACTTTAATTTTTTTCACTGTTATGGGTCATCCAGATACCTTTTGTTAGACTGGGTAATAGAATGGTAGCTTTAAAAAGTTGTATACAGGGCTTCCCTGATGGTGCAGTGGTTGAGAGTCCGCCTGCCAATGCAGGGGACACGGGTTCGTGCCCTGATCCGGGAAGATCCCGCATGCCGCGGAGTGGCTGGGCCCGTGAACCATGGCCGCTGAGCCTGCACGTCCGGAGCCTGTGCTCCGCAACGGGAGAGGCCACAACAGTGAGAGGCCCGCGTACCAAAAAAAAAAAAAAAAAAAAGTTGTACATATACCCTTATAGGAGACATGACCTATTCACTTGTTCAGTTATTAAATATTTATTGAGCACCTTCCAGTCATTGTTATAGGTTCTAGGGATACAGTGGTGAGCCAGACAAATAAGGTACCTCTTTTCATGTAGCTTACATGAGAAGTGGAAACAAAAGACAGTCAGTAACCAAGTAGTCAGTAAACCAATAAGATAATTTCAGGCAGTGATAAAGAAAGTAATAATAAAAACAGTGTGATATGGCAGTGACTAGGACACAGAGGTGGGATTGAAGTTAAGTGTTAGGGAAAGCCTCATTTTATCTATCAATAAAATGAAGGTAGTTTAACTGTTAAGAAAATACACTTCCCATTAAAGAGAGTATGTGCATATTATATATATGTATATTCGCTTGTTAAATTTTAAAAGTAACCTTTCTTTTTATAGATACAGAAACCGAGGTTCAGGGAATTAAGTAAACCACTGAAGCCACATATAGCTGCTAAGTAGCAGACCTGGGATTCAGCTGCTGGCCCAATTAATCTGAAACCCATGCTGTCTCCATCATATCATACTACCACCCAAAAAGAAGGCCTCTTGAGGAAAAGGGCTCCTTGTGTCACTGTTAGGTTTAAGCAATCTATTCTAATATCTTTTTGAGGATTTTTAAAAACCTGTACTCTATATCAATAATAAAAATGCACAATACATAATGTTCATATGATACTTGCTGTTTTTTCAAGGCACTTTTATTTTCATTATCTCATTATCCTGTGACCACTACTAATTAAGATAAAGAGAACTTGCAGACCATTTGAGAGTTGAGAAAGCTGAAATATGAAAGTTAAGTGATTTTGCCATGATTGCACAGCTCTGTAATGGTGGATATAGACTAGATTCAGTTCTCTTGACTTTTAGTCTGGTATTTTTTCCAGTATGTCTATGAAAAACTTATTTTCTTTTTTAAGTACTGAATTTAAGAGTTTAAGTACTGAGTTTAAGTCCAAATAAAACCTGAGAATTAGTTTTAATTTCTCAGGCAAAGTTTATTCATTAGTACAGGTAACTTCACTGTTAAGAAACGAAAAAGAAAAGAGAATAACAGAGACTAAGGTAAGAAGTGTTATATGTCTCATTAAATACCTGATTCTATCCTTTTTTGCTAATTTTATGCGAGTGAAAAGAGGACACCCAATTGCAAAGTCCCTGAGATGCTGTTCAAATTCACGTACTTGTGAAATACAAATAATGTGATAACTTAATTCTTTGCAACCTATGAGAAAGTCATTTTTGCTTGTTGCATTATTCTTGATGACACATATGTTTTCTTTTGTAATTATTGAGGAATTAATAAGGAAAATGGAAAAAAAACTTTTTCATGTTCTTGCTGAAAGAAAATATATTCTTCTCTTTTCCAAAAGTCAGCTGGGTCTTATCAGCTTTGCAAAATGATGAATGAATGCCTTGTTCATTATTATTGCTTAGGTCATTCTTATTTATGCCAGTAATTCAAGGATTATGTTTTGATTGTTCTTGAGAGATGAAAACACTTTCTTGCTGATGAATAAACACTGCCACTTTTAAAATATTTGTATGCAGAATGTCTTTAAAGCCATTATGAAATGCTTTGCAAAAGCATTAGGAAGCTGTTTTTCGAAAGGCACTTTTTTTTCCTACCTTTTCTTTCATGCTAAGCAGTCCAGTTGAAAGGCCTTTCAGAGTTGTTTAAGCAATACCAGTGTTTTAGTGTAATGAATAACTTTTTATAGAAGACAATCACACACAATTCAGCATGCCGGTATTTCTATTTCTGTGCACCACCAACGCAGGGATTCTGTGGTAGACTCTCATTCTTTGAGAAAGCTGAAGCGATCAAAACCCTGATTAACCTCTGATATTCACGTGGTGCTCTTGATCTTGAGGACTGCAGCAGTCACAAAGCGTTAATGGCAACCATATGCTTAGGGTATTGTGGTTATGGGTGACCCAAATGTGAACTTGGGGGTGACTGATGCTAACTGCTATTTGTTTCACGTTTGGTGTGGAGATTACTGATGAAGAGTTTGAGTTGCTACTTGACAGAATCCCCCTTGATGAAGATGGAAATGTCAGATACCTCCAATTCATGGCCATGTTTGATTCGCGGTACTCTTCTTTCACATTTTCTCATTCCTTAGTAGTTTTCTATTGTTGATGTTTTTATTATTTTTCTTTTTTTATAAATTTATTTACTTATTTATTTATTTTTTGGCTGCTTTGGGTCTTCCTTGCTGCACGTGGGCTTTCTCTAGTTACAGCAAGCGGGGGCTACTCTTTGTTGCAGTGCGTGGGCTTCTCATTGCAATGGCTTCTCTTTGCTGCAGAGCACAGGCTCTAGGCACTCAGGCTTCAGTAGCTGTGGCACGCGGCCTCAGTAGTTGTGGCTTGCGGGCTCTAGAGCACAGGCCCAGTAGTTGTGGCACACGGGCTTAGTTCCTCCGCAGCATGTGGGATCTTCCCAGACCACGGCTTGAACCCGTGTCCCCTGCATTGGCAGGTGGATTCTTAACCACTGCACCACCAGGGAACTCCCTATTCTTGATGTTTTTAATTCAGAGAATAGACCCCCAAAAGAATTAAGGTTATTTAAAAACTCTCTTTATGGATTTGTATCTCATTTATTAATATTTTACAAGTGACAAAGATTTTCGAAATAGCAATGTTAACAAAAAAGTAGAATCTTTTAACATCAATTCATGGCAATTCATTTAAAAATATTTAATACCTCAACATCTGAAAAACTGAGATGAGAAGGGATAGTGAAACAGAGGTCACAAAGGGAGAGGAGTGTAAACTGCAGAGCTGGGAAGAGAATTGTAAGTGGCAAAAGTCAAGTCCTAGAGATGCCCCCTCACTTACCTCCCAGGTGCTACCCACTTACAAGACTTCTTACTACTTCCTTCCAGTGGAGTCCAGGTTGGACAGTAGAGTACATGGCTATTGCCAATGATTGTGTTAAAAGCAGAGCAAGAATGCTTCCTAAAATATTCCCAATCTAACTGTTTTCTAAAATCTTTTATTTCACAGAGTAGTTCAAAGCTTAAGTATTAAAAGTTCTGATTAGTATTGACCATTATTCATCAAATACTGTAAGGGATATTGCAGTCCCAGACATCTGCTGTTTTTTGGCTGAGACCGCTGAAAGGTGGTCTCCTTCTTCCTAAAGGCAATTCTTTTCTCCAAGGCAATTTCAGGAAATAACTGTCTTCATCCCATAAACCTCCTACACCATCTTCCAAATCACATAACTGTACTCCTTAACCATGAAACCCACCCATCATTTCCTGTTAGCTTTTTGATAGCAGAGTAGACCTGATTTGATTTGAAGGGCATGACAAGACACATCTCTCCAAAATTATTTTCTATCATCCCTATCATAGGGTCTGAAGTTCTCACCTTAAGAGACCCAGTTCTTGGAGTCAGAAGGTACTGATCTGCAGAAGAAGCTGTTAAGATACTAATATCTCTGAGAGGGGTGATACTTTAATTTGTCAGTCTTTAATGTTTAGTTTAGCATTTCCCAAAGTGTATCAGAGGAACACTGGTTTCATAGGATGGTCAAAGCTCTGACCCTTAAAAAGGTTCCCGTGCCCAAATAAGTTTGAGAAACTTATTAAATGAAGTTTCTAAAAATGAATTCGTTTCCTGAAAGAAAACGAAGGCTTCACATAACCTTTAATATTGCTAGCGTGTGTTGTGAATCTCCAAGGGAGAAGAAACAGATCCTAAGACAAGTAGTTTTTGTCAACGATGATCCCAGGAAATACTAGTAAGTTATCAGGGAAGTAAAGTGACAGGGAAGAGAAGAAAGCCAGTGTAGGATTCATTAATGAGCAGGTTATTGGCGTGGGCATCTGGGGCTCTCTCTTGCCAACGACCTCTGGAAACTGTATAGAACTGTCTCAGAGCTGTGCCAGCTGAGGAAAAGAAAGCTGGAGTAGATCTCCATCAACTCCCACCTGCCATTGGTTGAGGGCTACTCTCGGCAGCATAAATACCTGGCTCTGCACAGAGTCTGGCAGAACGTGCTCCTAGTCAGAGAGTGTCCTGAGGCCGAGTCCATAGGTGCTTGCAGTAGAAAGCCCTCAGTGTAAAAGGGTACTGGGGGTGTTGAGGAGATATGGGTAGGCCTTGTCTAAAGGTGTGGCATCTGCTACAGTGGGATTCAGTACACAGCATTTCCCAAACTTACCTGACCTTCTTTCATGGAGCATTTTAGAGGCTAGTTTTCCACAGAACATAATTTGGGAAAGCTACCGTAGTTAGACAAGTTAATCCGTTAAGTAGTCTTTACCTTAGAAAGTCAAGATCAGGTGTCTGAGAAAATGAAGTGAAGGAAGGCAGAGAGTTTTTAAAAATATGGAGCCTTGGGCTTCCCTGGTGGTGCGGTGGTTGAGAGTCCGCCTGCCGATGCAGGGGACACGGGTTCGTGCCCCGGTCCGGGAAGATCCCACATGCCGCGGAGCGGCTGGGCCCGTGAGCCATGGCCGCTGAGCCTGCGCGTCCGGAGCCTGTGCTCTGCAACGGGAGAGGCCACAACAGTGAGAGGCCCGCGTACTGCAAAAAAAAAAAAAAATATGGAGCCTTACAGAGAGAGACTCAAGCAGGGTGCTTTGGGGGCGTTTCCTGAACACTCAGGCAGCAGTGTAAGGGCACTTAGGCTGAAGTGTCAGTGCCAGAGGAATGGTGTGAGGTGGCGAAGGAGTGAAGTAGAGGGGTAATGATGGTACAGCTGGTGTCAGCCTGGCCTTTTCCATTTCGGGTGGATACGCTTTAATGACAGGAGACAGCTCTCTTCATTCTTTATATTCTTGATTAAAGTTACCAAATAACAGACTGTAGCTTCATTATTGATATTAACAAATACTTCTACCAATCTGATATTTGGCATTCGTTATCTCATTATTATTGCCATCTTGCATGTGAGAAAACAGATGTATAGAAAGATTAAGTGATTTTCCCAGATGACATAAAACAGTGAGTAGACACTGCCAGTTGAACCCAGGTCCATCTGACTTGAAAGTCCACAGGCTTTCTACTATTCCACAGTGTAACTCTGAATTACACAGCAACAACGAGAGAAGTTCCATTTAACTAGTGTTTATAATTTGCCCCACGTCGTGCAAAGAGCTATACATGCATTATTTCATTTAATGGTAGAGACCGTTCTTCTAAATTCTGCTTAAATTCACTGATTGATTGCTAGCTATCCACCTCATCTGCCAGACAGGATGATCATATTTATTTCTTGGTGTTGTCGGATAAGGGCCCCTGAACTGGGGTTCAGGAGACTTGGGTGATAGGAGTTATAGTTTGAACTTTCATTTAATAACTCTGTGACGTTGGTCAAGGCTTTAATGTTTCCTTGCTCTGGTTTTCTCATCTGTAAAATGAAAAGTTTAGGTCAAAATATCTCCGAAGTCCTTTCTAGGTTTAAAGTTCTGCTTGAAGCAGTTTATTTATTTATTTTCTTCCTTACCATATTTATTCAAAAATTCCTTACATTTATATATAAAATATACACACACATATATTTTAATTTTAAAAAAGATTTTATAGATAATCTTCATCTGTTCCCATGGAGTGGTCTGGGGAAGCTGTCTCAAACCTCTCTTCCTCTTATAAAAAGCACCTCCAAAACTACATTCAAATTTGGAAGAAAACAAGGATTGAAGCAGTTTATATTCTTATGAATATTAATGGAGATTTGAAGGGGTCATTTAATATACTTAAATGATGCTCTAGTAGAAACATGTTTTCCTGGCAAATACAAAGAATTAACAAAACATAACATTGAAATAAAAGTATTTTAGAATCACCAGATTAAAATCAATACAGTAAACATGTACTGAGTATTTTCTGGGTTTTCAGTCAGTCAAGCACTCCTGAATCGGGAAAACAAATATTTCTTTTAAAGAAATTATTTCTTTGCTAATTTTGTCACAAAACCTGCATAATTTTAAAATATTTTTAATGTATATATATGTGGAGGAAAGGAATGGAGCTGTCAATAATTTAGGAGAACAAAGAACTGTAGAAAACTATAGAACAGTTAACAGTGCCGAGAGTATTAAAAATATAAAAATCCATATCACTTTAGATTATTCTTTTTAACTTATTTGTATGCCCCACCTTTTAGTACCCTAGTTTTTAAGGATATACAGAAATACTCAAACTTCGTAAAGAACCCAATTAAAATTAATATGTTTTGGTCAAAATAGACTGGAAAAAAATGTGGCCAAAAAATTACCAAGTCCATTAAAAACAAAAGCTAGACTTTGTGATGTGCTCACACCAGTATGGTTTCCAAGGAACCAATGGAATTGTTTCTCTGGGTTTGTGACTTAGCTCATTCATTTTACAGGCAGCTGTCCCACTAAGATACCATCTCCAAGGGCAGGATTCTCCTTCGAAAGTGTATATATGGAGCTAGGGACCAGCTTAAGATCCCTTTGGAACATGGGACTGTCCAGACTTTATAAAAGCCTCCATTGATTCTGGGAGACTTTGCAGTTGCCATGTTGTCAGTCATCCAGACCTTGGCAGTTTGTAAGACAAAGTGCTTCCTTTTGGGTGAAGAACCCTGTATTAGTTTCCTGGGGCTGCCATAACAAAGTACCACAAACTGCGTGGCTTTAAGTAATAGAAATTTATTCTCTCATCATTCTGAAGGCTAGATTTCTGAAATCAAGGTGACAGCAAGGCTCTACTCTCTCTGAGACTCTACGTAGAATCCTACCTTGCCTCTTCTAGCTTCTGGTGGTGACTGGCAATCCTTGACATTCCTTGTCTTGACACTGCATCACTCCAGTCTCTGCCTCTGTTGTCACATGGTGTTCTCCCTGCATGTCTCTGTCTCTAATTTTTCCTCTTATAAACCAATCATATGGGATTAAGAGCCAACCCTATTCCAGTATGACCTCACCTTAACTAATTATATCTCCAACTACCATATTTCCAAATAAAGCCCCATTCTGAGGTACTAGGGGTAAGGACTTCAACATACCTTTTTTTTTTTTTTTTTTTGCGGTACACGGGCCTCTCACTGTTGTGGCCTCTCCCATTGCGGAGCACAGGCTCCGGACGCGCAGGCTCAGTGGCCATGGCTCACGGGCCCAGCCGCTCTGTGGCATGTAGGATCTTCCCGGACCGGGGCACGAACCCGTGTCCCCTGCATCGGCAGGCGGACTCTCAACCACTGCACCACGAGGGAAGCCCCAACATATCTTTTTGGCGATAATTCAACACATGACAAATCCTGTTACAGACCTAATGTGTTGGATGTCTTACAGATTTCTTTGGGGGAAGGCACAAATAAGAGTTCCCATGTGTTCTGTGAGATAGCTACAACTATAGCTAACATTTAATGCCTGCTATTTGTCAGGCACTAAATATTAACTCATTTCATTCTTAAAACATCCCTATTAAATATTTTATGTATAAGAAGCCTGGGGCATAGGAAGTCAGTTACCCACTGTCACCCAGTTAGCAGTGATGGAGCCAGTATGCAAATCCAGCCTGGCTGATTCCTAATACTACCCTGCCTCTGTGGACAGTAAGTAGGAGCAATTTGTACTAACCAGTAAGGCTACATGTGGCTATTGAGTACATGAAATAAAACAGTCAGAGATTCCAAGGAAATAATGTTTTTTGGCCACTTATTATTAATGATTTTTTAGACCCAAATTGATAATTTTTATAAGTGTAAGATACCAGGTTTCTACGATGTATCATTAAAAAAAGAATGTTAAGGGCTTCCCTGGTGGCGCAGTGGTTGAGAGTCTGCCTGCCGATGCAGGGGACACGGGTTCGTGCCCCGGTCCGTGAAGATCCCACATGCCGCAGAGCGGCTGGGCCCGTGAGCCATGGCCGCTGAGCCTGCGCGTCCGGAGCCTGTGCTCCACAACGGGAGAGGCCACAACAGTGAGAGGCCCGTGTACTGCAAAAAAAATAAAAAATAAAAAAATAAAAATAATGTTAAAATATCTCATTAATGATTTTTATGTTTGATTACATGTTGAAATGATAATTATTTGGATACATTGGGTTACATAAAATAAATTATTAAAATTAATTTAACCTTTTTAAAACCTTTTAAAAATGTACTATTAGAAATGTTTAAATTACTTATGGGGCTTGTAATGTATTCCAGTTGGACAGTGCTAAATTAGACAGCAACTCTTTCTAATTAGAGTAGGCAGCATAATGGGAAGAAGGAGTTATTTCAGTCATTGTCTGACTTCAAATAAACCAGTTCTTAAAGTCCTTGTGCCTTAGTTTCTCTATCTGTAAAATGTGATAGAAAAAATTTTCCTCACAAAT